>NC_063188.1:10020215-10338780 GCF_023159225.1 Perognathus longimembris pacificus | reverse complement strand
CTCTACCCTCACTTTCCACATCCTACCCAGTAGCCAGTTATACTGAACACATCTGTGATCTGTCTATCATATATGACCAAACCTGTCCATTACCAGATCCACACTTAATCTCAGAATATCATTCATCATTCTCTTCATACCAGGTTCCTAACAGATCTGTTATGAATTGGATACGAGCTTCACAGGTTCATGTATGCTTGGTCCTCAGCTGGTGAGACTATTTTGGGAAGCTGGGAAAACTATAACATGGGGCCTAAGTCATTGGAGGTCTTCTTGGGGTGGGTGATATCATATCATAGTCCCCTCTTTATATTTATATATATATATGTGTGTGTATGTATATATATATATATATATATATTTATATATATATGTAGAGAGAGAGAGAAGAAAGAGAAAGCGAAGAGAGAGAGCAAGAGAGAGAGAGATTTACTACCTGTCTGCAATGAGGTGAACAGCTCTTCCATAACACACATTCCTACTCTCCTGATGTTTTGTCTAAGCACACAGAGCTAAGGACCATGAATGAACCCTCTGAAACTTTCAGCCAAAATAAGTACTTCATCCTTTAAGTTGTTCTGTCATGTATTTTGGTCACATTTATGCTAAAGTAACTAATATAAGGTAAAATGCAACAGGGGTCTCCTTGCATCTATCCTTGCTCTCCTTCAGATATGAGGCATTCTTATTTTATCACTACTACATCACCTCCTTACATCCAATTTTAGTTTATTTCAACAGAGTAGCCTGACAGTATGTGTATGCATATGTGTGGGAGGGGGGAAGAACAATTCGATGATCAAAAAAAACACATTCTTCATATTATATCATTCTTCTAGTGCTTCCCTCACTCAGCATAAAGGTGAAAAGTCTTGCTAGGCTAGCAAGGCATTCAACAATCTTACTGCCTATTGTCTCAGGGATTTCAGCTCCTACAACTCTTTTCTGCTTACTGGCCACATTGGCCTTGCTGTTGAGACTACAATATATCAATACTTTTTCTCCTTACAATCTTTGAGCTGCTCTTCTCTCTACCTAGAAAGCTCTTCTCGTGATTCCATATTTTCACTCCCATCAGACCACTGTCAAAATGCCAGCTTCTACTTGAAACCTTCTCTCATCACCATATTGTTCCTCCAAATATTCCTGATCCCTGCTTCTATTCACAGCACCCTACCATCTGGTAGATTCCTTGATCTTTTGCTGGTTAGTCTCTTTCCTCACCCTGCTAGAATGTAAATTCGACAAGGACAAGATATTAAGACATTTTCTTTGTCTATTTTATTCCCTGACTTACCACCAGAGCCCAGGACAATGTCCAGAATTTAGTAAATGCTCAGTAACTGCATATGAAAAGTCACTATCTTGACCTTTACAAAATTTGATTGTAAATAGCATTATCTTTCCCCAGGCTTATCATCCTTCATATGATTCATATGATTATCATCCTTCAATGACTTAAGTTTCAGAGCAGGGTGCAAGTTACTGATGCCTGTAATCCAAGCTACTCAGGAGGCTGAGATCTGAGGATCATGATTTGAAGCCAGCACAGACAGGAAATTCTGTAAAACTCTTATCACCAATTAACTACCAAAAAGGCAGAAGTAGAGCTGTTCAAAGGTAGCCAGGGCAGGAAAATTCATGAGACTTTTTTCTCCAGTTTAGCTGGGAGTGTAGAGCTGTGGCTCAAGTTGTAGAGCACAATCATCAAGTGAAAGAAGTAAGAGCACCCTGGCCTTTAGTTCAAGGGGAAAAAATTCATTCCAGCTTCATCTTGTCCTACCCTTACCCCATCACTCTCATACTCCCTCGCTCCATTACGAATGGACAATGTTCCTCTATTTCCTTTCATTGATTAGCATTCATATGTGCTGGTCTTCCTCTCTGTACCTCTGTAACCCTCTCCAACCTCTCATCACAGACTAACGCCAATGAACCTTTCTACTGAAGTAGAAAAATCACTTGTCATGGGCAAGTTTTCCTGGAATCCCTAGGCTAAGGAAAGGCTCGGTTTATGCATGTCTTGCATCACTTCTAGTTCTCTTAAGAACTTCTTTATACTTAACTCAGCTAGTCTGATAAACCATGCAGAGATAGATCATGTCTATCCTCTTCAGTATTCTGGCTCCCAGTAGGCAAATAGTAGGCACTTAACAATTAACTGGTCTTAAAGTACCTGATAATGCAACATGAATCATATGAAGGTCTGTAAGCATAAGGCTATGAGTTTGGTGCACCAATTCATACCCTGGCTGTTCTCAGAACCAGATAAAGATCCCTAGAGTTCATGCTGACTAGACATAATTCAGGGCTCAAGCATTGTGGAATACATGTTCTGCTTTAGAATCTCATAGGCAAAATGAGTATATCTTATGCCTTCTCTGAGACCTAAATTAGTGTTCTGAACACCACTTCTTCACAAGTACAGCTGCCACCTGAATATAAAGACAGATAAGTTTCCCAAACTGAGTTACAGTTATGATAAATGTGTTTCACCACATTTTTTCTAAGTTGCAAGTAATGACTGAGATGTTTACTGTCAATATTTTAGGTGTCAAGTTAGAAAAGAGCAGAGATAATCAGCTACTGGTCTGTAAATAAAAATGACAGCTAACAGACAGAAAAAAATTACCACCATATAAAAACATAAATACAACACATACAATAAAAATAGATAAAGTATAAACATTTACAGAGAAACAAAATACTCTTCAAGTATACCTTGATTAAGTACATTTTTCTTCAAAATCTGTTGCCCAGTCTTTCTTATTCTTGACAGTTTAGGAGAATAAGGATTTTTTTTTTTTTTTTTTGGCCAGTCCTGGGCCTTGGACTCAGGGCCTGAGCACTGTCCCTGGCTTCTTTTTGCTCAAGGCTAGCACTCTGCCACTTGAGCCACAGCGCCCCCTCTGGCTATTTTCCACATATGTGGTGCTGGGGAATCAAACTGAGAGCTTCATGTGTAGGGGGCAAGCACTCTTGCCACTAGGCCATATTCCCAGCCCGAGAATAAGGATTTTTTTGCTTTTAAGTATCTGTAATAATTAAGAAAGACTGTGTTGCCTAATACCTGGTTTAGTCACATTCAAGCCATGTGACCTAGGGTAATTAGGATTACCTCCCTGACATTTCATTTCTTGTTCATCTATAGAAGAGCCAAAACTACCTGTCTTCTTGTTGCTATCAAGATGAAACACACTTGTACATAAAAAGAACTCACCAAATAGGACTTATTTTCTTTGTGTTGGTGGTGGTTATTATCTACACCTCACATGAGCTAAAGGCTTAAGAAATATTGGCAAGTAGAGATGCTGATAATGTCTTTTAATGAATAGAATGTGCATGTGAAGAACTGCCAAAGTCCATTCACAGCAAAATATAACAACACACTGTGGAAGATAGGGTTTAGTAATTCAAACACTACCTGAAAGTTTGATAATAGGATAAGACATAGAAAAAATGCATAAGATTAGAGGGCCCATGGGCCTCTGAGAACTTTTCTATGGCAGTTTTGAAAAGGCAGCCAGAAGTCTCTAAGCTCATTTATGTTTGGATATTTATTTTGCTAACTGAGTAACTGATTTCACATGACTTGTGTCCCAGTTAATAATAAGTCTGGAAGTCATCGGCAGAGTGCCTATGGTCATTTACAGATGTGTTGTACTTTATTAAAATGGATAGGCTTACACACAACCACTATAACATACTTGTTAAATTTTAACGAATACATAGCATACATATAAAAGCAAACATTACAGCTCTGGGTCTGTGTGAATGAGCACTGGTGACTGATTTGAGGTTTAAGGCAGCTCAAAAGAACATGGCCACCAGAAGCCATTGGCTCATGCCTGTAATCCTAGCTATTCAGGAGACCGAGGTCTGAGGACCACAGGTCAACACAAACCCAAGCAGGAAAGTCCGTGAGACTCTTATCTCCAATAAACTATTCAGAAAAAAAGCTGGAAGTGTCGGTGTGGCTCAAGCAGTAGAGTGTTAGCCTTGAGCACAGGGAGGCTCAGGGACAGGGTCCAGGCCCTCAGTTCAAGTTCCAGGACCAGAAAAAAATGGACAGGGCCTAGTACATTCCATGTACATTGATAGATTCCTCAGTGTCCTAAGGAGACTACCACAAAGAAGATTCTTCAAAAAGACAGGTCAGCTCAGCTAAGGAAGATTACCCCCAATTCTCCCTAATTTGAGTGTTCTTATCTTCAAATGTCTCTGAACTTGAAGACAAACTAGTATAAGTACCTCCTCTCCAAGGTAGACTTCTAGTACAGTTCTGCAGGCTCTGGGCTCAGGCAGGATGTGCATAAAGTTTTAATTCTATATCAAGTGTGGTAATACATGCTAGTAATCCCAGAGCTCAGGAAGCTGAGGCCAGAGTATCACAAGTTCCAAGACACCCTAGCTACATCGTGAGATGCTTACTTCACTGTGCACCTGTACTTTACATATAATCCTAGCTATGTAGGAAGTAGAGAATGGAAGGATTGCAATTTGATAACAGCCTGGGTAGAAAAGTTTAAAAGACTCCTTCTCAATCCATATCTGGGTGCACTGGCATGTACTTGTCCTCCTAAGTTATGTGGAAGACTGAGAATAGGAGGAGCACAGTTCCAGGGTAGCCTGTAAAAAGTCTATGAGGAACCATCTCAACAGAAGAAAGCTGAACAAAGAGGTATTTGCTTATCATCTTGCAATTTGGGGAAACTTAAAATAGATCATGGTCCAGGAATGTACAAGAACAAGAAACCTATCTTCGCAACCAGTACAAAATAGGAATGGAGATATACTTCAGTGATAAGAGAGCCAGCCTAGCAAATATGAGACCCTATAAGTAAGTAGGTAGGTAAATAAACAAACAAATGGCCCCAAAGAACTTTCAGGTACAATGGGCTTTAATACTAGCAGATTCATCCAGCCTGCTGAACTGCTTTCTAATGTGGTCTCAGGCTCAAATGACTGTCGTACCTTTTTTAATTCTCAGTTATATGCCAGCTACTGTAGTCATTCTGTTCATCTCTACCTGTCTCTACATACCTTGGCAATCAAGTTAAGGTAGACCATTAATCCCACAGCTGAAGCCCACCCAGTCCAAACCAGCGACAAATGGGCCTGGCAGAATGTACATGTCCTTCCTCCTCTCCAGTGTTACAGTTACTGCCAAATTCACCACCGTCTCACTCTTCGTACCTGCAGCTCAGGTTAGAGAAATCTGAACCAGTTCTGACTTCAATGAAAATAACTCATTTCTTTATTAGAGAATACTTTATTATTTTCTGTAATCAAACTCACATAAACAGCACTTTACATATTTCATACAGTGTATCACCCCTGTATAAATGGAAAATATATAAAGGCTGCCCTGGACAGCCTTGCCTTCTATTTGGACAGTGACCTGCCATAGCCCAGCCAGAAATCCTGAAGACAAGTTGTTTCCTTCTTAATCACTGCCTTTAAATCCCTTTTCTGGGAAGCAGTTATATCCACATTCTATGAGACACAAAAGTCTTGAGATTGGACATCTTCTCCTGTCCTAACGGGCCCCCAAGTGGAATTACTGCTCTCCAGTACCCACTACACTGAGCCTCTTCAGGTGCTCACGCCCTCCACTCGCCTCGAGTCCAACAGTAGTCTCCTTGCTGGTCTTCTGCCCAGGCTTCCACCAGCAATGTGTTGGCAAAGCTCCGCCCACCATGTCTGATCTTCGTGAAAAGATTTTCAACATGGCCACACAATTTAGGATTGAAATCTCACAAATGTGAGAAAAGTATCAGAAAACTTCGTAACAATGACTTCAGGACCATAAAATCTATAAAGAAGGTGGGGCAATGGTCGCTCATGCTTATAATCCCAGCTTCTTGGGAGGATGAGATCTGAGGATTGTGGTTCAAACCAACCAGGGCAGGAAAGTACATGAGATTCCAATTAATCACCAAAGAGCCAGAAGTGGAGCTATAGCTCAAGTGGTAGCTAGCCTTAAGCAAAACAGACCGGAGACAGTGCCCAGGCCCTGAGTTCAAACTTCAGGACCAGTCAAAAAACAAATCTAAAATGATTTCAGGGACTTAAAACATCTGCAGTGGTGGTAGAAGTAAAGAGCAATTTCTAAAGGGGAAAAGACATTCTAACTACTCCAAAGAGCTTTAAATTATGTGTGGTATTTTTGTCAATATTTATAGTGTGCCCACTGCATGTTCATATAAATTCCTTATATGATACTCTAATTTTATGAAAATGGATTCATTGTACATGAGATTTCATCATGCAATTTCTATACATGCATAAAATATACTTTTAGCATATTCAGTCCCTTTGGTTTTCTTTTTCATCCCCCCTTATAACTCCATCTCCTTTTTCACTTTTTAAAAAAATTTTCATGGTTTCCATTACGTGATATTTGCAATGTATGTAACTATATTTGAAGTACATTCGCCCCTCTGTCAACCTCTTCTATCCTCCCCCCTCAAAGAGGTCCGTTTTGACCTCATTTGTGAAAAATGGTCTTTTTTTCTTTTCAAAACAAATGCAGGTTAGAGCAGCATTTTTTGTCAAACAATCTTTTCAATGTCTGGGCTTCATGGCTGACAGCTGGATTCTCATGTCCACTTCTGCGTTAAACTTGTTGTAGTGGATTATTAGAGGTGAGCAACGTGAAGCAATTCAAGTGTTCCATATATGTGTAATTAAGAAAGGTAAGGCCTTTTTAGACCCCCTTATACATTGGAGACTTTCTGAACATGAATGCATAGGCATGAATCAGGGAGAAGTAAGAAAGAGGGACTATATAAAGGCATGAAAAAGTTGGAGGATATAAGATGTTTATTATATATATTTTTTTTTTAATTTTTTTTTTGCCAGTCCTGGGGCTTGGACTCAGGGCCTGAGCACTGTCCCTGGCTTCTTTTTGCTCAAGGCTAGCACTCTGCCACTTGAGCCACAGCGCCACTTCTGGCCATTTTCTGTATATGTGGTGCTGGGGAATCGAACCCAGGGCTTCAAGTATACGAGGCAAGCGCTCTTGCCACTAGGCCATATCCCCAGCCCAAGATGTTTATTATCTTAACTGAATGATGGTTTCACATTAAAAACCCATCAAAAGTTATATTTTAGATATATGCTATTTTATGTCAATTATATTCAGACAAAGTGCTGACAAGTGGAAAGAATATTTACATATACTATATGTATAAAGAAAGATCATCCTAGTCCCAACATCCCCTTCTTCCTCTGCCTCCACTAAAGCCACAAAACCTCTACTCTACCTCTGTTTCTAACAGTGGTGTCCCAGACTCACCAATTCTCAAGCCTCTGTGAACTCTTTCGTTTTATCCTCCTCACCTATGCTTGCAATGCCTTTCTCCATCCAGGCCACCTCCCTCTGCCTTTTCCCCTTCTCCTGGACTACAAACTGTGTTTATTGGTTTCTTAGGATCACCATCCAAACTTAAAAATTTGGTGACACAAAACAATTGTGAAGGCTGTAAGTCCAAAAGCAAGGCCCTGCAGAGCCATGATTCCTCTTCTGGTGGGTACTAGAGGTCCTTGACTTTCCTCCATTGTAACCACACAACTCGGGTCTCTATCTGCTCGTTTGGATGACCTTGTCACTCTCTCTCTACTCATAAGGACATTGGCTTTAGCAATCACTCTAATTCACTATGTCCTACTGTGAATGTGATTACATCTGCAGATACCATCCCAAGTAAGGTCAGTAGATTAAGCATAAATGTGGGTCAAAAGGGAGCTTACTCCAGGTCAACAACCATTACAAAAGTACCTACCTAGTACCTAGCAGATATCTGGTTCATGGGACCATGCTTCATGCCTCCTTCAAAGGTAAAAGGAAACAGAGTATCTTTCACAGGGAGATAAACCAGGCTGGTGTGGGACTTTCTACTTAGATTCTTACTAACTGAGGAGGAGGGGAAACAAAGGAATTGAAAGACAGCCTCTGATGATACAGCTTTCTTTCTCAGCCCCTGTCCTCCTCCTACAACTGTTCTGCCTCCATTTTTCCTTGTTCTTTCACCCACGTCCACATGACCAGGCTCATATAGATGGCACATTTGCCTGCTCAGAGTAGAATTAAATATGCTATCCAGGAATCGGCTCCTTACACTTAAGGGTAAGAATTTAATGCTAAAATTCCTCAGCAACAGTGATAGCATTGCCCAAAGAGGGAATCTATTTGTTGTGTGCAACCTACACACTACATCATAAAGGCAAGCTTTTTCAAATGAAGTAAAAGGAAAAGATGACTAAATAAAATTACCCTAAAGATGACTTCCCCACTAGCTCATCCAGAATGTGGCAGTAACTTGCCTTTCTAATGTCTATAGCCACCAGTTAAACCTCCATGAAATATGATGGCAAATTATTTAAAGGCTTGCTGAACAGAAGTAAGTATATATTGTATATCTGTCTTTAACACTGAAAGGTCAGAAAGGTCAACCACACCAGTATTAGTAAACCTATGTAACAGGTCCTGCATGCCCGGTGATCTGGATACTTGGGAAATATGGATACAATAGTGGGATCAGATCTGACAGGATTCTGATTCCCCAGCTAAGAATGCAGGAATTTGTTAGACAGTGAGGTGGCAGGTATGGAGTCCTGCTGCGATTCCTTTTTGTCCCGAATGCCAATTTTGGGTTACTCAAAACATTATTACTTCTCAAAGGCAACTTGGACTTAGTCTCCAGCAATGTTAAAATGGCCTTGACCTTTTCTGCTGTCAGTCAGAGTGATGTGGGGAAGTATTTACAAAACCCTATTATTTCCCTTCAGGATTCTTTTTTCTCTCTGCTTTTCTTCTACTCTTTATTTTCTGTCTTCTCTTTCAGAATGTTCATGCTGCTTTTTTCAAATTGTGATACTTAACACATCATTAATTTGCACCATTTCAAAGGTTTTCCATTTTGAGACCTATCTGCATAATACAGACTACTGAAATTCATGCTATTAAGGGTAGAAAATTAAATTAGAAACATAGAATTGACATCCAAAGGGGGACCACGCACCATGTTACATTCAGACTACTGTGTTAAATGGACATAGGGGCTCAGTCTTCACAAATGTAGAAATTTTCACAAATGTAGAAATTTGACAAGACTTGGATTTACAAGGGCTAGCTATTCATATTGTATCTGGCTAACATGTGTAAGTAAAGAAAACTGTGTTTAAGTTTAAGATGTCCTAAGAATAACAGCTGAGTATCTGGGTCAAAATTCCCATTCAAGTAATTACATTTCCCCAACCAAAAGTTAATTAGCACATCTTAAAAACACTGTTGGGTAGTGCTACTTGATAAGATTATGTGAGCGGATCCAGGTCCACAACCCAGATCTGTGACAGATCTATGAACTGAAAATGTGTAGTCCTTTATTTAAGACTGAGTCCACACCCACTAAGGGAATTATGGACAGTCCATCAAGAAGATAAATTTCAAGTATACACCCTTGATAAACTTTTTTGAGAAATCATTGAGTAAGTCACAGGCTTCTGCAGCACAAATTCTAGCAGTGTACATTAACCACCCATAACTGAAAAGTTAAAGGGAAGAGGTTCAATATAGGTTTTAGAGAGAGGAACAGTTGTACAGCACTCACCTGCACTCAAACCTAAACATGTTATTTACAAGAGAGCATCTCAACTCTTTATTGAGAACTGTATTTCCCCTACTTTATACAAAGGTTGAGGGGTTTTGTTTGGGGGGGGCAGGGGGATCAGGCACGTGCATTGGTCCTAAGTTTCAGTGCACAAGGCTAATACTCTACCACTTTAACCACACCTCCACTCTTGGATTTCTTGAGGGTGGTGGTTAATTGGAGATCAGAGTCTTTGCTGGACTTTCCTGCCTGGGCTGGCTTCAGACTGTGATCCTCAGATCTCAGCCTCTTGAGTAGCTAGGATTACAGGTGTAAAACACCAGTACCAGGCTATACAAAGTTTTTGTACAATCAGCTATTGACCCCCCATTGAATCTACTAAAAGTTTTAAATGAGGAGTTTTAAAGTTTAAAGCTTAAAAAGTTCTCAAGGAGAGTGAATGCCACCAAGTAGGTCCCTAACAACTCAGGTCTCACATCATTTGGACACATCATTATTATAATTACATATTTATACACATGGGTCAACTGTATGTATAATTTGATTTTCAACTAAACAAATTATAAACTATATGTATAATTTGATTTTCATTTAAATAAATTATACTGTTACTCAGCAAATAAACAAAAAGTTCATTTTAATTGATTTTTAATTTTTAAGTTAATGTTAAATTGGGTTTTGCTTCTTTAATTTTTATTTTTTTGCCAGTACTGGGCCTTGAACTCAGGGTTTGAGCACTGCCCCTGTTTGCTTTTTGCTCAAGGCTAGCACTCCCACTTGAGCCATAGTGCCACTTTGGGCTTTTTCTATATATATGTGGAGCTGAGGAATCAAACCCAGGTATATGAGGCAAGCACTCTACCACTAGGCCATATGCCCAACCCCCTTTTATTTAACATCTTTTTAGCCTATTTTACTTGTACAAGGTAGTTTCATTTGAAGTTGCCATACATGTGTGCAATATACCCTGATCGAATTTACTCTGTCATTCTCCCTTTATTCTCTTTCCTTTTCTCCAAACAATTTCAACAGAGTTCAATGTTTTATTTTAGATATGTAACATAACTGTTATTAAATTTTTGTGAAGGATAACCAGAATAATAATTTTCCAGGGATAGAATGAGGCAAAATATAAAAGGTGTGAAAAACATGAAAGAGAATGGCCTGAACAGAACTATGCCACTAACAAAATCTGCGTAGCAAAGCCAGGCTTCTGAGTAACAGAACTGAAGGAAGCACATGGGATCCATTCAATAAGAGCAACCTATAGCTCAAATAATGTGGAGGAAGGTAAAATAAGATCCAGAGAAACATTCTGTTCAGAGTGAACAGTACAAAAGATGGAAGAGGCCCCGAGACCATTACTAGGGTGATTAAAGTAAAGAACAGTCCAGTGTGTACTGAGCTGCAAGCGTTCTTGTGGGCACTAGCACAAAGCCATAGATAAACATATACACTTAATAGAAAGAAGCTTTTAACCACAAAGTAAAACCTGAGGACTCTGCTCTACTGATACAGAAGGGTCTACTTCCAGGGCCTGGACTACATACTATGGCAAATGATGGGCCAATATTTATGGGATGGAGTAAAGATGACTTTATCCCCAAATGGAGATGCCTTGAAGCCTTCTTTTTTTTTTTTTTTCAAAATAAACTCTGCATTTTCTCATTTGGAAGTTGAAGCCCCCAACTTGAATGCCTACTCCAGACACCCTAATGACTTCCCACTTCTCTGTGGAGAGCCAACTGGTATTTTTGTTTTTGTTTTTTAATGTGCCAGGACTGGAGCCTAAAGTGGGTCTTGATCTGTTGCTCAATTTTCATGCTTAAAGTGGATGCTCTACCAGTTGAGCCATGCATCCAGTCTGGCTTTTTGCTGACATCCACATCTCATCCTCCTAAGTAGCTATGATTATGGGTATAAGCCACCAGTGTCTGGTAGGAGTTAAATCTTTGACAACATGTTTTCACAGCTTCAGGGGATGCTTCCTATAACACTGAATTTCTTTTCATTCAATCCCAAGGGCCTCACTCATAGCCTCCCTATACTCATTTCCACCTCCCCACAGTCCTCCTTTGCTATGTAATCCCCTCTCATGCTTGAGTCTCACCTTTCCCCCACTCTCACTCTGAACCAAGCTCAGAGTGGGTACTTCTACACTGTCTTTCTTAATCCTTAGACAATTGAGTGACAATTCAAATGAGGCAGGGTTTCAGTACTCAAAGGAGTATGAGCTCTGTGAGGGCAGAGGAGGTCTGCCCCTTTATTTTATCAATGAATCTCCGTGGCCAAGCTCAAGTTAATAGCTCATTAAAAATATCAATCCGATTCAACAGAAATGCATGTGGGAGTGATTTGGAACCTGGTAGGGCTTTTGGCTGTCAATTCATTCACCGTAGAAAGCCAAGAACTCCAACTATTGGCAGGTCCAGCCTGGCTTCTACTTTTACAGCTATTTCTAGTTTTATAGGAATTTGACTCAGTGTATATTACCACATGACGTTTGTCAGACAAAACTGCCCAGATCTTTATCAAGAAGTCATACAGGGAAAATAAATAAAATACTCAGCTCAAAGTCAGTAAATCCGAAACTTTACCACATTTTATATCCCTGATCAAGCATTTGATTTAGCCAAGTACCTTCCCTAGTCAGTGAAATTAAGAGAACTGGGCTATAACTTCCAGCTTCCTTCTGCTTGTACTAACATTCTGTGACACTTAATCCTTATAAAGTTATTCCTATACCATTCATTAGCTAGGGAGTCCCTTTCATCTGTATAAGAACTAGGAAGTGATAGAAAAAAGTCATCTGCTACTGTGGTTGAAATTATATCCTCCAAAAAGATATACTCATCCCCTAACCCCCAGTACCTGGGAATATGACCATACTTGGAAATAGGATCTCTGAAGCTACAGTCATGGTAAGATTAGGTCACAGTGGATATACTGGATGGGGATGGGCTCTAATCCAATGATTGTTGCTGTCCTTATAAATGGAGGGAAATGTGACCACAAAGAAAGGACACATGCACAGAGACTTGAAAGGAAGAAGGCTTTGACAAGACAGGGGCAAATACTGGAGTGCCCAGGATGGCCAGCAATATCCTTTGGACTTTTTACAGGTAACATGGCTCTATTAGTATTATCATGTCAGATACACTAGAACTGTAGACCATATATTTCTGTTATTTCAAGGTACACTGGAGAAAGCCATCCTAGCAAACCAATACAGGTACCATCCGGACAAGGGATCAAATACAGAAAGGGCTCTCTCATTTTATCTTGATGACCATTTGTATTTCAGTACTTGGGTCCTGGTACTGGGAGATCTTCTAAGGATACCTGCAAGCAAGCTGAGGTTCTGACTATGAAGCAAGCAAGCATGAATGCAAGAGGGGATAGGGAAGCAAAAATAGTCCTACTTAGAGATACCAGGAGGTTAGTGTACTCAGAACATTTTGTGCTGGTAACAAAACAAGCCATAACTCAACATTTTAAGAGCAATGATGAAGTGGTGTATTTACCAACCCCAAATGAGTAATAGGAAAGTATCCAGGCCAAAACATCAATTGTTTTGAGAAAGTACTGGATGGATACATAACAAGATCATGGAAGCAAAACAATTATAAGCAAGGACTCTCTGAGCAGAATGTACTCAGATAACCACTGCATTATAATTAAACAGGTCCCCAATACCAAGATGAATCTTGGTAAACAATAAGCCCAAAACAATAACAGTAACAAAAGGCTGCCTTCCAAGGTTGTAAAAGACAACAAAATGAATCAAAAAGGATGTGGCAGGTTTAGTCAGTGTAGCTTGGGCTCTATTCCTAGCCCTTTACTTTCATAAGGAACATAAAAGCACTTGTATTTCAGAGACGTTAGTTGAGAGACGATAGAACTACAAACAGCTATCAGGCACTGAATAGCTCTTTTAATTTGGATATTAATAATCATAAAGATTAACACGTACAGTAGCTTATATTAGGCACTGTTTAGAACACTGTTTGAAGAAATAATATAAGGCAGATATGTTGTGAAGTGGATATAATTACTCTATGTATCTTCCACATAAGCAAATGCGCATTGAAATAAGCTAAACAATTTTTCTGGCACCATCATCAACACAGCTAACATGCTCTATAAGGAGAGTCTCAACCCAGTCTAGTTCCACAGTTCTGAATGGTCCTTCAGAACAGAACTCATGAATATATTTGTAAAAAGAAGGAACAGATATTCATTAATCACTTAGAAACAAATACTAGTGAAATAAGAATATTGGGTCTAATAGGAGCCATCTTGGCCATGTGGTAGATGATAGGGAAGTGAGTTTAATTGGCACCATCTTGTCTTTATGGTGAAGGAAGATGAAGTCCCACCTCCCTGGTGATGGGTGTGCTTGAATACCTAGAGGCAGGGGTAGGGATGTGGTCAATAAGTTAATGGACTTGCCAGTCTTGGGTCATGAACTTTCAAGCTCCCTGTGAGACTACCCCCTTATCAGGACCCTATTTAGGCACAGACCAGCTCAGGTGCCATCATGCCATGCCTCATCTCCTGGTTGTCCTTTGGTCACCATGGCATCCCACTTCAGACTTCCATTACAGTTGATTTGGTTTGTTGGTATTTTGTCTGCTCTTTCTTTTCCCTCCAATTCTAATGGCCCACTTTTGTAACAGTGTTAATTGTATTTGAGAGGCCGCAGGCCTTTGGAACAGGAGTCTACCTGCAGTCACAGGCTTTCTAATAAAGACTCCCAATTCAACCTCTCAAAATGTGCCTTCTCTGTATGTGATGACTGATTTTCTGTACAATACTAGGTGTACATATTTAGTGTCAGAAGCTTAATTTAAGGGCACCCCCACACTCTTAGGGATGAGGACCTGCAAGTTGAGACCCTGTGTGGAAAATACTTTACAGTCTAACTGTCTCTCCACTGTTGGCTCTTCCAGATCAGAGCTAGCTAGCAAGAATATTCTAGAAGGACAACTTCTCAAGTATCCACTTGGGCCCAGAAAGCTGCCAACACTCTGATAGCCAAAGGTATAATGATACAACTCTTTGACTTTGGGGGAAGGGGTAAGATCAAATCTTGCTATGCAACCAAGACTTGCTTCAAAGTTGTGATCCTCTTGCCCCAGTCATTCAAGTTTTGAAGGCTTGTATGCCTGGTAGACAGCCAATGGACAAATAAAATTGCAGCAGATGTTTTCCTAAGAGACTGAATTTCTCTTCATTCATGAGCATGATTTCCCAAAGAATGCTAGACCAGACACAAAAGCAGTATTCTAGAACTCATCCCATCCTCTTTTCCAAAAGCAGTTGATATAATGGTTTAGGAATCTCTCAGCTAACCACTGATCGCCTGGTAGCATCTACCATGCCAGGAAAACCCACAACTGGGTTTCTCAGAGTAAGCCCTGGACAACATATTCTTCAACTGGGTTAAGAAATCACCAGAAATAGGATTCCAGGAAGGTATTCTGCTTTATAGCAGTAGAGAGTTTTCCTCATGACTGCAATAGGTCACCTATATTCTGAACAGATTGACCTTTTATTGAGCTGTTGACCAAGAATCAACCTTCCAGCTGACATCTACAATCAGCTATCCCATAGGCCAAGCATATGAACACCTGCTGAGGCCTGAAGTACACCTATTTCAAAGCCCCTTTCTATAAATACAATTGAAAAGTATAAATATAAAATTAGACATATAGCATTGGAAGAGGCCATGAAACTACAAA
This sequence comes from Perognathus longimembris pacificus, assembly GCF_023159225.1. Lineage (NCBI taxonomy): Eukaryota > Metazoa > Chordata > Mammalia > Rodentia > Heteromyidae > Perognathus > Perognathus longimembris. The sequence continues at coordinate 10,323,422 of NC_063188.1, read as the reverse complement.
GGCCTGAAGCTGAAACTTCTTTAGGTTTGTAATAAATCTACCCATGCATACAATTGTATTAAAGGTCACAAGTAGAAAAATGAATGCATCATCTCTCCTCTACCATCATATTCTGTGAGGGACAAATTCTAAGGTAGTCCTATGAGCCCCATTTCTCAGCATTTATACCTCTATGTAATCTATTCCTTCGTGTGTGGCTTGATTGTGCACTTTCTCATACTATAGAGGTGGTAGGATGCATGTGACTATGGTACAAGACTATATCATATCAGAATATACTATTTATCTTGCCATAAGAATTTATCCCTTATTGGTGTTGGAAAATCATTTTGGGAAGGAAGTACTCTTCATTTTGGAAGTAACAAGAGGTAAATGTAGTCTAACAGCCAACAAGAAACCAAAGCCCAGAGTCTAAGAGAGTGTCACCAAACTCTGTTATGTAAAAAACTAACCAGAGAAGTTCATCACAAATTGGGTCCCACTCTCAGAGATTCTTATTTAGTATCTCTAGCATGGCACGGAGAGGAATTCTCATTTCTTTTACAAAATGTGCGTTCTGATGTTATACTTTGCCAGACAATGGACCAAAACTCACTTCTACTTTCCTGCGTGTAGTTATTCTACTTTCGCCATTTCTTTCTCATCTTCTCTTACCTGTACTTAATAGGATACACTCCTACTATTTCTCCTTGCCTCAAATCTCTCATCCCTTTGATCCGTGTTTCATAGTGATGCAACAATCATCTTCCTAAAATTGAATTTGCATTGCTCCCTTTCTTCATAAACTTTCAGAGACACTACAAATATTGTTAGCAAGAACATTCACCTCAGCCACCTATGAAAAAAACATAAACTTTTGACACAATCAACAACAGAGTGATTAAACAAAATATCTCATATTCATGATGGAATAGTATGCAGCCATTACAAATGATGTCTTAAAAGAATTTAATCACACTAAAAATAGTCAAAATAGGAAAAGTAAAGAAACATAGGAAGTATATGGCCATAACCATGTATGATGCCCACTGAATGATTAAACACCAAAACATGAGTGTGTTCCTCCTTGGTTAATCATAAAGTAATTTGTATTCTCCAAGCTTCCTACAATGAGCATGCGATTTTTAAAAAGTGCAATAAATAATATACAAATAATGTCTAAAACTATCAACAATGAGGTTATTCTCCTAAACCTTGAGTCAAGACCATCCAGGACTCTTGCCCGGGATTCACCCTCATCACCAAATATGTCTATCCACCAGGCACAATGAGTACCTTGCTCTTTCTCAGTTACAAACCAAGTTTCTACTTGGCCACTTGTGTCAGTCTGGAAATAAGCCTCATTTTTTCCCCATCATCACCTTTAGATATCTTACTCAAATTTCAAGGCTCATACCTTGCTTCCCTGATTCATGCCCACTGAAGGCAGGTTCCCCTCATTTTCTTCCCTACAAGAAGCTATTAGCTGGCTTGCTTGCTCATTCAATATTATCATTATTTCAGTTCCACATGTAATTGTATGCAGTTTACAAGCCTTTCATAGCTAGCAGAGAGCAAGTACTGGCAAGGCAGAGGCCATAATTCTCAACACCTTACTTCGCTCAAAGACTTATATGTCAGACACACGATACAAAGAATACTGTAATGAAACATACAGCATCCTGTAACAAGTAAATCACTGAATCCTTTGGAAAGTAACTGAAAATGAATCCAGTGGGATATCAACTGCTAAATTAATTCAGCATGTTGTAAGATAAATAGAGCTATCAACCATATTTCCTGGCTGTAGGTATTACTATACACCATCATGAGGAACATTCTTAACACCTAAGGTGAGACAAGGCACACTGCGATCCACATGCCAACACCTTTGCTACAGAAGATAAATGTGGCATCATTCATCAGTTCATGAAGCAGACAAATTGTACTTAGCAAAAAGTCTGAGAAGGTATCACAATACACAGGCCATACACTGCTTTTAAAAAAAACTGCACAGAACTCTGCTCAAAAACTGAAGGGCATGGGGCTGGGGATATGGCCTAGTGGCAAGAGTGCCTGCCTCATATACATGAGGCCCTGGGTTCGATTCCCTAGCACCACATATACAGAAAATGGCCAGAAGTGGCGCTGTGGCTCAAGTGGCAGAGTGCTAGCCTTGAGCAAAAAGAAGCCAGGGACAGTGCTCAGGCCCTGAGTCCAAGCCCCAGGACTGGCCAAAAAAAAAAAAAACTGAAGGGCAAATATTGTGGAGTAATAAATGACAGGCTATAATAATTCAATTATAAAAGTATGAATTATAAATCTTAAAATAACCTTATGTATAGAGAAGTTCTTATACCTCATATAAACAGGGATTCTGGGCTGGGAATATGGCCTAGTTGTAGAGTGCTTGCTTAGTACACATGAAGCTCTGAGTTTGATTCCTCAGCACCACATATATACAAAAAAGCCAGAAGTGGTGCTGTGGCTCAAGTGGCAGAGTGCTAGCCTTGAGCAAAAGGAAGCCAGGGACAGTGCTCAGGCCCTGAGTCCAAGCCCGAGGACTGGCAAAAAATATATACAAGGGTTCTGTAGGAAGGATTCTAAATGCATAGGTGTGAGAGAACTATACATATATATACATATACATATGTATATATATACACACACATATATATACACATATGCATTTAAAGAACAGTTGTAAACTGAACTCTTTTCTGATTTTTTTTTTTTTTTTGGCCAGTCCTGGGCCTTGGACTCAGGGCCTGAGCACTGTCCCTGGCTTCTTCCCGCTCAAGGCTAGCACTCTGCCACTTGAGCCACAGCGCCGCTTCTGGCCATTTTCTGTATATGTGGTGCTGGGGAATCGAACCTAGGGCCTCGTGTATCCGAGGCAGGCACTCTTGCCACTAGGCTATATCCCCAGCCCTCTGATTTTGTTTTGATTTCATTTTTGATTGTTTTATGTGCAAAACTGGGGATAGAACTCCAGGTCAATATGGGCAAGTGTTATGTAAACAAAATTGTATCCATTTATCAATAAGATCATCCAATCAATATAGTAAGTTGCAGGCTTGGGTATGCTATACTTTTCAGTGGCCTATAAATGTATAACAGGTGAATTTCTAAAGACTGATTTTCTTGATGCTTATATTCTTCAGAAAGTTTGTTTCAAATGTACTTACTACTTTAAATATGTTCTTTGATTTCTTACAACATAAAGAATAGTTGCCTCCACAATTAACAATGATTTTTATTTTCCTACCTTGTATCTAGCACAAAGGATATTTTCATATCTATGGTAAATAAATATCAAATGGAATAAAAGAGCTGCAGGAGATTAAATCCACTAGATAGTTGAAATAATGAAGACCAAATTCTGACACATAGTCAACTCTTCAAAACTACGAGCTCTAGTCCCAGATTCGACCATTTTAATGCAGCAGTATGCTTAAACAAATTAAAGCAGTATCTCTGCTAAACATGCACAGGCTTTTTCTTTCCAGGATTCTCTAAATGATGACTACAAAAATGACTTCATACATGGAGTCTAAATTGCATTAGCTATTATAAATAATCTAGAGCTGATTTAAGGTATAGTGGGGAAGCCAGAAGCCAAGCTCTACTTGTAATCCCAGCACTTGGAAGACTGAGGCAAAAGGACTGAGAGTACAAGGCTAACCAGGATTCCATAGTAGCAGGTTATATACATATGTTATACAAATATTATACCATTTTATATAAGTAATTGAACATGTGTGGATTTGAGTATGTGACAAGGTTCTGGAACCAGTCCCTTACAGATAGCAAGTGAGGACTGTATTCTTTTGGGGTAGCTCTAAATGTAACAGCAATATTAAACCATTCATAGAAGTGACTCACATCACATTCAGCATCCTGGTAGCATCCACACAGGAAGGCACGGAATGTGATCATGATCAGCAAAGGATACACTGGGGCCTTCAACTACATCAACAAACATCTTGTTATGCTAGCAGTGGGTCTGAAGCAGGATGCATGAGGTGACAGGAAAATTAAAAATTAATAAAAATTAAAATGGCCAAACTCAGGAATGAAAACAGACCATGCAAATAAAAATTGAAAAATAAGTATACCAAGAGCTTCCATATACTTTTCCTTTTTGGTACTAAAAAGGTAAGCAAAATAGGGAGGCTTATAAAAAAAAAGGGCAAGTCTGACTCCTTGTACATGCTAAGAAACTAGAAACAGAGAGAACAAACATTAAAAGACATAGAGACAAATAAATGTCCTGAATCTCACAACCTATTATCTCTGCGTTTTGGAATAGCAAGTTGCATCTTATCTATGTTTAGTGTAACAGACTCACTGTGAACCCATTAACTCTACTAATTAGGGGTACTAGCTAATATGGTCATGTGCCTATTCCCTACTGCTCACAGTATAAAGAACCCAGATAAAAGCCAATTCTGAATCTTCCCTCTCATCTCTTACATGGAAAATAGGAAATACTTCTCTCTCACCTTTCTATTTCTCCCTACTTGATCCTGTTTTACTGAAGTAATTCCTTATCCAACTTCTATTTTATGAGACTCTCATTTTTGTGAAACTCTCTCAGTATGTTTTATTGTCTTGGATCTCAGGCTCCTATAAAGTGCATGGAAACTGGGAAGCTAAAAGACCCCCCTTCATTCTTCCCTCTCTCTAGTAATAGGTCTACAGGCTCTTAATGGATTATTACTCACACTATTTTAATATGTGGAACACTTCCTAGCAAGTCTTAAAAGCCAGTGCTATGGTTAATTCCTTTCATATGATGAAACTAAAAATAAAGGATGTCTGTGATGTTGAACTGAAAGGCATTCTTAATAAAAAGAAATTTATCAAGATATGAAGTTTGAAGTCACTGCTGTAATTGAGTAGATGGCATTCTGATTACAAATAAAGAATATTAATAGCTAAAATGTATCAAACACTTACTATGTGACAGGCACTGTGTTGAACATTTTACACAAATTATCTTCTTTAATCTTCATACAAACCCATTGAAGGAGACACTAGTATGATTTATGTCTGATAGATAATGAAATGGGTACTCCAAGAGGGCAAAGAAATTGTGCAAGGTCACACACCAAGGAAAGATTTGCTCCACACCTGACCTCAACTCCAACTTCTCAGTTTTCTTTCCATTTTATCTCCCCAAACACCCAGTGCTACAGTACCAGCTATCTTTGTACAATAACCCCTCGGAGAGGATGTAATCTCTCCCTGGCTTTCAAAGCTCTACCTGGATTTCTTCTTGAGGTCCAGGAGTTCCTGTGCAGTTACCCTACATATATTTTTTACAGTGGTCTTACCTCATGCTCTCCTTACCTCCCTCTGCTATACTCCTTCTTACTTCCTACAACCAGGAGCACCTATCATGAATTCAGCCGGAGGGAACTACGAACAACTGTTCAGAATACCTTGAGGATTACTATGACCCTGGATTTCAAATAAGACTGTAATACTTTTCCAGAGAACTCTGTCATTGTCCTTGAGAACTTGTAAAATAGACTGTGTCCAGATAAGGCCATCTTCTCAGTGCCTCACTGTGCCAACTTGAAGCTTACTAGAGACCCATGTCTCTCTCCACAGCAGCATAGTGGATGATGATCTGGGCTCTTTGTGAAACACACAGCCTCCCAAAGAACATTGGTGGTCACACTGCGTTTTCTGAGTTCTGTAGCATTCAAATAGGTGCCTCAAGCTGGATGAAGGTGGCTCATGCCTGCAATCCTAGCTACTCAGGAAGCTGACACCGGAGGATTGCAGTTCAAACCCAACTCAGGCAGGAAAGACCATGAGACTCTTATTTCCAAGTAACCACCAGAAAACTGGAAGTGGAGCTGTGGCTCAAGTGGTAGAACACTCGCCTTGAGCTGAAGAGCTCAGTTACAGTGCTCAGGCCCAGAGTTCAAGCCCCATGACTGACCAAAAAAAGAGACATGGGGCTGGGGATATGGCCTAGTGGCAAGAGTGCTTGCCTTGTATACATGAGGCCCTGGGTTCAATTCCCCAGCACCACATATACAGAAAACGGCCAGAAGGGGCGCTGTGGCTCAAGTGGCAGAGTGCTAGCCTTGAGCAAAAAGAAGCCAGGGACAGTGCTCAGGCCCTGAGTCTAAGCCCCAGGACTGGCAAAAAAAAAAAAAAAAGGAGACATTATCAAATAGATGAATTTCAAAGGAAAACACACAGACATGGATCCAAGCTCCATTCCCATCTGAAACCCATTCACCTTAGTCCTGATATGTACTGGCATTTGTGTAATGTTTCTTTTGAAAAGAATCCTCTTGCTCCAACTATAGCACACCATTTAAACACATTAAAAAAAAACATTTCTCATTCTTGGTCATGTAGGTGAAAAGGCAGAATGCTTGCCTAGCAAGCACAATGGGCTGAGTTCAAACTCCAATACTAACAACAACTAAATAAATAAAACCATTCCCCTGAATCCATGTCAAGCACATTCCATCTACTGTATGCCTTAAGCTCCAAATATTGTGTATTTTAGCCCCTCAAACACATCTCCTTAAGCACTGGAAGCTTTTCTAATTAATGTTAATACTCTTTTATCATTCCTACTAAAATGAGCACTCTAAAGCATGCATCATTCCCTGAAAATGGCTCCCTAGGACAAAAATGCCGAACCATACATCCAAGCTTTGCTGGGATCTGGTCCTTGCCTTCTCCCTAGCTTTATCTCCTGGTACTCACTTCCCATATTCCTATACTCTCTAGACCAAATTAATTGCCATTCCCAAGAATGATATGTTCCCATTGATCTCTGGAACACTGTATATGCTATTCCTTCATACTGGAATACCCTTCTCCAACTCACCCATGAAAAAATCACATCCATTAAGTAAATGACATACCTTTTCCAAATGCTTCCATAAAGGCTCCCTCCCCGGTGCTCTCCTGTGCTTTGAACCACTATGAACTCACTTCTCTCATGTTTCTTGCCACACTATGTTGTAAATATCTGTCATGAGGCTGCCTGGTCTGTCTTAGCAATGCCTATAAATAAAGCCCAAAAGACACTGGCCTGATGTTCAAGGCTGCCCTTGGCAATCTGGCTTCAACTGACTTTACTAACCAGACTTTCCATCATTTTCTTTCCCAAGCCCTAAACTCCAAGAAATAAATTGCCTGACTGTTATCCAACATACTACATGGTTTCTCAACCCTGTAGCTGTCCCTTCTGCAGCATGTATCTCCTTTGTCTTAACATCTCTGGTTAGGCTCCCACTTAACTGAACCCAGAATGGTAATCAATGGGGATGTGTCCAAAAACCAGTGACAGACGCCTGTCCCTATCTCATCTCCCCTCAAGGCTGAAGGCAAAAAGATGAGACTGAGGACCATACTACAAGTGGGGGGGGGTGCATGTGGGTGTGGGTATGTTTTCTTGCTCCTAGTCACCAAGAAGGGATCTGAAAGTCACCAAGAAGGGATCTGAAAGTCTCCAGTCATTACCTAACCTGCAGTCAGCTTGGATTGCAGGAACCTTAGGGCTTCATGGACACATCAGCCCATGATGACAGCAATTCCCAAACTTGAGCAGTCATCTCACAGGAATGGATTTATCCCCTCAAGCAGTAAGGGACTTATTCAAACCTTCTTGCCGAACCAGAACTGAGATATTAATCAACCAGACCACTGCTTGCTATGTATATCTGTGTCCCTCTTGCCCCCAAATCTTCCTATATTTAAACCTAAAACTCATGTAAGACTTCAAACATCAGATGAAATGGATGAAATACTCTCCTTCTTCCCACAGCCACCAAGTTAAATAAATATATCTCTGTCCTTATCACTGTGTGTGTCTTTAATTGGTATACTAGTAAGAGTGATCAGACCTGTTGGAACTCACAGAGTTGGGCTTTGGGCCTAGGACTCTCTGCCTATACTTTGGCCACCCCTATCTATCTGTGATCACATCTTACATTACATATCTGTCCAAATTCAGCTCCTATTGCCCTTCATTAACCTTTCCCTAAGTCTCCTGGCAATAATAAATTTCTTCCTCCCTTGAGCTATAGGAGATCCCTATAGGATCCTGGTGATGTCTGTTCTTTTTTATTAAACTTTTTTTCTTTATTGTCAAAGTGTGGTACACAGGGGTTACAGATTCATATGTAAGTCAGTGAGTACATTTCTTGTTCAACTTCTTACCTCCTCCCTCATTCCCCCCCCTCCACCTTTCCCTCTCTCTCCCAAGAACTGTGCAGTTGATTTACACCAAATGGTTTTGTAAGTATTGCTATTGGAATGGTTTGTCTTTTTGTCCTTTGTCTCTCAATTTTGATATTCCCTTTCCCTTCCCCAGTTCTAATGCCTATGTAAACAGTATCCAGGGTATTCGGATGAGATATAGTGGTAGTGGGGGTACAGCCACAGGAAGGGAATACAAGAGCAACAAAACTAAACAAAACAATCAAACAGACAAGAAAAAAACAACACAAAAAGAAATACAAAAGGTACAGTTTCACATGGCATGTTGATAATAATGACAACAATGGTATAACTCTTGTTTCCGTAACATGGTGGTGTCTTTTATGTTTATCTTTTTCCTGTGGGACCCACTAGATTGTGAACTCCCTGCAGTACATGTATGTCCCATTCATCATTATGTCTCTAGAGTTGACAGTGGGTGTCCATGCAAGTTTGTTAAAATATTAAGGATGGATTCACAGGACTATTTTTAAAGGAAGAACCCTTATTAGGAACATGTGAAATGCAAATTCTAGATTGTGTTCCTTTTGTCTCTTTACAAAAACTATTATTAGATGCCCAATTTTCTCCTAGGTTGTACAATAGAATACTCAAAGTATATTGAAAAAGCTTGTGAAAGAAACAAGACCAAAAGAATGTGGAAGGAGAATTCCTCTTAATGGCTTCTGATGAGAGGTTCTGATTTATCTTTGCATTGCATATTTTAAACTATGTTTCTTCTTCAACAGAAATGAGGATGTGAACAGACTCTGGGCTCCAACCCAGGCTGGGCTTTGGTGCCTTGCTTGTCTGCCTACTTGTCTCTTTATCCTCTCAGATAAGAAAAGAGAAAAGAGAAACAAAGGGGAGAGTGTGATGGGAGAGATTGAGATAGGGGTTCAGGTGAATCAGGGTACATTGTATACAAGTATGGAGAATGTCACAATGAAATCCTCCTTGTACAATGAATGTATTCTAATAAAATAAAGAAAGAAAATAAAAGAAATCAAGTTCATATCTAAATCTGAGGCTTTGTCTTTCTCTAATAATATGTCATTAGTGATAATTAGTGTGTCTATTATTCAAGAATCTTGAGTAGACCTGAGTACTTATCACAGTCATGTGAGTATGCTAATTGTTTCCATTTCAATGTGTGATTTACAAATGAATGAACAAGTTAGAATGCTAATGACTTTATGCAAGAAAACAGTGGATTATATTTCTACATTGCAGTTATGATATTGCTTTGACATGCAGCTGATTCCAACTTTTCAAGAGTAAAGAATATGCATTGTTCTATTATTTTCCTTTACAAACATTCAAATCACTTCAATGTAGCTGGCTCTTTCTTCTTTTATTAAAAAAATAGAATACCTAAAATGTGTTCTGCCCCCCCGAGGGTCTTCAATACATAGTTGTTTCAGAGTAGCTTCATGAGTAGCTTTTATGTGGAGAGATAGCTCTCCACATAAAAACTCAAGTATGACTCTGTATTTGTATTTCATTTGTATTAAATTCTCTATTGTACCATAAAAATCCCATACACCTTCACAAACCTTTGAAAAGGTTTTGAAATGCTTTTTTTTAATTCCTTAAGCTCTAGATCCAAATCTAAGGTGAATAAAAAGCTTTATGAATTAATGTAATGGCTCTTGAGTCAGTGGTACAACATTCTTGGTGAAGAGACATATTAACTCTTTCTAGCCTGCATATCATCTGGGAGATGACAAACAGGCAGGCTAACAGGATCCTTGTTTCCTAATTCAAACCTGAGGCTTGAGTCCAGCCTCCTACTCACATTGCTTACACTTTTCATTTCTTCCTTCCTCTTGCCTTCTCTCCATTTTCCACCCTTGCCTAATCTAGCTTCCGCTTTCTTGGCTCATCACACAAATCAGGAATTTGATCCATCCTTGGTTTCTGGAGGTTCTGCTTTTAGCAGTAGAATATTACTCAGTGAACCTTAGCACAAACTCTAAAGACAGAAATCTTCAAAGGAGAAAAAGACCAACTATTTTTTTTTTACAATTGGCAGACATCACAAAACTCTGGAGACAATTTAGATAGCATTCCACAAACCCTATGCCAGAACTCTACAACCTCAAATTAATCTTTAAACTCATGTTCCAATCGTTAAAATCTGCAGGGAGAAATACATTTTCTCAAATTAAAACACAAATTTTACGTAACAAATGATTAAGCTAGGAAACTTGCAAATTTTATTACTTATATTTTTTTACCTTGAATCAAGAGCAAAAGGCAGTTTAATTTCCAGAGGTATATTAGACATATGCCAGCCCACAGCAGATACCTATTACCAGGCAATCAAGAAGTGGTCATCAAGCATATATTTTAGCTTAGGTATTAAACAGATTCAAAGGCAGTATACAACCTTGCTATCACCAGTCCTCAAACAGATTACAATATAGAGAAACAAAATGGCTACAAAATTTAAAAGTTAATTACCATTTGAAACAATTTTGTAAGTTCAAATGAACAGCAGTCTCAAACAATGGTACAGTGGGGATTCCTTTGATAGACCTAGTACCAAGGTCCTCCCTTTGGCCCTACCTCCATGGAAATGGAATAATGGCTTAACAGTGCAAATTTGTTCGAGGGCTGAGGCTCTAATCCATTTAAGTCCATTTTGTTTCTGATTTCATCTTGTTTCTTTTCCTTCTTTCTGAATTCCATTGGGCCATCTCCCCTACATTTACTTTACATCCTAGGAACAACTGGCCTGATTAAGACAAAGGAGCACAAGTACACTCGAATCAACAATTTCTTGGTACAAACACAGCTCTGAATGGATTCTGAAATTAACACTTAAGTAAAAATCAATTAGATTATGATCATACCTAGATAACCTGGATTAGTAGTATGGAACCTACCAATTCTTGCCTTTGTTTATCTTCGCTATACAACACACACAGCTGTAAGCAGTTTGAGGACAGATTTACAGACAGTTGAAGTCTGTTCTTCCTGTACAGTCACACTGTTAACCAAGTTCTTTTTGTACAAAACCATTCATCTCTTTAATTGGTTTTCCAGGACTAGTGGCTGAGCATTGTTTGTTGGGACTCCCTGGAGCCAGGACTTTTGCTATAATTCCAGTATCACCAACACAACAGAAATTCCTATTCAGCAGCACTGTAGTACCCTACCAGAAATCAAAAAGTCTGGTCTTTACTCCCAACTATGATACCATCTCTTGGTCCCTGAATGAGCATTTTAACCTCATTGAATTGCCACTGTATCTGTCTTCCATACACTGAGACAAAAACAATTTGTTCCATCTACCTTATCATGCTGCTTTATGGAACAGCAATATGATGGATGGAAAGCATTTCTGGAAACTACACTTTGTTATCCCCAAATCCTTTTACTATTGTTTTTCTTTTGTGTTTTTTTTATTGTCCAAAGTGATGTACAGAGGTGTTACAGTTTCATACATTAGGCCTTGGGTATATTTCTTGTACTGTTTGTTACCTTCTCCCTCATTCCCCCCTCCCCCCTCCCCCATTCCCTCTCCCCCCATGAGTTGTTCAGTTGGTTTACACCAAATGGTTTTGCAAGTATTGCTTTTGGAGTCGTTTGTCTTTTTATCCTTTGTCTCTGGATTTTGATATTCCCTTTTACTGTTCTAAAATGTGGTTGGTTCTGTTACTAAAATTAAATGCTCAAGCTGACCACCATTTGAAGATCAACACTTTGGAAGTAAGAGTTTTCAGGAAGGCATTAGGTTTATTCAGCAGATATTCAATGCTATTGCGTCAAAACTTTGACGTGAAAAACACGTGCGGTTCAAAGGGCTTTTATAGACAGGGAAAGTAGGCATAGGAAATAGTGGGCATAATGCTCAACTTATCCACTATAAATGTCCACTTTTTATTCTTCTCCATAACATTTTTCTAAACTGTAACTAGCACTTGTAATTCTTGATGGATAAACATCTGGAAAACTAAAGACTAAGGTATTCAAGATGCTCTAGTGCCTGTACATTTAAAGAAAGATTATTCAGCTGATTCTTACAACCCTTCTACCTGTAGCTTTTCTTCAGCAAAAATATTGTGAAGGGGTAACAACTAATGGAACTCTCTTTACAGCCACTTCAATGGTAGATAGACTGTTGCACTGATTTCTGAGATCACCATGTTTAGGATGATGAGAAAAAAATGGAAAGAATGTATATGAAAGATATTATTTGCTCTATACTGCCAAAGAAATTTCCACCCATTAATATCACTGTCCACTCAGGCCTAATAGCAAAACAAAATGCTGCCAAGTCCACGGGTATTTTTATATTAATACAATAAACTTAGAGCAAAAGTCCACACTCTAACCACTATGTCATACAGGGAATTTTGGCACCACTGCAAAGTTTAAAATTGTCCATAAAAAGCTCCAGAGGGGCAGAAGCAGATCCAGGATGTAATTAGCACACATAGAATACCTCAACAGACAAGGCTATAGACAAAGACTTTAAACAAAGATCAAGTGAATTATTCCTAGAAAAAAAACATTCCAATATGTGTTCCATGTGCTCTCAATCTACATAAATTGGATGTTAGATCTATAATCACAATTTTGGTGTGAGGTCTGTAATCACAGTCAATTCCTTTCATTCTTTGTCACAAACTCATTCTAGTTGTCTTCCTACTTTATTCTCTGATTGCTGGAAAGAATAAGGAATTAAATTGCACATCAGTGTTCTAGACCCTTTACAAGTCTCTTTCTTTATCTGAAAACTGACTCAGCAAAATAAAGAATCAACCACTTGACTACAAAATCACGCTTTCTTATTAAAAATACATTCATATAACCAGGCATTGGCGGCTCACACCTGTAATACTAATTTGTGAAGATGTCCTGATATAAGAATGTGTATTCTTTGACCAGCTGAACAATCTTTCACTAGCAAAGGCCTTCCAGGGAAGCAAATAAACTAACATGTACATACTATACATTCATATATGATATCTTGTGTTATTCATTGTGCTGTATTAAACACATATAGGTGTGTATCTTGTTTTATTTTCCAAAAAACTTAGTGCATATTTATTATTGTTGTTAATATTATTACTACTACCACTACTACCTTCAGTGTAAAACCCAATAAAACAGATTGACCAAAAGAGACTTACACAAAAGCACTTCGCTCCTGTTCTATTTCCACCAATACACAAAATTCCCTCTTCCAATCCATCAAACAGGCAACATTCTACTGAAGAGAAAGACAGGAATGGAAAAGATGTAGTCTCTTCCCAACTACGATATACTACATATAGTCACTTGAGATGTGTCCTTGTTGGCTCTTTGCACACCATCAACGGGCAGGCATGTCCAAATAGTTAAATATCGCACATCTAGATCTTGCCCAGGGGAGGCTCGAGCAAGAAATTTTCACTTTGGGTTGTGATCTCCCTAGTGTAAGATCAGATCTACCCTTCCACACCTAATGTATCTCTATTACAGCCCCCATCCCCACCCCGGCTCCAATCTATCTGAAAAGACAAGGATTAAGCAAAGAACTGTAGAACTGTTGAGGGAGATAGGAAGAATTAGACTCTGAAACAGTAACAGTAACCCATAGGAAATCTTGAGCAACAGCCATCTTCCTCCATAACTTGGACTCACATACTAGCAAATCTAAGTAGATCAACACTACTGTCACTTGCACCTTGCAGGTACTCAGCAGAGGCCAATCTACCTGATACTTCCTGCTGCTTTCCAAAGTCAAATGGCTCAAAGTAGTTCAAGCTGAATCTCTGTACCAAGGAGATGTTCACTCTTCCAATTTATGAGAATATTTCATGCTTTCTTTCACATAAATGAAAATCTGGGGCACTAGCTTTTCCAAATCAGCAAACAGATTTGGTGCCAGTGCAGGTATATCCATTGGGTACATAGCAATTTAGTGCCTGCAAGTGTTATATGTACACATATACAGAAACTTCAGAGCAAGCAGGCAAAGAAAGAAAAGCTGTTTGTACACCTTAAAGATTCAAATAACTGTAAGACCATATTTGAAATCTACCTCGAAAAATTTATACAGGAATGAAGAAGAAAAGAATTCATTTTTGCTTTTTTAAAGACTCAAATTGCCTGATTTCTGGGTAATATATCTGGGGGGACCCTTTTCTTTTTCCCCAATCAACATGCAAAGTTTAGTAATTCTCTTTTCCTGACTATCTACATGGCTGCTTTTCCAGTTTTATTCAAATATCTCCTCAGTGAGTCTCTCCTTGACCATCATACTCAAAAAATAATAGCCATTTACACACACACACACACACACACACACACACACACACACTCCATCATCACTCACTCACAGATGTAAGCCTAAATAAGAAGATACCTGTTTTTATTTACTGATATTTTTATGTCTACAACAATATCTGGTACACAGTAGGTATTCAGTAATTGTTGAACAACAAATCCTTGTTTTCAAAGTTGAAATAAAATTTCCTCATCTAAATCATGTTATTTCAGAATGAATGATCATTTTCATTTCTTCATTTCCTAATGCATTTCTGACTTAACATGACTATCTCCTCAGAGAAATCAAGCACTCGAACTCATATTCCACGACACTTTTTTGGAAAGATGCTCATTAATACAGCTCAAATGTAAACCATTTGGTTATAGCACATGCACACATGAAGCCAGCCCTGGGAAATACCTGAATTAACTTTGTCTTGCACTGGAGCAAAACTCATTAAATCAGATCCAACAGTACCAAGTTCATAAGTCCTGTAGGGCCAACCTTTAGCTATCTATGAGGAAAGGGTATGGTGATTATATCAGAATACTTGCCACCCACTGTTGAAATAACTTCTTTCAACAACAATGAGAAATTTTAAATGGGATTTATTGCTTCATTGTGGAAAATCATGAAACTTGTAAAAAATTTTTAGCTAGGAGTTCATGTTCCTTTCCTTATCCCACCCCCAATAACAACCTCCCTTCTTTCCAATAAAGTATCTATTATAAACACCAAATGCATAAAAGACACTGTCATTCAAAGAATTGCAACCCTAAAACTTAAATGAGGATCTGGAATTATCTTCCAGATTTTACCAATGGTTGTACTAATATAAAGCACCTAAAGTGAGTTTCTGCTATACTAAAGGAAGACAAGATGCAGCCAAGTAGGTGTAGAGAAATCTGAGTTCTTAAGTCCCAGACAATATGGAGACCATAATACTATACTCACTGTAAGGTTTTAATTTCCACTTTGGAATGGTTGAGTCCCCATTTGGAAATATATTCCCTTGGTGAGCTCCAGGTAAGAGACACTAAATACAATATTCTGCCTCTGACAGGGAAATGTACCTGCTTAAGAATGTACCTGCATAATGTCAGTTCATTTATATAACCAGTATTTGTTGAAGATGTGCTATGTAGCTTAGAAGTAAAGGATATAAGAGTCATTACGAATCACCACTGAAAATCAGTCTGCAATGACAGTGAGGAAATAGCAAAGATGAGGCAAAGGAAGTACAGTGATTTTCACTGGTGCCCAGTGGCACAGTTTCTAAACACTGGAGATGGAACTATATTCCAAAAACATAGAAGCTGTCATTTTGAGCCCTCTGTCCCTCTAGTAATTGAGATATTAATATGCCACTCATGTTAATATTGACACTAAGCCCAGTGTCTTTCACTCCTGAATAGTGCTTTCAGTTCTCTAGACATCATTCCTACCCTAGTGAGTATCAACTTCAACCTAGTACATCAAGTTTGCCACTACAGATGGGATGTCAGAAGGTCATGCCTAGCTACTCAGGAGGCTGAGATAGGAGGAACACAGTTCAAAGTAAGCCCATACAGACCAATCTAAGAGAATCTTTTCTCCAACTAACCACCAAAAAGCCAGAACTAAAGCTCTGGCTCGTGTGGTGGAGCGCTAGCCTAGAATAGAAAATGCCGAACAAAAACACAAGGCCTCGATCAAGTTCAAGTCCAAATACCAGAACAAAATCTCTGCATCTGCTTTCTCAGCCAGCTGGAATTTTGCAAAGTGAACCTCAAGACAGTTTAAATGCCCCATTTTAACAATTTTTTAAGTACATAACACATTGTTATTGACTCTAGGCTGATCATTCCACTCTGTGTGTATACACACACGTATATATGTAAACTTATCAAAACATATATATGTATACTAAAATACCACATTCTATTCCACAGATACAATTTTTTATCAATTACAAATAAACATTTTAAAAATATGTGTCAGATCACAGAGTTTCTCACTCTCAAACCTTTTCCTAAGCATTAAATTACAATTAAATTCAAATTAAGAAATCCTGATAGGCAAAAACCTAGCAGCCTCCATGTGCCTAGTTCTCCCATTATACCTGCCTCTCCAGCCATAATGTATGGTACACAGTTAAGCCTTTCCCTTCATCCCCTGATATCATTTGTTTGTCTTCAGATGTGCACACCTGTGTTTGGTACTTTTCCCCGTCTGTTTTCCAGGTCCTCTATTAACAAACTCTTTGGATCATAGCATATCCCTTTTCTTCAAGAAGCTGACCCTTCAAGAATGAATTAGCTGCCTTGTTCTGAGCATACATAGCTTCCTAGGAGCCCCCTATCTTAGCACTGTCTTCCATACTAGATGAGTGGTTCCTCCCTATGGAGCCAGAACCATCTATAGATGGATCACCTTTTTCCAGCACCTAAAATCAAGCCTAGTGTACAGCTAGAACATTGTTCATTGAAGACATGACATGGACAGGAACTATCTGGGCATTTCTGTGTGGCAGGATGTAGGCAAATATTGTGAGAATACTTGGCCTATCTTGCAAGTTCTTAAGTCAAAGATGAGCTATACCTGTATATATGCTTATCTGAACTAGGGAAGGGAAAGCAAAATGAGGGAGGATGTAACAAATATGACACAAAATGTACTCACTACCTTATTATGTAACTGTAACCCCTCTGTACATCACCTTGTCAATAAAATTCAATTAAAAAAAAAGATGAGCTCTACCGTGAGTGATGAACTAGAAGTCAGCAATGAGCTGTGCTCTGCCTCACTCCCCTCTAAGCTGTCAAGAATGGCATTGCCTGTTCAATATCAATGGTCTGTTTGACTTAATAAAAATTCACACAATATTAATACTAGCCATATAACTATAGTTTTGTATGAGTAAGATGTTTAGTGGACTGCTGTGCAGCACCGATGAGCTAAACAATTCATATTCCAAATAGTTAAGAGTTCATGCCTCATCTTTGCTACCCATAAGAAAAATCACAACTACAGACATGTATGGATTTCTGAGCATAGAGCTTACAAATGACAAAACCATAAGGACTTTGATCATATAGCAACAAAAAATAGCTTCTCCTTAAAAATCCAACAACTTTTATTCATTTCAAAGCTGTACTGTCACGTTTTGCTCACAATTGCCATTTAAACAACTACATTGTCATCAAGCCAGTATGTCTCTTTATATACTTCTTCCTAATATGAAACATACTAATGCATGACAAAAATGGCATTTTTAATGCTACTGTTTAAAAATTGGAATCACTGAGACTGGCAGTCTCCTAGAAAGTAAGACCACCATAATTTATCATATGTAAGCACTGCCCATTGTAACTGAATAGACACACTCCTGTAGGAATACAGAACTTGTTTCAGTTCTCGAAGTTAGTTATCTCCTAGCCTTTGTGAGTGCTATTCTATCTTTCCAGAAGATACATCTTCCTCCTCATCAACAGGAATTCTTACTCATCCAGCAGCAGATTACTACTGATCTAACCACCACCATTACCTACTGCATCAGCTCCTTTTCCTGTCTTTTTTGGGGAGCTTTTCTAACTCCACGGTCCTCCCCAGCCAAGCATGGCACTGCTGTGTTGCCTATTTCCCCCACTGTTAGCTCAGGAAGCACATGAACGGGGTCTCTCTTCCTCACCAGTCTCCCCAGGGCCTGGCACCGAGCCTGCCATATGGTTGATGCTCTGAATGAATGCCATCTAGATTCTCAGGCAGGTGTCTCTAAAGTGTTGTCTATCACATGAAAATAAATATATCTGCATGCTTTCCACATACCCGTGGAAAACAGAATCTATTAAATACTGCTAGGACCTTTATTAGAAACTAGAGACTACTTTAGGAGATCTCTATTTTTGGAAGCTTATAAAGATGCTGGAATGGGTTCAGAAGAAAGCAGGGGGCATGAAAAACAAGGTTTAGGAGCCAATACATGGAGTGGGAAATCTGTGCTCTAATAAAAATACAGTACGCACAGCACTAGACATGCAATTCAAAGCCACACACAGTACTGATGCATACCCCCCATAGATGTGGCTACGGAAAATGTATAGTAATAACATAAGAGAAACCTACTCAAATCCAAACTGCTACCAGGTTTGGGTAGCTCCTCTATGTGATGCCGTGTATTCAGGAAACATTTTTCCTACTCTCCACCAAAGGGTTAAGGAAAAAAAAAACATGTTACGTATTAAAACCTAATTTGTACTTCTGAACAGAAGTCATGTCTCACACATAAAAGAAGCAGATAAAAACAAATAAAAATGTCAAATTGTTCCAAGACTAACTAGGAAGTAATTTTTTTCAAATGACAAAATGAGTCAAATTTCTATTCCTATAACCAAATACATATTTCATTTATTTTGTGGGCCAGGCTCTGTCCTCAGTATTGAGAATCCAGCGATGAATGAGAGGGTCTCTGATGGCAATACATATAGAATACAGTACAAATGGCATGAGAAGGTACAACCCATTCCAAATACAGGCACAAAGGGCCATGAAGATAATGACAGATGAGGTATCTTATTTCTACAAAAGTGATTATAAACAGACTGGGTGTTATGGTATATATCTATAATCTCAGGACTTGGAGGTGGAAGCAGGAGACTCAAGTTCTATGTTAGCCTAGATACATACCAAGACCTCATCTCAAAAACTCAAATAAATAGACGTTTTAAACATTTTTTGAACTAGGCTGGAGACATGACTCTGTTGGCAAAGCGCAAGCCAATGCGTGAAAGCATCAGGTATCAAGTTCGCGTTCTGGTCTTGAGCCAAAAATAAATAAATAACATTTGAAAGCTTGGCAAAAATTCCCATTTTCTTCTGAAATTCTTAAACATGAAAATTATATGGACTTGACATCTCAATATTCTAAGACCTTAACTGTGTGGGATCTTCCATCATTTTATTTACTATGTTATTTTGACAACCTAAGAGCAAAGATTGACAAAACCAATCAAATGTGTTAAATTCTCTATCAGTTACAAAAAGATCTAAGCTCATATTCATACCAGTGCTACTCACAATAGTCAAAAGATAGAAGAAACTCTCTCTCTCTCACACACACACACACACACACACATCAGCGAATGAATGAAGAAATAAAAGGTAACATCAACGTCAGTGGAATATGATTCAGTCTTTAAAAGGATAGAAATTCGAACTCATGACACAACAGGAATAGTCTTAAGGACATTATGGTAAATGAAACAAGACAACCCCTGATACTGTATATATGTGTACTGGAACTAGGGAAGGGAAAGGAAATACCAAAATTGAGAGACAAAGGATAAAAAGACAAACCATTGCAATAGTGATACTTACAAAACCATTTGGTGTAAACCAACGGTACAACTCAAGGCGGGGAAGGAAGTGGGGAGGGGGAAGACGGGGGAAAAATGAGGGAAGAGGTAACAAGTTGGATAAGAAATGTACGTGCCTTACATATGAAACTGAACCCCTCTGTACTTCACTTTGACAATAAAGAAGAAGAAAAAAAAGGCTCAAAAAATAAAATCACTTTGAAAATTTCTGTGAAGAAAAAAACAACAAACAACGAATGGTTCTACATATGTGACATATGTAAAGTAGCTATAACCATAGACATTGAAACGGATAGTTGACAGGGATTGGGGAAGGAGAAATGGGAAATCTAATTTGTGCAGGCTTTCAGATTTGCTAAATGAGAAAACTCTCATTAGATGTAGGAAAAAATTCTCTGACAAAAATCAACAACCTTTCATGACAAAGCCATTTAGAAATTATAAATTAAGAAAAGCAACTAGGAATAGAAAAACCATGCTTCAATATAATACAACATATATACAAGAAACCTATAACCAATATCATACTAAATGAGGAAACAACAAATCATTTCCTCTAATGTCAGGAATAAGACAAATGGTTTTCTTATTCTTATTTACTATAGTGCCTGAATTCTTAGCCAGACTAAGAGGAAAAAATAAATGAGCTATGGCTAAGGAAGGAAAAAGTCCAATTATTTCTATTTGCAGATGGTATGATGTTCTGCTTAAAAGACCCTAAAGACTCTACCAGAAAACATTTAGATATGATAAACACTTCCAGTAAAATGGCAGGATACAAAATCAATGTCACTGAAACTAGATACCTGCCTTTTACCCACTAGAAAAATCAATTAAAAATAAACAAAATATCCTAATGTAATACCTGTAAGTGTGAAAGTACTACAGGAAAACACTTAAAAGATGTAGGCAACAACTTTCTGAAGTAGGACTCCAGCTGCTCAGGAAATACAAACAAGAATTGACAAATGGGGTAGCATCAAATTCAAAACCTTCTGCACAGAATCACAGAATCAAGAGACAGTCTACAAAATGAAGGCTATTCACACCAGTCACACTACAAAATCAACTTAGGTGTCCACTAAGTGGTGAATAAATAAAAGAAATGTGTATCCAGAATGAAATTATGTCATTTAAAGGAAAACGAGTGAAAATGGGATTAATAATATTAAGTGAAATAAACCAGACTCAGGAAAACAATATTTAAATGTTCTGTCTTAGAAGCCAAACAATAAGAATATGAAATAGGGATCATTCGGTTAAAATATAATGAAATCCATTAATTTTTCAAAAGGTAAGAAGTAACCAAAAAGAGCAATAGAGAGCATGAATCTTTTTTCTTCTTTATTATCAAAGTGAAGTACAGAGGGGTTACAGTTTCATATGTAAGGCAAATACATTTCTTATCCAACTTGTTACCTCCTTCCTCATTTTCCCCTACCTCCCCCCTCCCCATTTCCCTCCCCCCACCATGAATTGTACAGTTGGTTTACACCAAATGGATTTGTAAGTATTGCTGTTGCAATGGTTTTTCTTTTTATCCTTTGTCTCTCGACTTTGGTATTCACAGGGCATGAATTTCTACACATGTACAGAAATGTTACAGTGAAATCCTTGTGTATAATTGCTACATATTAATAACAAAAAAGTTATTGAGATTGAGTGCAAAGTTTCAACATTACTCAAATTCACACTGAAAAATAGGATGGTAAACTTGGTTACATATATTTTACTTTAATTAAAAACCAAAAGCAAATTTTAAAGAAGTATCATGCTACAGTGGCATTCAGTGTACTGTCATGAAGTTACACTCCCAGGAAAATATGATTGTGGAACACAGAGGCTCCCAAGATATAACTTGGGTAAAAATAGTATGCTCTACCTAAGGAAGATTTCCTCTTCTAACATATAAATAAGGGGAAAATGCAATATTTAAGTTCTTTTAGGTGTAGGCAAATACCATGTCATAACAAGGAATGAAAAAACTGTTATAAACTATTGCTAATTTGTTGGGAAATCCATTACAAGCAATGTTATTTCTGTTACCACAGTTAACTGCAAACTTCCCAGAGAGAAATACGGAATGTCATGGAGTCAGTGGAAGAAGGCTGGGAGCGAATTCTCCAGGATCATATATATTAGAATATTACCAACCTCTTGCATTTTAACCTGGATTTAGAAATAGCAAACAGAACTACTGTTTAAAGAATTTAGGCAAGATGATATCTGAATCATTTTGAATCTCTAAATCATTACAATTGCTTGTCTGCTTGATAAAACTAAAAAAAATCAGCAAACCATCGTAAATATTTATGCCAATACTTGATTCAGCTATCAGTAAAGAAAGCCACCTGTTTGGTTTTCTCAATGTGTCAATATAGAAATGTACTGAGCCAAGTTCCCACCACTGCAACATTGCTTTAGGATTTCAGGTAGGCCACTACCTCTCTGAGGTTTGATGCCTGTTTTCTAAGATGGGAAGATTAGATTGTAATATTTCTAAGGTCCCTTCTAGCCACTATAACTTATGATTAAGAATTTGGGAAGCGTGGTGGTAATGCCTATAAAACAAAGCAAATGTCCTTAAATTGACCGAACTTAACAAATGTAATATTTCTTTGTTGTAGACCAGCCTAGGCTAAATAAAAATCCCTTCTTTCAAAATAATAATAAATAAATACATAAGTAATTGAAAATTGTAAATGAACATGAGAAGTCAGGAGCTGGTATCTCATGCCTATAATCCTAGCTACATAGGAGGCTGAGAAGTAGAAGGCTGGGGTCAAAACCAGCCTAGGAAAAAAAAGTCTAAGAACATTCACCTCCAATTAACCAGCAAAATGCTGGACTGGAGGTGTGGCTCAAGTGATAGAGCACTAGCTATGACCAAGAAAGCTGAGCAAAAGCATAAGTCCCTGAGTTCAAGTCTTAGTACCAGCATAATTTTTTTAAAAGCACCTGGTGGACTAAAACAGCTACTCTGTACAACTCAGGATTAGAACGGGGGGAAATTCCGATGCTTTCAACAAAGGCCTCTCTGGCTTGGCTTTTTCTTTAATCATGAAGTCCTTGAACGCTAAAAACAATATTTAGGTACTCTAGAAATTATCTTATTATAATAATATTTTATAAACAGTAACTTCAATATTGAAGTTGCCGTCCTCATTCACATATATATGCCTTGTATAATTTGAGTCTCAATTGTATATACCATAAAGAGATGTATAAATACCTAGACACAAAGGTATTTTGCTTTGAGAGAAGTTGCTCTGCTCATACTCTCAGTAAAGCAAGGACTGTCATTTCTTCCAGCCATGTAAACTAAGCAACACAACTCTGGCTCACAGGCAGGGGAACAAGTTTATTATCTTTTATTAGGTTTTTCTACATCCTTGGGAGAGGCCTCTGCACCAAAAATCAATGCAAGATTTTTCAAGTTATTCAGTTTTGTCACCTGTCTGGAGACAATGGCTTCAGAAGAGAAGATGAACTGCCTTCTTTCCTTTTCCTCCTTTTTGTACATGCTGCCCTTTAAAGATATGTTCTTTGTGTCATAAATTCAAAGGTTGCTTTTATGTCCAGTAGGGTAGAGGGAGGAAGCTGGGTATTTTTTTAAATGGTGAAATCTGTCAAAAGTCCCAAAAGCTCTTGTGATACAAATCAGGTCACCTTATACAGTCTGAACCCCCAATTCCACAAGGGAAATAAAAACCATTTATAACTCAAAGTAACTAGCAGTAATAGGTCAATGCACTTGATTGGTCATGAACCAATTACAGAAGACACTGTTCAGTGCCTAGAGGATGAGAAGAGGTGGGGTGTTCTTAGGCCTGATTGAATCATTACTCTCTAGATCCTTCTAACCACCAGATACAAGAAGGAAAATGAAGTTGAAACAGGGGCATTTTCTTGCCTACTCCACCTCATCCTGCTCTGTACTGGTGACAGATATCTAAAAAACTGCATGTCTGCTCCTTGAACCAACCTACATGTTATCCGATGAGATTCCAGCTAACATGGAAGTGAAAATATTTGGACATTGACCTCTGTCATCCAAACAGCTGGGCTGGGATTTGGCAGCTTTGAATGGCATCCCCAAAGCTCCCTCCCAGCTCCACGTTTGCTGGACAGTCTAAGGTTTCAAAATTCTCTTTCATCTTTATCTTCACCTCTAAAGAATGGTCTACAAAGTAGAAGTATGGAGGTGAGATTAGCAAGAGAGGAAAGAGAAACAAAAATGGAAGGAAGTGCCTCATTACGTCAACCCATCAGGAAATAGGATCTAAAACACACCATTGACAGGAAACCTGGGCCTTCACTTCAGAGACTTTATTCACAAAACATTTTGTAACATTTCAGGGTGGTGTTAAAAGTTGTGCACCTTGATCACCAGAAAAGTATACATTTATCCATAATTTCTAGGAGTCCTGTGACAGCTTCTAGGATGATGTTTTCTCACTTCCCTGGATACATTTTTAAAACTCAGAATGCTGCACTTCTCAAAGTTTCGATTCATTCAGGAGGAGGCCTTGTTTTCATTTTTGAAAACTGTCCACACATGATACTTTTGAGTAAGCTTAAGTTACAGTGTACAGTGCAGGGTTTCCCTTAGTCAACCATGAGTTAGAAGAACTACTTGAGGAGTATACGTTTAAAATATGGCATCTTGTCAGGCACCTGTGGCTCATGCCTAGTATGCTAGCTATTCAGAAGGTTGAGATATAGGAATCATGTTTTAAAGTCAGCCCAGCTAGGAAAATCCATGAGATACTAAAATTTCCAATTATGTGCCAAAAAAAGCCAGAAGGACAGCTGTCTCTCAAATGAGTGCTAGCTTTGAGCAAAAAAAATCTAAGGGATGGAATCTAGACCTTGGATTCAAACCTTAAGACAGGCATCACAAATACACATATATACATACATACATACATACATACATACATACATACATACATACATACAAGAGAAAGAGTGAGAGAAAGCGAGAGAGAGAGAAATTGAATAATACTTCTGGTACTAATTATTTCCTATGAGGGAAATCCTAGAGTCATATTTCTTTGGGTCTGGCTCACTTCACTTAGTATAATTTTTTCCAAGTCCTTCCATTTCCTTACGAATGGGGCAATGTCATTCTTTCTGATAGAGGCATAAAATTCCATTGTGCATATGTACCACATTTTCCTGATCCACACATCTACTGAGGGGCATCTGGGTTGGTTCCATATTTTAGCCATGACAAATTGTGCTGTGATGAACATTGTTGTGCTGATGGCTTTAGTGTGTTCTTGCTTATAATCTTTTGGGTAGATGCCCAAGAATGTGGCTGCTGGGTCGAAGGGGAGCTCTATGTTTAACCTTCTAGGGAACCTCCATACTGCTTTCCAGAGTGGCTGAACAAGTTTACATTCCCACTAACAATGTAGTAGGGTTCCCTTTTGGCCACATCTCCTCCAGGTTTAGGCTAGTCATAGAAGATCACAAGAGCCCAATAGTGATGCCCTTATGAACACATAAGATGATGCTAAGTGAAATGAACTCCATGTTATGGAAACCAATGTTATATCACCGTTGTAATCATTTTCAACATGCCATGTGAAACCACAGCTTTTTTGTTGTTGTTGTTCCTCTTGTATCCCCTTCCTGTGGTTGTGCCCATGCTATCACTGTATTTCGTCTGAGTGCCCTGGATACTGTATATACTGGTATTAGAACTAGGGAAGGGAAAGGGAATATCAAAATCGAGAGACAAAGTATAAAAACACAAACAACTCCAAAAGCAATACTTACAAAACCATTTGGTGTAAACCAACTGAACAACTCATGGGGGGAGAGGGAAAGGGGGAGGGGAAATGAGGGAGGAGGTAACAAGTTATATAAGAAATGTACCCACTGCCTTACATATGAAACTGTAATCCCTCTGTACATCACTTTGACAATAAGTAATTTAAAAAAAAAGACTTCTGGGTGTGGCCTAAGATTAGCAGGCAGTATCTAAATCCTTTCATGTTGTCTTTAAACTTTGGCCTGCCCAGGCCCACCACTGGAAATAATCAGTGCTAGGTCACTCACTCCGGGACACCCCACCAACATGGAGCTTCCATCACTGGAAGTCTAGATGCTGAGAATAAACTTGGAAAATAATATTCCATGAAAGCAAGGGACAATTATCTGTTCTACTCACTATTCTCTGAGTCTAAAGCAGCAGCTTGCAAATAGAAAGTTCAATAAATACTTAATGAGTGAATCAATGAATGAATTAATTAAAACATGACTTACTGGAATTGAAATCCTTTACATTGGGGTTTTACTATCAGACAGAAGTACAGATCTGTAGGTTCATTTCTCTCACCTGCAAGCTCTGTTACAAAAATCTTTGAATAATCAATGTGAAAATCACAACTCTTTCAGTAATATCATCAATACGCCACTGAATAAATTCTAGGAAATTCTTTTATATTATACCATTCAATCTGTAACAGGGCTAAGAAAATTAGGATTCTTTTTAATTTTTCCCCTTTCAGCCTCAATTTCCTAAAAGAAATACCAAGAGGAGAACAGAAACAGCTTCCCTTCTGAATGCTCAGTCCCTGGCACCAAAGGGTGCAACAAGAACTTAAAAAATTAGAATGTTAACTTTCATGTCCATTCTTCCAGCTTAACTCACTGGGACTCACTGAATAAGTATGTTAACTTTCCCTAGATGTTGTTACTCTTCAGGAAAATCAAGTAGAGATAAAAAGAATAACTGCTTCCTTATTCCTAGTCAAAGCTATAAATAACTTTTTTCCATTTTATGTATTTGCTGTCATTTTGTCCTGATGTAGGTGAATGGTCAGAGATAGGGGCTCTAGAAACAGATCCTTAAAACAATTATAGGGGACAAATATAACTATTTCCATTTTGGAATAACTGTGGCTTAGAAAGTTTACTTAAGATCACATGGAGCCTGGGAGAGTATATTAAACCTGTAATTCTAGCTACTTGGGGAGGCAGCAATAGGGGAACTAAGGTTCAAGGACAACTGGGGCATAAAAGTTCAGGAGACTCTAACTCAGTGTCTATTATCCCTGTGACTTGGGAAGTACAATTAAGATTATTGAAGTTCAGAACAGCCTGCATAAAAGGAGATCATACCTTTAAAATACCCAAGGTTAAAAAGGATGGGTCTGGGGATATGGCCTAGTGGCAAGAGTGCTTGCCACGTATACATGAAGCCCTGGGTTCGATTCCTCAGCACCACATATACAGAAAACAGCCAGAAGTGGCGCTGTGGCTCAAGTGGTAGAGTGCTAGCCTTGAGCAAAAAGAAGCCAGGGACAATGCTCAGGCCCTGAGTTCAAGGCCCAGGACTGCAAAAAAAGGAGCGGCAAGCATGGCACAAGTAGTAGAGTGCTTATCTTGGAATCATGAGACTGTGAATTTAATCCCCAGTAGCACAAAAACAAATCAGTCAGTAAATAAGTACAGGAACACAGATTTAATCCCAAGTATTTAAAATCCATGTTTCTTTTTTTGTTAACTGTGCCATCATTTTTATATAAAAGATCACAGCATTTATATCCCAAAGTGAATAAGACATATTTAATCCAGCCAGGTTCTTGCTGTCATCCTAAAGGCTTTGAGTATATAGTTTTAAAAGAGGAGGAGGTAACAAGTTGAACAAGAAATGTACTCACTTCCTTACATATGAGACTGTAACCCCTCTGTTTTTCACTTTGACAGTAAAGGAAAAAAATAAAAGCATTCAAAGAAACCTAAGAAGAGTGTAGAGAGCTGTCACCAGGTAATACATTTATGGAGCATCTGTCTTGTGGAATGGAATCCTGAGATCATTGTCGAGTTGGGTAGGAAACGTGCAAACAGCAAAGTTAAGCATGAGATATACCCAAAGTACTTTGTGGATATTGAAAGTGGGTAATCAGAAGCCCAGTGCAGGGAGAAAGTTTCTGTTCAGAGGAAGGAAAACCTCCTAGACATGTAGTTAAAGCTCAGACCTGAAGTGTCAAAAAATGACAAAATATTAAGTGTGGTTCAGCCAAAAAATAAGTAGCCACAGTAGAAAAGTCAGTTTGAAGATACTTAATAATCAATATTTTTATTTATTTATTCTTGTTTGTGCCAACATGGGGGCCTAAACTCAAGGCCTAGGTACTCTTCCTTAGTCTTTCTGCTCAAGGCTGGTGCTCTACAAGTTAAGCCACAGTCCACTTCTCAGGTTTTGCTGATTAGTTGGAGATAAGAATCTTGTAAACTTTTTCAGCCTGGATTCTCTATGAATGGCAATCCTCAGATATCAGGCTCCTAAGAAGTAAGGATTACAAACATGAACCAGTGGCACCCAGAAATATATTAATTTTTATTTTACCACTCATATAACTATTTATGAGTATCATGGAACAAACAGAACATATGAATAAAATCTACGAATTTTTAATCCCCAAAGGCTCATTTGGGGTACATAGGTGTAGTGTGTATGTGTATATGTGGTTGTGTGTGTTACTGGAGATGTAATTCAAAGCACAAAATAGTGTATATTTCTTTTATATCCCAAGCATTTTTCATATGTTCTAATAGGATATAATCTCAGCACATTTATTATATTTATGTAAATGCATAACTATCTATATGTACTTGATTTTGAATTTATAGACTTATATAGATCACAATCTTTCATTTGTCATACCCAAACCCATACCCAGAACCCACAATAAAAATCATGATGTTGATTAATGAGAATAACATCCTAACTTGTCATTGAGAAAAATGATTCTGCATGATCCCACACACACAAATATCCATTTCTGTAAAGTATTATAATAAGCACAGGGGAAAAAAAAGAGTGGAAGAAAAAAAAACGAACTCAAAAAGTTAATCGCCTTGGGTGTTATTTCCTTCTCTGTGCATTATGATCCTCTAAATTGTCCCCAGTGAACATGCATTATTTTATCACCTCCAAAAGCTATCCAATGAAAAATAAGCAACATAAATGTGCACAAATAAATTCAAAACAGCCATGAGCATTCTGCTCAAGATGCATCCTCGGTTTGGGGAACAGCTAAAACTGAATTCGCATCAACCAGGAGAAAGCGAATGCAAAGCATTTGCTTTGACCAAGCCAAGACATTAACACACTGGTTGGAATTCCAGCCTTTGGTGTCTGTCTTAAAGGCGCCCAGCAGGTAGGTCAGTTGTATATCCAGCAAGAATACTGGGGATGGGTCAGCACCCTTGACCCCACCAGGCCACCTCTCTGTTGTGTTGGCTGCCACCAAAAGGCTTAATGTGACCTCCCTCCAGCCGCAAAGCACTCTGGGATCCCCTCGAATCCAGGGGTCCACAGAATTCTAACTTCCCTGCTGTAAGCTGCCCCTTGTACCCCTACTCTGGCTCCGCTACATCTCACTTGGAGGCGACTCCACAAAAGGCTGTCTGCCATGGGCAAGGAAGGTAAATGGGCAAAGCCGTCCACTGCGCTGCCCGCTGCAGCCCAGAAGGAGCTTTGTCATGCCTGGCACCGCGCAGCTCCTCTCCAAGTTTCACCTTCGGTGACACAACTTTTCCGTGTTTCTTTTTTAGGCAGCTGCCACATCACGAGGCTAATGAGCACACTGAGGTTTGTAATAAACCCGCCTGCCAAATACATGGAGACAGAGGGACGCTGGATGACCAGATCATACAGCGTGGCTGGCTGCTTGGTTCCCAGCTACTTGGAAAACAAATGCTCCCTGGAATGAGAGCATCTAAGGAGCGCCCGGCCCGGTTTCCAGGACAATGCTCACATTGTTCCCAGAGCTCAGAAAACCAGCCCAAATCAACAGCTCCTGCTAGCCTTAATGCTCCATAAACGAGCAAGGGCGAGAGGCAACTATGCACACAGAATCAAAGGCAAAAGAAGCAGGTCAATTCTCAATACTTTCAAAGTCACGGTTGAAAGAGGATTCTGAAAATATCTATAGGCATATTCAAGAATTGCACTCAGCCTGCCTTGTTTCTGTTGTTCACTTCTACTTTCAACAGCAAGATAAATATTTTAAGAACTCAAGAGTTGTTTACTAAACCTTACTTCCAGAGCTGCTGAAATGTGGTTGGAGGGGAGATTTCAGAGAATTGGGTTTTGTATTTGTTATTAAACATACCTATAACCACGCAATAGACCCGTCACTGTTAATTATGGCTGTTAAACATAGGATCCTGCAGCACAGACAAACACTCCATGATTCCCAACTTTGAGAACTATAATTAATATGCTTGTTCAAGGCGGGTGCCTCTGTTAACAAGATATATTTTTGGAAATATTCTTGAACCGAAGGCAGCATAAACAGTATCAAAAATAAAGCTCACAAATTTTTTTCCATTTAAAATGAGTTATATAAAAGGTAGCAAAAAGCTCCTTCCGTCACACTACACTTTAAGGCAATGGAGATTTCTGTGAGTACAGTTAATATAACTATCAAGGGAGAAAATCCAGAAATGAGAATCCTCCAATTAGCCCAGCACATCCAAAGGAAACCCATTCAGTGAATAAAAACCTCTGACATCTGTTGCCACAGAAAGGAGGAGGGAAGAAAGAGAGAGGGAAGGAGAACTGGGTCGGGTTAAGAAGGGAAATAAAACATATGACACTAATGAGAGACAGACTAAAAGCATATGCCATGTAACACAACATAAAATCAAATAAACAAGTGGAGCTTTACTCAACAACAAATTAAGAAGTGGAATCTTGAGAACACAGGTGAACAAGCTCCCAGATACAGTTCTAGAAGAATAAAAGTATCATTGTTTGCAAACTGACAAATGCTTCAACCATGAAAACCATAGTCACATGGCCAATGCAAGTGCTCTAGAGAATGGGCAAATAAGATGAATTCCACATTAGAATGTCAAAAGTTACTACGGCTTAGATCAAAGGGAAAAGACAGGGCATGCTTATGATAGGAATACATTTCTTTCATCTCTGTATACCAAGACTCTGCGCACTGTCCTATATGGAAGTCACTCAAAATATTCAAAACAAAGACCACAGTACTAGAATAATCAGATAGATAGATAGATAGATAGATAGATAGATAGATAGATAGATAGATGAGTGTGCTCTTCTAATTACATCCATGTGGGTGAGTAGAAGTAATTTTCTTTTTGTCCTTTGAAAGGAAATGGCCATGTCATCTGAGGAGACAGTAAGACACACTGGGTACAAGGTGAACTTATAGTCAGTCAGATCTGGCCGCAGTCCTCATTCCATCACCTTACTCCATGACTTCAGGGTGGTGTCTATCTCTGAGACCCCAATTTTCATCTGTTGAAGGGCAAGAATAGCATGTATACCTACCTAACCTCCATTTAGGTTAAAATTCTGCCTCTTCTGATCCTTACTTACAACACAAATATCCCTAGGTATGGATCAGACTGACCCACAGAAGAGGCACTGACAGAATCTTTCTACATCATTTAACCTTCTGTTATGACAACAAAGCAAGAAGTGAATCTACCACAGAACCAGTGACTTCTGATTTTGGTTTTTAGACAGGGTCTCATTGGGTCGTCTAGGCTGGCTTTAGGCTCAATCTTCCTGCCTGATCTGCCAAGTGTTGTCATTCCAAGCACGCACCAGTACACCAGGCAGAACAAATAACCCTTGGTAGATGTATGTCACATGTATTCCACAGTCACTTGTTGATTACCACAATACTAAGCACTGTGTTAATAATTTGAAACCCACTATCTGTCTGATCTCATACAAACCATATTATTTCTCTGGGCTTCAACTTTCTTATTTCTAAGGTACATATGCTGTATACTAATTAGCCAATACCTACTTTATTTAGCAGTGATGAGCAATGAGATATAATCATGGATGTCTAACAGGTAGCAAGAGTTTAAGAATTGAATAGCCAGTGTAATAGTGGAAGCAATGGCCAGTGGTTGTTGAATACTGAACAAAATAGGTTGAGCCCAAAGAGGGGACCTGCCTTGCCTATATCACTGAACAATTACTTTCTAAAGTCTAAGCAGGTGCAGAGTGGGTCTAGTGCGTTTGTGTGAGGCAGAGTGGGGTATTTCATGAAAACCAGAGAATAAGAAGGGGTATCAACAGGGAAGCAAACATCCTGTATACACATCAAACTAGAATGCACACCGCATATTTCAATAGATGCAAATCAACAGCAGATAAAACTAATTGCTGATAACAGAAATCAAAACATTACTTTGCCTTTGTAGGAGAATGAGTAGAAAGGGACAGGAAAACAGGGCAACAATAGTCTACATCTTGACACAGGTGCTAATTCCATGAGTGGACATTTATCCAAATTCATCAAGATGAATACTTCAGAGCTGTCCGTGTTACTTCAGGGAAACGAATTACAAAAGTAGAAATAAGTCTGTACTATTTCTGTGTGCGTGCGTGCGTGTGTGTGTGTGTGTGTGTGTGTGTGTGTGGCTTTGTGTGGCTGTGTGTGTGTTGGTGCTGGGGATTGAATTCAGGGCTTGGGTACTGCTGTTAACTTTTCCACTCAAGGGTGGTGCTCTAACACTTGAGTCACAGCTTCACTTCTGGCTTTTTGGTACATAATTGGAGATAAGAGTCTTATGGACTTTCCTGTCTATCCTGGCATTGAACCATGATCCTCAGGTCTCAGCTTCCTGAGTCACTAGAATTACAGGCATGAGCTACCAGTGGCCAGCTTTAGTAGTTTTGGTTTGAACTAACTCTTCTTTTTATTAGTACCAGAGCTTGAAAACTTGGCTTTGAGCTCCCATTCAACATATTTGCTCACAACTGATACTCTGCTATTTGAACCATGACTCTAGTTCCAATTCTAATTAGCTGTTTTTAATTTGTCCTCTGGACAAATCTACCTTTCACCATATTTTTTCTCTCTTCACAGTCCTCTTGACAATATCTAGAAAGACATTCACAAGTGGGAATTTCTCTGGACTAAATGGTGATCTTTCTGGCTAGATTTGATGTATCCACAGGCTGGCCAAGCAAATGACCCAATTCAAACCTGTTTTATTATATTCTTTAAAAAGTCCACCAAAACTCTGCTCCAACCAAAGCCAAGAATACTACTAGATTTAATAATAGTAAGGGTAACTACTGCCCTCTGCCCTTTCTCTGGGAGAAAGGTCATTAGCCAATGACACTAATAGTATTTCCATTTAATACTAACAGTAATTTCAAAGAACAGAGGCAAAAGAAGAATGTGGAAATTATATTGCAGTATTCTAAATATACCATAATTGTAATGTAGGCTTAATGGTTTTTTTTAAACCCAGATGTCTTAAGAAAATAGTCTTCTACCTTCTGATCATACCCAAAGACCAACGAGTTTATCACTTTTTAAATACAAGCTTGCCTCTTTTAGGGTTCATACCCTAGAAAAAACTGTAACCATCCAATTTTTTAAATGACTACTATAATTTCCTTCACTTTCTTTAGGAAACTAGTGCATTTACCTGAAAACCAACATCCCCCAAATATGTTTCATAAAGACCTCACATATATTCAGGTGTGGTAATGCATAAGCTGAGGCAGTAAGAAAGAAAGTATGAGGCCAGCCTAGTCAACAGTAAGTTTGTGACCAGTCTCAGACCATGACTAATAATATCCTGTCTGAGCTATGCTTCTATGAACACATAGATGATGCTAAGTGAAAGGAACTTCAAGTTATGGAAATACGTGGTATATCACTGTTGTAGTTCTTTTCTTTTCTTTTTTGCTTTTTTTTGGCAGTCCTGGGGCTTGAACTCAGGGCCTGAGCACTGTCCCTGGCTTCTTTTTGCTCAAGGCTAGCACTCTGCCACTTGAGCCACAGCGCCACTTCTGGCCGTTTTCTGTATATGTGGTGCTGAGGAATCGAACCTTCATGTACAGAGACAAGCACTCTTGCCACTAGGCCATATTCCCAGCCCCCTGTTGTAGTTATTTTCAACATGCCATGTGAAACTGAGCCCCCCCTTTTTGTTTTCGTATTCCCTTCCCATGGTTTTACCCGGGATATCACTGTAGCTGACTTTGGTGCCCTGGATATTGTGTATACATGTATTGGAACTAGGGAAGGGAAAGGGAATACGAAAATCAAGAGACAAAGGATAAAAAGACAAACCAATGCCACAGCAATAGTTACAAAACTATATGGTGTAAACCAACTGCACAACTCATGGGGGGGAGGGAAATGGGGAAGAGAAGGCAGGGGAAAGATGAGAGAGGAGGTAACAAGTTGGATAAGAAATGTACTCACTGCCTTATGTATGAAGCTGTAACCCCTCTGTACATCACTTTAACAATAAAAAAGAATAAAAATAAGATATGAGGGGCTGGGGATATGGCCTAGTGGCAAGAGTGCTTGCCTCATATACATGAGGCCCTGGGTTCGATTCCCCAGCACCACATATACAGAAAATGGGCAGAAGTGGCGCTGTGGCTCAAGTGGCAGAGTGCTAGCCTTGAGCAAAAAGAAGCCAGGGACAGTGCTCAGGCCCAGAGTCCAAGCCCCAGGACTGGCCAAAAAAAAATAAATAAATAAGATATGACATTCAACAGTGAGAAAGTACCATGTTAAAAAAAACAACAACAACCCAGAGCCAGTCTCTTGCATAAAGATGGGGAAAAGAAAGGGTATCAAAAGGAAAACATTGGCAGATATAAAATTTGACTGAATTTGTACAATTAGTATATTCCAAATGGAAAACCTTCATTGACAAAATCTATTCTTAACCGCATTACACAGGAAATATTTCCAAAATCCACCCTTGGGTCTATACAGATAAATTTCAGTGTTGCTGTGTCTTCTAGATAGGAAAATGTTAATCAGTGACCACAGAAAATGAGTTATGCAGGCATTACTGTCCTGTACTAATTGTTATAATCCTATTATATGTCTAATCACATCTCAAAGGTAATGTTAAGCTTTGCACAGTAATAGACATATGGAGAACCCCTCCACTCATCATACTTTAATTCATATGTTTCTTCTGACTCAAACTGTTTAATTATAGCAATTATTTTCTATTCCTTTCAAATTTTTCAACTCCAGGAATATAGGCTAGAATGAAGGAGGCACTACAAAGCCTTTTTAGTGGATATATTCGAACAGCTGTAACACATTCCAGTTGTTCTCTTGATTGTAATTCCCAGACTGAGGACTTGATTTGGACATAAAACAGCACAGCAACAAAGAGATGTGAAACACTAACAGCTCATCTCCCTACTCACTGCCTTACAAATGAGCCCTCCAAACCAGGATTCCAGTTCTCTCCCAAGCCTTGCCCTTACTTTCAAGGCCACCATCCATTCTTCCTCTTTTCCACCTCACATTCTGCTTCTCTCTGAGGCCCTAATGTGATGTCCATTTCCTTCCCGGCCTTTCACACGTCACCAGCTCTGGGATGCAGCCAACTCTTTCTCTGATTTGAACTGTACTCCAAAGAAACTTCCAGGAAACCCAGGCCAGAATCTGTTCCCCTTCCAGCATCAATCTCTGTTCAAAAGAAGCCATATCCCTCAATAAATAATAATGAAGAAGACCTAGGGGAATTGTGCCCTTATCTCCTGTACCTAGCCCTAAGTTCACATTAATATTTCTAATTGGAGATGACCTAGCCACATCTTCTTTTGGAAGCTGCAATCATCATCTTCAGCACAGAAATGACAATGTAGCTATGACAACTGTCCATAAGAACCAAGGGTCCATGGTAATGACTTGAAAAGTAAATCCTACATGAATTATAGAGAGGTTAGGATTCTTACTTTTTAAAAAGGGACCAATGTTACAATTCCTTGTCAGTAGAATTCCTCTAAACACTTGCTTTGCCTTGTTCAGGCCTGAGAGTAAGACATTAAAACCTAGATGATCTTTGGTAGTCAATACTTGATATGCTAGCTGCCTGACCACAAAGCCCTGTCCTTGTTGGGGCACATCAAGAAGCTACTGGGAAAGGTCAGGAAGTGAACAGAAAGTTAACTGTGGCCATAAAAGCATGTCGACACCAAGTCCATTACAGCAACAGCTGTGCAAGTAGGTGGCTTCTCAGACTATGCATGAAATTGTCCTCCACTGTGCAGCAATCAGCATAAACTAAGCCGCCAAGAGAACCACAGCCCGCATGGCCTGAAGACTTATCTGGATGTGGTGTCTATGGGACTAACTACAAACGAAAGCATTGACAAAGCACAACACCAAACATGTAGCAACAAACCAAATGAATTTGGCACAGAGAGAGAACTGGCTAGTACTTTTACTTGATATCTTATGTGACAACAGAGTAGAGTGAGTCAAAGCCAGGTAAATATCTGTTGGGCAAATGTTATGACCTCTTCTTTCTGGAAAAGGAAATAAATCCTAAGATTGGAGAACTACAACCCAAGCTATACACTCATTTGAGAATTTTTAAGTTCCAAGTTGTTAACACACAAAGTGTCATTGGCTGCACTGATCCCTTCAAAATTATTTCAGAAAGAATCAAGTTTTCCATTTGGCCTCCTCCCAAAGAGAAACAGTGTATCCTATATAGCTACATTACTGAACAAAATTATCAAAAGCATCATTGTTAATCACTGGCCTTGATTTCAATGTGGTCAGAAAACTTTTCTTTAAAAGGGGCTGGGAACATTGCCTAGTGGTAGAGCGCTTGCCTCATATACATGAAGCCCTGGGTTCGATTCCTCAGCACCACATACATAGAAAAAGCCAGAAGTGGCGCTGTGGCTCAAGTGGTAGAGTGCTAGCCTTGAGCAAAAAAGAAGCCAGGGACAGTGCTCAGGCCCTGAGTTCAAGGCCCAGGACTGGAAAAACAAAAACGACAATGAGTAATTTATATACTCTCAAAACCTTGCTTCTTTTTTGTTTTTGAGATAGGATCTCAGTACAAAACCCAAGCTGGCCTTGAACCCACTATATAATATAGGCTGGCCTGGAAAACATCACCCTCCTGCCTCAGCCTCCGGCTCAGATTCCCAGCATGCCACACTCTGCCAAGGAACAGCCATACTTCATTCATTAATACAAAATAAAACATACTGATTACTGATTACTCACTATTTGTGCTTTAGGAAGTCTAAAGCCATGGTGCTGTGTGGTAATCTTGTATGCGATGATGATAGGCTTTGGGAATGAGACCTAACTCATAAGGTGGGAGGTTGCATTTAAATGAGCAGAAAGCTTTGAAAACAGATTATAAAATTCATTCATGCTGTTACTAAATTATATGACTTGATACAATCATTTGTCACACGACTGTTCAGAATTAAATCTGTGTGTATTTGAAGTATTGATAGATCATAAATATTTCTATGTTACCAAAAACAGGCTCCGTTTTGTGTGTGTTTGCCAGTGCTGGCGCTTGAACTCAGAGCCTGGGCAGTGTCCCTTGGTTTGTTTCTTTTTTCAAGGCTGGCACTCTACTAATTGAACCACAGCTACATTTCAGGTTTTTGGTGGCTAGTTGAAGATAAGAGTCTCTTGAGTTTGCTGAGCGCACTGATTTTAAACCTGCATACTCAGATCTCAGCCTCTCGAAAAGCTACGATTACCGGCGTGAGCCACTGACACCTGACTTGGCTTAGCTTAAAGAAATATTACCTATATATGCAAATTTTGTAAGTAACCAACCTCTTCGTCAATATAAATAAACTTAATTTGCTAAAATGATGAATTGGCCTGACATAGGAAAGTCTTCAGTCTTTTCACATATTTCAAACCAGAAAACACTGATTATTAAATATTTACTATTTTGAAAATGCCGTAAATTCAATAACCAACATAAAGACTGAAATGGCCACCTTGTTCTTCACAGCTAGAAGATCTCCTCAGGAAAGTAAAATCCCTTCTTAAAAGTTGCACTATGAAATTAGTTCATTTTAATTATGGCCCCCAGTTCTTAGTACAAATTACACAATTCCTACAGAGTGGTATGTGGTTTCAAACAGGGTGAGTCAACATAGGAAAATGTCATGACATATGCCTAGAGAAAATTTTCATTATTGAGTTACAGAAACCTGTCCTCCTGTTTCCAGACTTGTTAATCCATTCTGAACAACTGCAAATTATAGTCTTAAAACAGCAAGTCATTTTCTATGCATGAACTTTGGACTCAGGATCCTGAATTAAACCTTGGGTAACCACCTGATGGGAATCAAGGACTAATTCCAGAAACAAATTTGGGGAGGGGGTGGGGGGGGACGGTTCAGAAGAAGGATAATTTGCCTAGATTAAGCAGGTGCTAAAATGTTCAGTGGTAGGCTGGGAATGTGGCCTAGTGGCCAAGAGTGCTTGCCTCATATACATGAAGCCCTGGGTTTGATTCCCCAGCACCACATATATAGAAAAGGCCAGAAGGGGTGCTGTGACGCAAGTGGCTAGCCTTGAGTAAAAAAAAAGAAACTAGGGACAGTGCTCAGGCCCTGAGTCCAAGGCCCAGGACTGGCCAAAAAAATAAAATAAAATAAAATGTTCAGTGGTATTCACTTTGCTGGGCCCTTGATGGAAACCAAAAACCATTTTAGTGTGGGCTGGGAGTGTAGCCCAGTAGAGCACGAAGTGAGGTCCTGGGTTGGCTTCTCAGAAGGGGGGAATTATAATGACCCTCACCTAAACTGCCTTTTTATATGAAGGTATATCTCACGACTCTCCACAGTTAGTAGGAAAAGCCCTGGAACTGTATAGCAGTTGTTTTACTCTCAAAATTTAGCAGGTGCAATTAATTGAGACTGTCCCAAAAGGTAGCAGGTTCAAGGGCTTTCAATTTTACCCTGGAGACAAGCAATGGCACTACTAGGACAAAAGGATCTAACCCTCTCCTAACTCCCGGAGCCTGTCTTCAACTCCTTTGCCTACTTGGAAGAGAAATGGCTCTGTTTAGAAACAAGGATAAAAGCACTGAGCTGAAGACTTTGACAACTTTCCACGGGGGAAGGCTGGTGCTGCCCTAGAATCTCCCAGAGAAGAAAGTTCTGCAAGATGATGGGTAGAAGCAAGAAGAAAGAGAAAAGGGAAGAGGGAAAGGAGTGGGAGGGAAGGCCACTGTGGGGCTCAGGGAGGAATTGAGGCCCCCCAAAGGAGGGCTCTCTGGGTTGGAAAAGCACTTGTCCTGCACGGATTCAGAGTGTGTGTCTCTGAGGGTCAAGTGTACCAGAGGCCGTCACAGCCACTCCAGAGCACTCCAGCATCTTCTGTGACCATTCTGGACATGCCTGAGACACCTGCCTTTCTTTTCCCCACTGCCCTTCCAGCCCCGCTCTGTGACTCTGCACCCACGTCTCCACTGGTTCGGATCTCCTGTTTCCATTGCCAAGCTAAACCAGGTCCTTCAGCCAGGCAATCCATAGCCCCATGGAGTGTTGGACACGGGGACGCCCCTTCCTTTGCCTGACTTCTCTCTAGCCAGTGCTCTTCACTGCGCCGCCCCAACCGCCAGGGAGAGGCCCCGGGCCGAGGGCGCACTCTGGGGAAGCGACTACCAGGTGCCCAGGGCCAGGTGGCTGCACCCCAGCAAGCGGAGGGAGGGAGCCGCTCCCTCCCGCGAAGGCCCACTCTCGCTAGGCACGAGTGGCAAGGGGACAGCAGCCTTTGTTCTCCCAGGGCATGGCTAGGCTGTGCTGCTAAGGTGCAGCGCGGGCGGAGCCTGGCACCGGGATTGCTCACTTTTTTTTGCACGCGAGTGCTGAAAGGGTGCACGCTCCCGCCTTCCCCGAGGAGCACGGATGGGTTAGGAGTTGGGGAGCACGGGACTCCAGGGGCCCACAGAAGGGGAGGGGGGAGGCGTTGTGCGTGTGGGCCAGGCTCTTTGTTTGCATTGGGGGCAGGGAGAGGGGGTGGAAGGTGGGACTGAGCTTGGGTTCCCATAGCGGGACACATTGCTGAGTATGTCACCATGTTCCACCCGCGCAGCACGCATGCACACACTCGCGCACAGGCACACACAAGCACTCGCACAGACAGGCGGCCGGCGGCAGGCAGCGCGGCTCCCAGCGCTCCCGGCTGCTGCAGCTTGCAGCGCCCGCAGCCCCAGCCCCGTGCGATCCGAGGGGCAGTGGAGGGGCCCGGAGCCCCTCCAGGGGAGCCCAGTCCCCCCGGGAAGGAGGAAAAGTGGTGCAGATCCCAAACCCTTCTTGCTCGCTCGGGGTCGGGAAGGTCACGGGCAGCTTGGGCTCCAGGAGGGGAAGCGGGTGCCCCGGGAGGGCAGCGCGCACGCCAGGGGGAGCGGGCAAAGAAGCAAAGGGCGAAGCAGGCGGGCGGGCGGGCTTACCCTTAGAAGCATCTTTCTCCTCTTTGGGTTTGGTCACCTTTCCACTCATAGATCCCAGCTTGCTTGCCAAGGATCGCCCAGGAGACGGAAGTCCTCGCCGAGCGGGCTGGACTTGGGAGAGTGCTTAGGGCGGCAAGTCGCGATCGGGTGCTGTCCTCCGGTGCGGCTCCCAGTGGAATCCGCTTTCTCCCCCCCGCCGCCGCCGCCGCCGCCGCCGCTGCCTGCCAGAGAGTGGGGAGGAAAGGCAAGGGGTGAAGGAGGAGCCGCCGCCGCCAGCGCCAGCGGCCCGGCCGCGAGAGGCACCGCTCGCGCGCTCCAGAAGTGAAGAGACAAAGCGGCGCAGCGCGGCTGCCTGGGCGCCCGCCGCCGCCGCTCCGGCCCTCCCGACGACAGCCGCGCTCCGAGCTCCACCTGCGAGGCGCCGCCGGGACTCCGGCCTCCCGCCCGGGCTCGGCCCCGCCAGGAGTTGCCTGTGCAGCGGCGGGCTGCCTTTCCCCTCCCGCCTCTCGCGAGCTGCCGCGGGGCCGCCAAGTCAAGCGAAATCAAACCCCAAGGAGGCTTTGAGCAAAGCAGAGCAAAACAAAGAGGCAAAGATTCACTTGCAAAGCCCAACGAGCCTCCCCAAAGGGAAATGTTTGAACATGTGATGGGCAACGTGGGAGCAAAGCAAGGGGAGGGTCGCTCGCTGGCTCTCTCTTTAATCCATTTTTTTCCGCCTTCTTGTTCTGTTCGCCAAAGAGACGCCCCGACTTGCTGGCGGCCCGAGGAGTGGGAAGCGCTGGCCCTTACCTGCTCTCGGCTCCGCCACCCACACCCCCTCCGAGCTCGCCCGCTCCTTCCAAACAACTCTCGGGTCCCAGAGAGTGGGGAATCAACACCGCAGCGCTTGCTATATAAACGCCAAGGTGTGGGCACGCGGGGGGCGGGGGGCCGGCGAGGGCGGGGCCCCACAAAGCCGCCTGCCCACTGTAGTAAAGACAGAGCTCGGCAGGGGCGCGCCGACGTCAGCCTCGGCTCGCTGAAACCCTCCGAGCCCAGTGCAGCTCCGGCGACGGTGGCTGCCCGGCGTCCCTTAGCCCATCGGGACGATCGGGACCCCGGGGCACAGGATTCAATCCAAGCTGTCCCTCTAGGACATCGGGACTCTTGCTCGCAGCCTCTGCCAGCATTACTCCCTGCATCCCCAGTGTCCTCCTCCCCTGCTATGCTGCTCTGGGGGCCCTGGCTGTTCATCACCTACACTTTGGGGACTCGCTTCCAGCTGCCTAACTTGACACAGCCGGACTGTGTCGGTGAGGAGCTGGGCAGGAGCACGGGGAGCCGACTGACACTGGAGTAGAGAGTGAAACTAACTGTGCTGACTACCCCCCTCCACACACACACACACACACACACACACACACACACACGCTGGCCCCTCCTCCTAAGGCTGCCGGCTCTACTTGGTAAACTGGACTCAAAGAGGCTCCAGCACCCCATTAACCAACCTGAGATGGAAGGAAATTAAGACTGAGATAACTGCTGGAGAATACGTGAAATGGATATGTCGTTGCCCACGCCATACTTGGGACAACCGAGGGAAGGCCTGTGAATATTAGAACGAGACAAAACACTGTTGCATAGGGGGCAGAAAGGGAAGGGGGAAAAAAATCAAGGGGAAGAATGACTAGGTAGACAAGAAGCAGCCCCGGAAATGTTCTAGGATAGCTTTGCCCTTACTCTCCTATCTGTAAATGGTGACCCATCTAGTGGCCCCAGTGCTAAGGTGGCCGGTAGAAACACTCAACCTAGTCATCCATTAAAGCATAGATTTCCTCCTGCCTTTGGAGAAGCACAAGTGAATTCCACACAGAAAGCCAGTTCCTCCTCATTGTAAGGTTCTCCGGAAAGGAAACCCGCCACATGGTACAGGCAGAAAGTTTATTGAGAGGGGGAGGGGGAGCAAACTGCTGGCCCACACAAGATGGAGGCATGAGGAGCCAGAGGGGAAGGAAGAAGAGAAAAGAAAACAGAGAAAGGGAGAAAGAGAAAGTAACAGAGGAAAGGAAATAGTGAAAGGAAAGAGAGCAGGGACCATCTTGAGCTGGATTATATAGGGAAAGGGGGGAGATCTGGCCAGGTGGATAGTGGATGTGACCTCAGAGAAGGAGAAGGTAACTGTGCCAGGTGTCCCAGTTACCTAGGTAACTCACGTACTGGACGCAGACTGAAACAGGTGGGGGCATCTGGGGTGGATCTTACATTCAGGCCTCTTACTAATTATGAAAAGGGGCATAGACTCTCTCTGGCTACTTCCTGCTGGCAAAGGGCATGGACCTTAGGAGTAAAAGGCCTGAGATGTGGCTCCTCGGAGAGGAGGTAGCAAACAGCAGTCCCTGAGTGGTAGATGCCATTCCTTAAGAAGCCTGGAAGAAGTCTCATGAGGCACTGCCCACTTTTTCCTTTGGCTTGTGGAGTAGATCAAACCCCAAATGGATAGCCTTTGAGAGAGAACCTACAAGGGGTGCCTTGAACCCAGTCTGCATCACACTCTCCACACTCTCGAGGACATAAGCCAAAAGGTTGGGCCATTGAGACTGATTTTCTAGCCTATGAGGCATTTTGACTTTACCAAGTAGTCTGGTGAGGACATAGGAGCCCAATAAGGCAGACAAGACCATAGACGTAGAGAGGAGATGGTGTGGTAGCTTCGCAGCCAGCAATGGTAAAGGTGGAAAGTCTGGGGTGAGGTTCCCCTGGCTTTCAGCAGTTTGTTCTGAGGAGAGGGTGGGGTCCAAGAGGCAGAACAACCCTCAGAAGAGCAGAGGGAGGAGGGGATCCAGTGACTCCTGACTCTGTCTCCTCCCAAGTCATGGCACCATTCAGAAAGGAGTTGATTGGGGAGAGAGGAAACTGCCTGCCTACACAAGATGGAGTCACAGGAAGACAGAGGGGAAGGAAGAAAAGGAGAGAGAGAAAGGTGCAAGAGAGAGTAACAAAGGAAAGGAAATAGAAAAGGAAAGAGATCGGGGACTGTGTTGAGCCAAATTATATAGGAAAAGGTGGGAGATCTGGCCAAGTGGATTGGCTGTGACCTCATAGAAGGGGGAAGTAACAGTTTCCAGGTGTGCCAGTTGCCTAGGTAACTCAGGTACTGGGCATCAACTTAAATAGGTGGGGGGGGCATCTGCATGGAGCCCTGCGGGTGAGGTGGGCCTTACACTCACCAGTTCAACTTCACCTGCTCCTTAATTCACTTTCCTTAATGTCATTACCAGGCGAAGAAATCATATAGATGGATTAGTCCTACTGAATCTTAGGTGGTAACTCAATTACAAGAGCCTGCTGTGGCTTTCAAGACCAGGAGTGTGGGCTGCTGTAGCCACCAGCC
Source organism: Perognathus longimembris pacificus (assembly GCF_023159225.1). Taxonomy (NCBI): domain Eukaryota; kingdom Metazoa; phylum Chordata; class Mammalia; order Rodentia; family Heteromyidae; genus Perognathus; species Perognathus longimembris. Next base: position 10,279,966 of record NC_063188.1, on the reverse strand, counting down.
GAGGTCTAAAGGTCAGCAACCCTCTAAACTCAATTTGCAGCCTCTGTGCTTAGTCTGAGAGAAATGGCAGCCCTGTTTTTCTTGTAAATAATATCTAATAACCTGGAGCTTGATGACACAATACAATTATCCAACCCAAGGTTAGACCATTAATTAATACCAGTAGTCTGAGAAGGAAGGTATTTCTCTTCAAATGACAGACACTTGAAATGGATGGACATTTCCATGGGGTTGCACGAAAGGGCAAAGGGAAAAGGACAAAGTGTTTCTAAATAATTTCCACCCAATAATAGTTACCTATTTAGCACCTAACCTGTGCCGAGAAGCATGCGACTTGCTTTATATTATTACTTAGTTCACTATTCACAACTGCCCTAGTATTTCACATTTTATAAATGAGAATATAGGGGCTCATAAAGCTTAAATAACATTTTTGTCTTATTTTGCTTTGCTTTGGGGGACAGGAGTTCTCTATGTAGCCCAAACTGGCCTCAAGTTCCCAATCCTCCTCACTCAGATTCCTCCATACTGTGTCTTCCTACACCATCACACTTGGCTGTAGGTCAAGCAACTTAAAAAAAATCACACAGCTGCTAACTAGAGACCTGGAGTAGGAAACTATGACAGTCTATCACTGAAACTATTAATGTTCTATTTTACTACATCTCTCAGTGACCCCATAAGCCTCTTGAAAAAGGGGGAAGACACATTTCACTGGAACATTCTGCCAATACTAACCTAAATATTTATAACCCCCCCACCCGCACCTCTCCCATGTAGCACTTGCTTTTGGTACAACCTCCCAGGAAGCAACAGGACCATGGGAATTGACACATACTGTTTATCTCAGCTTTCCTACTACATTAAGAACTTCCAGAGGTTTCTCTATACACGTTGTATCTATTCCTCTCACCTTCCATGTCCTGTGGTGTCACCTCCAGTGAGGTTAACATCCCCTTATCCCTCTACTCCTAAGGGACATTAATAATACAATATATAGAGACTAAGCTTATGTTTGTTACTCTTATCACAGTGAGTGAAGTGGCTCTTTTCTTGGGAGTGTACATGGAGTTGGCCTGTCCATGAACAGATAAGGTAAACTAAAGTGTGTTTATGCACTGTTAACCATCTTGCAAGAGAAACAGGAGTTGAGGAAAATAGACACTATATCAAGAACACTGTGGTTCTATATTGTCCATATGCAGGCCAACCAATAACATCATAATAGCATTCATGACAAAGACAATGGGTTATGACTGTTCAAGTGTAAGGGCATGGCATCTTATCTAAGTAACTCCGAAGGCTCTGCTAGAGCAGACATGAGTAGCATCTTCTGTAAAAGGGACGAGGCTTTCCTCCTCTGTAAACCTCGTGAGCTGTTTAATGTGAATTTTGTTGCTTGTACAAGGAAGATCTTACATCTGTGTGGATGTGGGCCATGGGCAAGGGGTAGTCTTTCTTCCTCCACCACCAAAGGAACTTATTCTTTCTATTTCTTCTTTCCTTCCTTCTTTCCTTCTTTCTTTCCTTCCTTCCTTCTTTTCTTTCTCTTTCTTCCTTCATTTCTCTTTCTTTTCTTTCTCTCTATTCCCTCTCTTTCATTCTCTTTCTTCCTTGCACTCTCTATCTCAATCTCCCTGGAGACAAAGTCTCATCAAGTATCCTGACCTGATCTAGAACTCACTAGGTACCAGGAGGACGTCAAACTGGCAACTCTCCTGCTTGTGCATCCTAAGCACTAGGATTGCAGGCATATGCTCCCATACTCAATTTAGCAACTTACTCTTGAAGTATGTCAATGAAATCTTGTCTTATTTTAGCACTTCCTTTCCCCCATGCCAATCAATCTGATTCAGAAGCAGCTTTCAACTATCAAGTGTTTTTGCAAATAAGAGCCACGTTTTGTTGGCCATCTTGTTACTAAAACTGAAGCTGTGGGTACCCTCAGCTTTCAGCCCAGCAATTTGCATCATATGGTCACTTTGCTTCTCTCTGCCTTGTCACTAGGGTAAACCAACATCCAGGCTGTCTCTGACCTTTGTATAAGAGAGAGTACATAAACATGATAAAACATGGGCACAGATTATCTTGTACATAGTCAAGGAACTTAATCATAGAATTAAAACAATATTTTAGACAAAATATGGCATGGCCACTTTCTAGAATAAAGTAAATGGAAGATACTTGAGTCTTTGTGGTGAAGTAAAAAAAGGTCCTGAGTTCAGATGCCCAAGGCACCAATGTCTGAATTATTGGTTGGCTCATCCTCCAATGGGCTCTCAAGATCATTTCTAGACAAGAGGCCACAGGGTTCCATTGTCAGTGCTGGAAGTAAGGGTGACGCGAGTGAAGGTGTGAAGGGCAAGTACACTTAGGGCCTTTCTCTGGCAGTGCAGGATTACCCCAATGTATAGACATTGTCACCAAGCACCACCAAACCACGTCTTAGTAACAAGATGGCATTTCACTGACTAAAATCTCTCTCTCTCCCTCTCTCTTTGACTTTCTATTTAGCGATATAACCTCTTATATACATACAGCCATACTCACAGGCACACAGACACACAGACACACAGACACACAGACACACACACACACACACACACATGCGTACCTCCATCATGTTGCTGACTGCTTGCCCAGTACATACTCCTGACATTGCCATCCATCATCTGTTATGAGCGCTTCACCAAAGCCAGAATCAATCTTATTTGGACTTTCCAAAACTGAGCTACAAAATCTTCTTTCTTTATATAGTTAGCTGCCTATGACATTTCATTCTAGTACTGTAAAACTAATACAATGTCTAGGTTTTATGCTAATATGCTATACAGCAATAGTAATTAAATAGAAACCAAAAGGTTCTCTTAACTCTATAAGTATATATCATGTCATCCTGCAGAGCTAATGTCTACTTCCTTTCCTCCTCGAATTCAAGCTGATCATGGAACTGCTTTTACCAGTAGAATGTGGCAAATGTGATGTTGTGCCAATTTGGGGGTCTAGCCTTGAAGAAATTTGGCAGTTTTACTTTCTCTCAGTATAAGAAGTCAGACACCCTAAGTCCTGAGTTGTGAAGAAGCCTAAATTGGCTATATGAAAGAGTCATGTGACAGAAAACTGGGTGACACAACTAATGTCAAGAACACTTAGGCAAGACTCAAGTTAGGCCATCTCAGCTGCCAACCAGCCACTAAAGCTGTGTGCCAGGCTGTGCACCTGTTGCCACCTGTCTGAATTCCTGATGCACTTTTCGTGGCCAAAATACTTGTGGTTTGAAAGACACTGATTTGGAGAATGCTTTGCTACACAAGACTAGATGACAGAAATTAGATGGGACCCAAACCTTTCCATTTCCTCCATTTGTCTGCTAAAAGTCAGAATGAGTTTTGAAAGTATGGGCAAGTCATAAGACCAAAGAATGTCAATGATTAATCCAACAATAACTTAACCTTAAGACTTTTCCAATCTACAGCAAACAGATATGTGATTTTCTGCCACCTATAAAATTGAACATTTGGACCATTACGACGTGATCTTTGAGCTGCCTGTCAGGAAAGAACCTCTGCAATATTTTGTCATTTTCTTGCCCAGTGAAGGGCAGAACAATGAGGATTCAGTCCTGATTCAAAACAGTGAACATCACTGGGCAACTTGGGTTATACATGTAGAGGCCCTGTTATTCCACAGCACACAGAACCCATGTCAAAGTGAAACCAGTGACCAAACATTTTTGGAATGTTTAGGGATATATTATTTAAGGGGTTAACATACTTGCATTCACATATATCTTCTCTCAATGAAACATTCCTTTTTTTTGGGTCTGACACTGGGAGTTGAACTCGGTACCTGATTCTTTCTTTCTTTTTTGGTGCCAGTCCTGGGCCTTGGACTCAGGGCCTGAGCACTGTCCCTGGCTTCTTTTTGCTCAAGGCTAGCACTCTGCCACTTGAGTCACAGCGCCACTTCTGGCCGTTTTCTGTATATGTGGTGCTGGGGAATCGAACCCAGAGCTTCATGTATATGAGGCAAGCGCTCTTGCCAGTAGGCTATATCCCCAGCCCTGGTACCTGATTCTTTCTATCATTAGCTAGTACTCTACCAAATGAGCCGTCCAACCCAAGATGTTCCTTTATATCAAGGACTCTGAATCACTTCTAAAATTAACTTTCCCACCCCAAGGTTTAGCATAGTGCCTGGAAAATAAAAGACAATAGGTATCTTCTTCATCACAATGTCTTTTATTTAATATCCTGGACTTCTTGTCTATACTAAATGTCTATCTCAAGATGATGCTATTTTTAATGTTCAGAGCAACCCTCTGGCTCTTATTCTCTCTATATTCAAAATGAAAAAAGTTTGACAGTTGAAGCAACTTACTTAAGATTACACAGGTAGTAAGAGCTATACCCAAGACAATGAGGCAAGTAGATCCCTCTGTTTCCAAATCCTTATTCCTTTGTCTATACAATATGTCAAATTTTGTCAATATTATGAAGTAAGTACCTCTTAAAGATCCTCCAAAGATAAAGTGAAGCATTAGAGCAACTGTAGAGAGCTCAGAGCTTACTGGAGTTTCATTCATATCCTGTGAATATATCAACCTCCTACCCTTCCATGTAGACAACATGGAAGTGTGCTGTCTAGATCCTTCTTCCAGGAAAGAATTGCTGCCCAGATGTGCACAGTGTGGTCAGTGGGCAGCCCCCAGCTATCAACTCCATTAGTGGCAGAATGACTTCACTAGAGTTCACGTCCTTTTCTTTTTTTTTTTTTTTTTTCTGTAGCCCACATTGAGTAACTGACTGAGACCTGGTCATTTCAGATAAACAACTGTACTCTGACAGATTCTAGCACTCCTTTGCTGACTAGCTGTTTTTTGTGTTGCTAAGATGAACTGCTCTCTCATCTCAGCCCTGCCTTTTTACCTTTCCTTTAACAGTTCTTTTTTTTTTTTGGCCAGTCCTGGGCCTTGGACTCAGGGCCTGAGCACTGTCCCTGGCTTCTTCCCGCTCAAGGCTAGCACTCTGCCACTTGAGCCACAGCGCCGCTTCTGGCCGTTTTCTGTATATGTGGTGCTGGAGAAACGAACCCAGGGCTTCATGTATACGAGGCGAGCTCTCTTGCCACTAGGCCATATTCCCAGCCCCCCTTTAACAGTTCTTGACCCTAATGTATCTCGTGTACTAAATCTGCTTTCAGAGTTCTCCACCATTTATAACACCTTCTAATGTTTTCCAGTCTAGGATTTTGCTAAAGACAAATTCTGGGAATTTTCCTTTTCCATGGATGGTTTTAATGATCATTGTGTTTCTCATTTCTTTAGTCTCTGACCTCTCTGTCATTTTAGGTGTCTCTGACTCTGTCTGCCCTGTTATCTCTCTCTCTCTCTCTCTCTCTCTCTCTCTCTCTCTCTCTCTCTCTCTCTCTCTCTCTCTCTCTCTTTATCTATCTATCTTTTGGTAGTATCAAAGATTGGGACTTAGATTTATGCCTAAAACATAGTCTTGATACTCAATTTATACCTTACATAGCTCTTTAAATTGAAGAAAATATGATGTAGAAATGACTAAGATATAGAGTTTTGATGACTAGATAATATTGAAACCATTTGTAACATACTTGGTGTGTGTGTTACTCACCTTTCAATAACTATAACAAAATATCTGAATTAATTACTTTATAAAGAGAAAAAGATTGTTTTAGGTAGAAATTGTGGAGTCCATGCTTGCTTGATCCATTGCTTTTAGGCATGTGACAAGACAGTAATCATGGATAGGAGAAAGTGAGAAAACTGTTTGCTTCATAGTGACTAGGAAGTGGAAGAGAATGAGAAAATCCTGGGGAACTAATATCTTCTTTGAAGGTATGGCCTTAGTGACCTAACTTACGCCCATTAGGTCCCACCTTGTAAAGGTGCCCTCAACTCCCAGAAGCGCCACAGGCTGTGATCAAGCCTTTAACACACAGGTCTTTCGGGGACACATATCCAAATAACAGTGGTATTTTACCTGGCACTGAATGGATATTTGCTTGACACACGATCAAGCAACTTTATCCATCGCACTGTCATAATAATACTTGTCATATCTGGCTGCTTTGGATCTTCTTTAAGGGACCTACCTACCTACTTCTTTTTTTTTTTCTTTTTTTGGCCAGTCCTGGGGCTTGGACCCAGGGCCTGAGCACTGTCCCTGGCTTCTTTTTGCTCAAGGCTAGCACTCTGCCACTTGAGCCACAGCGCCACTTCTGGCCATTTTCTGTATATGTGGTGCTGGGGAATTGAACCCAGGGCCTCATGTATAGGAGGCAAGCACTCTTGCCACTAGGCCATATCCCCAGCCCCCTGTTAATTTTTTATTTTTGCCAGTCCTGGGCCTTGGACTCAGGGCCTGAGCACTGTCCCTGGCTTCTTTTTGCTCAAGGCTAGCACTCTGCCACTTGACCAACAGCGCCACGTCTGGCCATTTTTTGTATATGTGGTGCTGGGGAATCGAACCCAGGGCTTCATATATACGAGGCAAGCACTCTTGCCACTAGGCCATATTCCCAGCCCCCCCACTTCTGTACTCAGTTTCCCCCTTCTGCCATGTAAAAAATATTCTTCCCCATTCCACTTCTCCCTGTGCAATTTCTATTTCCTTTTTTATGCTTTTACTCCTTCGCTAACACTTAAAGTGTGACATGTTTCTTAGTAGATAGTTACCTATACTTATTCTACTACATTTATTACATAAGGAATTACTTCTGTCTGGTTTTTGGAGCAAGTATCTCAGCTAGTGATGGGGGATTTGCTTCACTGCTGCTAGGGTAGCAAGCTACCATCTATGCCAAGGTGCTACACTGGCTGTGAAAGGAAAGAAGCAACAACATGTAGTACCTGGTTGAAGGAGTGTGCTGGACTCATTGTCAAGGCAGCAAGACTAATGACTAAAATCCAAGGACACAATTTATGGTGCTTTATATAAAATGTTGTTTAATACCTGTAACTGTTAGAAATGTTAGCTATTGTCAATCTTGATATACAAATAGTGAAAAGAGCTAAGAAAGGGCAATTTACCTGTTCAGATTCGCACAGTTATTGAACAAAAGCAGCAGAGTTTGAACTGAGATTTTTTTGGCTAGAAAAAAAAACCCTGCACTGATATTTTAAGGAAGGCTCTGATTGGTACGGTTTAGAGAATTCAAGAAGAGTCTGTAAGCAGAGCAATGCTCTGGCTTTTGTGTTAGTGAACAGGATATTGCTAAGATCCGAACCAAAGGCTTCCAGCCAACACAACGCTGACACTGTGAATAAGGACAGAAGAGTCCTCTACAGATGCTTCCTTAGCCACATCCATAAACTTCCACTGTTATTCCTTGTTCATTTGCTGACACACATGTGTGCTCAACACATGATCCAAATGACTGTACCTATTACACCACTGTCAACTTAGCCACTCCTGCAACTTCTGTTCAAGTCTGGAGACAAAGCTTCCCAGGAATCCCTTCCCTGTCTGATTACAGGTTTCTGCTTGTCATTGAGAGAAACTCAAGACTCACAGGTAGGGGGATTGTAACAGATCTCTCACCACTTCTCAGTAGACAGAGCTTGTGACTTTGCAGAATTCCTATGACTTTTGATTTCCTTGTTTCCTTTACTACATCACGTTTAAGTCATTATAAACTTTCTAGACCTTGATTCTCTTAGCTCCTCCTACTTTATAGAAGTGCAGTTTCAAAATTGTTTAAAATCCTTTAGTGTCATAACATACCAATGGCTCTACTTTTACAACTGTATCTTGACAACTGCAGGTACCTGTCCAAAACTTTCTCTAGCAAAATAGATAGTAAGGTCTATGAAGAATTTGGGGTGAGTGAGGTCTGGTTGTTGTGCTTCTTAAGAGAATCAAGTGTTGTCATTCTTTCCTCACTTAAAACGTGAACAAATCTTGGATCCAGAATTATAAAGGCAAACAAGAGAGCAGAAAAATCCCAAAATGTTATAACCTGACTTTCCTGATCTCCCAGATATTCAAGAAGTCAAGACTTAACAAATTAAACAAACAGGATGTACAGAGAGGCCTTAAAAAAGACAGCTTTCCTCACACACTAAGATTCCTACCATGATGGGGCTGGGGATATGGCCTAGTGGCAAGAGTGCCTGCCTCATATACATGAGGCCCTGGGTTCGATTCCCCAGCACCACATATACAGAAAATGGCCAGAAGGGGCGCTGTGGCTCAAGTGGCAGAGTGCTAGCCTTGAGCAAAAAGAAGCCAGGGACAGTGCTCAGGCCCTGGGTCCAAGCCCCAGGACTGGCCAAAAAAAAAAAAAAAAAAAAAAAAAAAAAGATTCCTACCATGCAAGGACCTTAGTGTACTAGCTCCTGAATAGATTTCCCTTCACCATGAAGCAACTCCAATAGGATAATAAGAAAGTATTGTGACAAGGTAACAAACAGTACAAGAAATGTATCCAATGCCTAATGTATGAAACTGTAATCTCTCTGTACATCAGTTTGATAATAAAAATTTGAAAAAATAATAAAAAAATAAAAAATAAAAGAAGTATTGTGTAACCGTCTCTATAGGTTCAATAACCTGTAACCTGAGGACTACTTAAACAATATGAACCTAAAGTAATAAATTGCTGGGTAGAACAGACAAATGACTGATCACTCGAAAATCAAATCAATAGCTAAATTATGGTGGCTTACAGCTTTAATCCTAGATACTCAGGAGACTGAGATCTGAGGATTGTGGTTTGAATGCAGTCCAGGCAGAAAAGACAATGAGACTTGTTTCCAATCAATTATAAAAAGCTGGAAGTAGAGGTGTGGCTCAAACCCCAGTGCTAGCACACATATGAAAAAGAAAGAAAAACACCATATACAAATATATGGAGTTTCAAGGGAAGCATAAAAACAGACTTTCTAGATTCTGTTTGAACCAATCATAGGTTCCTTTGGGGCTGAAGTGTCCTGCCCTTTCCTGGATGGAAGTGGCAGTTATGGCAGTTGGTTTTTGGTTGATTCAAAGAACTTCTCTAAAGGGAGCTTACCACCAAGGATGATCAGTAACAGTACTTTAACAATATTTCATATACACATATAAAAAACTTTAAAAATGTACTCATGAAACAGACTTTCTGGAATTATAAACATGTGATTTTCCAAGTCGGAAATCTAGTACTAAATTGAAGACGAAATTGATGAATTGGATGAATCAGAAGGAATGGCCTGGTAAATGTGTTTAGGTTTTCACATAAGGCTAGTAATCTACCACCTGATCCACACCTCCATTTCTAGCTTTTTTACTGGTTAATTGAAGATAAGTGTCTCATGGATTTGACTGCCTACACTGGTTTCAGACTGTAATTCCCATATCACAATCTCCTGGGTAACTAGGATTATAGGTGTCTGGGTATGAACATCCAGTACCTAGCGGGATATTGTAGCTTTAAAAACAGTAAAAGAAAGAAGCTTTTAAATATTAGTTATATATTCATTAAGTAATTATAGGTGCATTTGTATGTGATATCAATAAAAAGCCAATAAAAGCAAAAAGGGAAAGAGCTTTTCTGAGTATAACAGCTAGACAATTTAAATAAATAATTTAAATTATTCAAAACTCACTATTTGAAAGTTAAGAAATATATTTTCTATGAACCCAGCAAGTGCAATGCCCTGAGTTTAAAATCTATTACCATCAAGAGAGAGATAAAAGGAGAGAGGAAATATACTTAAAGAACACCATTGTGTCAAAGTACAATTACAAACTAGAGATCATTTTAAAAAGAATATATTCTTCACAATATGGAAACAGGAGGTTTTCTTTTCTTTTTTTCATTTTTAGTATATTGTGTGCAGTTATTTCTTTTATCTTTCTTTTTTCTTCTCCTCTAGTTTATTCCTCAGGGCCACTGTTTCTGATTTGGGTACCCTTTGCCTTCTGTGTAAGTTTATCTGATTTGGGAAAGGAAAGGAGAATCACAGAACCAGTGGGACAAAGGATGAACCAATGCAACAGTGATGATCACTAGACACTATGTTGGAAATGAAGTTTGCAACTTGGAGGGAAGGAGAGTTGGGGAGATGGGAAGTGGTAGATAATGAGAGAGGGGTAATACTGTTCAATAAGAAATGTACTCATTATCTTACTTATGTACCTGTAACCCTCTGTACATTACCTTTACAATAAAATAAAATTTAAAAATAAAATATATTATTCTGAAGTAAATATGGCAGTATCATACTTGGAAAATATATCATTCTCTTTATAATCCTGAGAATTAATCTTTGTTAGGCAAGCACTAACACATTAAACTACAACTTCAGTACCAAATTTAGGTCCTTACGTGTCTTTAGAACTAATGAACAAAGATATAAAAATAAATAAATTTAGTGTTCATCTTAAGATATTTGGAAAAGAATCACAAATCAAACTAAAGAGAACTAGGAGAATTAATATTCATTAAAATCCTCCTTGAATTAGTAAAATAAATAAAAATTGTTCTTTTAAGAAAAAAAAAAACAATGACACAGAGAACCTTTTCACAATTCCAATTAAGGAAAAAGAAAACAAACATTTCCAAAGACTGGAAACCCAAAAGGAGGCATAACCACAGATAAAGAAAATATTTAAGAAATTTCAAATAATACTGAGTTCCATGGAAGCCCCAATGAAAAAAAACCAAAGAATAAAAAGGATGTTTTTTTTTTAATTTTTTCAAATCCAAGTTAACCAAGAAGTGAAAAAAATGAATAGGAAGGTTACAAAAATGAGAATAAAATAATGAATAAATATTTACTACTGAGCAAGTCAGCACAGTGGAAAGATTTGCTGGTTTTAATTCAAGTGTAAATAGTTTTAAAAACCAAATATTTCAATGTCATTTAAACTCTTTCAGGCCTTAAAAAAGGCAAGTCTTGCAATCATTTTTATTAGTTCCATCTAAATTGAATTTCAAACCTTCAAACAAGCTACACATTTAGAAAAATCTATTGTCACTCATTTTAGATATAATTGGTGATATTTTGAATAAAACATTCACAATATAATCCAATAAAGTAAAATTATAACCATTGGGATGTAGTAGATAATACTATTAATCCCTAGATTTTATACCTCCCTGTCTATAGGATATTTTTGCCTTTACTAAGGCTTATTTATTATTGTTATATTTTTAACTCAGAACATAGGCATTATCCTTTAGCTTTCTCACTCAAAGATGGCACTCTACCACTTGAGTTACAGCTCCCCTACTGCTTTTTCTTCCTGATTAATTGAAGATAAGAGACTCAACTTTCGTGCCCTGGCCAGATTTGAATCCTCAAATCTCAGCTTCCTGAGTTGCTAGGACTATCATCATGAATCACTAGTGCACAGCGTGTACTAGAGTTTAAATTTAGGGTTTGCTTGCTCAGAGATGTTCTTCTACCACTCAAACCATTTTTCCAGCTGGGCTTTGTGTTGCTTATTTGAGATTTTGGAGATAGACTCTTAAGGACTTGTCTTTCTGGGCTGGCTTCAAACCTTGCCCCTCCAGATGTCAGCCTCTTTGTAAGCTAGGATACAAGCATGTGCCACAGGCACATAGACAAGAATAATTTTATGGTATACATTTCACTTTCCCTTAATTTGAGGATTATTCAAATGATCCAAAATGATGCCTTGAGAGGCCTTATGCATTTCCTTCTTCCTTCTAGTGTCTCTTCTGTCAACTTGAAACTAGATTGCTTTATACTTGCCCTTGTAGGAGGATGAGAGTTAATTGGGACAGAGTGATGCCAATCAGCATCACCTAAAGCAAAGGAACCTAAAGCCCCTACATATTGACAGTTAGTATAGCTGAGCCCAGATTAGATGAGCTATATACAAGCTAACCCTAAGGTCCACAATTTACTAATGATTGTTGCTAAGATTTTACCTGGATTGTTCCACAGAAATTACCAATCCACATAAAGGATTAAATTTGGAAATGGAAAGGAGATTCAGTATGAGCAAATCTTTCTGTGTAATTTTTACGTCAATAAATTAAGGAGGAAAATCATATGAATGATTATATTAATAAAGGCTTAAAAGTAATTTGAAATAATTCAGCTATGTTCTTCATACATTTCTAAGTTAAAATAGGATTAAAAGGAAATCTTAAAATAGTCCACTGTTTATAAAAAACAGATGCCAAATATAATCCCAAATGGCAAGCCACTGACTTGTTCAAATAAAATTCAGAACTAGACCAGAATACCTCAGCCTTGTAATACTTCAACAACATTTCCTTGGAGGTTTTAACTAATAAAAAAGACCCCAAAATAAACATCAGAAAAGGTATCTAGTGCCTTGTCTGGTAATATTATATTTCTACAGCTAGAAATCAAATGCTGTAGTAAAATCTTTGACTTATTCAGAAAACTTAGTCTAGTGAAGGTATGTAAGTATACTATATACAATAAACAGTGTTTCTCTACTTGACAATAAACACCGAGAAATGAAATTGGAAAAAATATTCATAATATTGAAATAACTCGTATAATACAAAGGAGTAAATTTAACAGGAGCAATATGAAGGAAAATGCAATACCATTATGAAGCACATGAAATAAAGCCTGAAAAAGGAATAAATGAATCACAAGATATGATATCATAAAACTTCAATTCTCCCAGTGTCAATATTATGTTTATAAATTCCAATTTAAATTCCCAATGTGCTTTTCAGTAGAAAACAGAGGATTTGTATAACATACTTGCAACACTCATATGTAAGAATAAATGTCCTAAATGCCATTCATATTGGAGCTTGCCTGTAATCCCAGCACTGAGTTCAAGGTCAGACTGGACTACATAGTAAGACCCTATCTCCAAAAAAAATCAAAAAATAAGTATGAGGGGGGAGGGGAGGAAATGAGGGAGGTGGTAACAAGTAGAACAAGAAATGTACTCACTGCCTTTCATATGAATCTGTAACCCCTCTGTGTCACACTTTGACAATAAAGAAATATATAAAGGGCCAAATGCCTGAGAATAACCCCAGAAAGTAAAAGAGATGGAAAAGGAAGGAGAGATAGAGAAACCTTGTCCAGATATGTGCATATACTCTATAGTCATTGTAATGAAATTGAAATATGTTAGTCACATAGGAATAATAATTAGATTAAAAGAAGAAAAAGGATAATTCAGAATTAAATCCTATATACCGAAAAGGTGTCATTTCACTTCAGTGGGCAAAAGATACTTGTAAATGAGCAGGTAGATACTACTGGTAATTAATTTATAAAAGAATTAGGCCTCTATTTGACAACTAGGAGAAATAGAATTTTCAAGCAAAGATATATTGCAGCATAAAAATAGGAAAAGTGATACAGAAAAGACCAGGGAATTATATGCACAATCTTGGAGCTGGGAGATTCTCTTAAACAATGCTTCAAACCCAGAAGTAATGAAAGTGATTTGGCAATAGACTATGTTTCAAATTTTCTGTACAAAGCACAATAATTCCAGTAGACTAACCAAAACACAGAAACATAGCGACATCCAGAAAACAGATGACAGGCTACAGTACTAACATACAAAGATCTCTTAAAAGTGGATCGAAAAAATAACATCTTCAAAACAAGCAAAAAAATATGAAGAAGTACTATCTGGAGAATCAAGTGTATATGGATAAAGTTTTTTTTTTCCCAAAAGAACTCAGAATGATAAGAAACCAAAGAAATTTAAGTTTAAGTGACAACAAATTATCTACTTTATTCACAAGATTGACACATACCAAAAAGTTATAAGATCAACATCATAGGACTGCAGAACAAAGCCTATGTGTATCTATGTGTATATATTGCTGGTGGAGTTGTGAATTTGTGCTGTATGCTTTTTAGAAAGCAACATGGCAACACTGAAAGAAATTAAAAACGGTACTTATACACTCTTCAACTCAGCTACTAGCACTCAGGCCCTGAGTTCAAACTCCAAGACCAACACACACACACACACACACACACACACACACACACACACACACACACACACCCCACCACCACCACCACCAACAACAACAACAACAACAAAAGAAGAATAAGATAGAGAAAATTGTGAGTGGCTTAACATCACTTCTATAAAATAATCCACAAATAATAAAGATAAGCATGTACATATATGCACATATGATACACTATATGTGTTTAGTGTAATTCTATAAGAATGGAAATTAGGAAAATGTATATTTTATCGTTACATTTATATTACTTATGTAAACTGAAAATAATGACATAATGACAGAGCAGCCGCATTTGAACAACAGACAATTTCCACAGTAGAGACAGTGGCTTGCTCTGGATGTGGCAAAGGAAAGGAAATGTGTCTCAAATGAAGTACACCCCATCTTCATCACTCTGTCTCTGCAAATCTATACCCCTCAGTACTGTGCTTATCCCTCCTGTGTGGTGGAGCTACTGTATTTAGAAATAGCAGGTGTTTCCCACCCTACCTAAGCCAAGAGACTCCCCCGAATGCAGTCATCCCTGTGCTCTTAGATTTCCCAGCCATAGAATGCTTCTAAGACTCCACTCTCACAGAGATATATAAGATTTGTGATGCAGACAGAGAAAGGAGACCCATTTTCTACCCATAGCTCTATTATGTGTCAAGTTCTGACCTCCTTCCCATTCACAGCAAAGAGATGTAAACTTAACCGTGGCCATTATAGACATAACTTTTATATTACGTACTCAAGGAATATTTTCTTATTGCAAGAAATTATAACATATATGGAAAACTCAAACAGGAGGTAGAAAGTGAAGTGTTAAATTATAGAGCTACAAACAAAATATTAGGAGAGTTGGAATACAGAACATTCCAGAAATGATTTTGTAAAGAGATGGCATGTGAGCCAGATGTGAAAGTTTGGAGCATGTGGACCATATTAGATATTTTGAGGTACATAAGAACTCCAGGCCTATTGAATTAGAAAGTATACCAAGGGGTGGATATTATCAAAATACAAGTAAATTCCTTTCTACAATTAACACATACAGATAAGAAAAGAGGGCGGGTGGGATTGAATCTCCAGAAAAGAGACCAGTAGTTGATATTTTCACAAAGCCATCCCACATTATTCTTATAAACCATAAGCACTCAGAGAGTTGAGTTTGTGACAATTGTTGAATGCTAGGAGCCGGTGACTCACATGTATAATCCTAGCCATTCAGGAGGCTGAGATAGAAGGATCATAGTTCAAAGCCAGCCCAGGAAGGGAAGTCTATGACATACTTATCTCCAATGAACCAGCAAAAAGCCAGAACTGGAGATTCAGTTCAAGTGGTAAAACATAAACCTTGAGCCAAAAAGTTTAAGGGACAGTGCCAAGGCTCTGAATTCAAGTACCAACACACAAAAAAGTGGCCAATTCAAGTACACTTGGTGTGTGTGTGTGGGGGGGGTACAGTAAAGGAATAGTAACCAATGAGGCTAGAAAGATGAGTTCCACCTAGCTGATGGAGGTTTGGGGGTGTGTCAACTTATACAGGCTGGGTGTTATAGTAAAGGGAAAAAAACCCATTAAGATATATGAGATAACAAACAAAACTAGGAGGGTCTTTGATTTTTCCAGTACTTCTGAATCCTAATGGTGTCTCAGAAGATCACTTACTGAAGGTCCAGGTTCTGAGACTTGAACCCCAAACCTCCTGAATCACAATTTAAAGATGAGGCTCAGATTTTGTATTTTAAATAACCTTTCCAGGTGATTCTTGGGAAGGTAGCCTAGCACTGGTTGAGGAAATGGAGTTTGGAAACCACCACTTTAATGCTGCATTCATAGTGTTTACACATGGCTATTTTCTTATTGGAGTCATTTGTTCAAAGTAGTAGGCAAGTGTGCTATTTAGAGGCAACCTCCAGTAAATCTCCTTGTTCAGCAAAAGAAAAGGAAATCACTTTCTCTAAAGTGTTGCAATAAAATGCACACCCAGGTTAAATGCAAAACCTCTGACAATTTTCCATCAAACTTGATGACACTTTTGAATACCTGGTATTATTGACTGATACACTAATGCAACATGGGAAAATAATCCAAAATGTTCAAGTTTTGCCTAGCAAAGTGAGTGAACTTTAAAGTGATATTGGAAAGAAGAAAGCACTACTCTAATGTGATACTGATCATATATGATGCCATGGCTTCAAAATGGAAAATGTACCATGCGGCCATTTGGAGGGTTCCAAGGGAAATGGAGGCACTACATAAGGATTGGATTAGGTCAAATCATTTTCATGGTGGGTTTTTTTTGTAGCTTGAAGACTTTTAATTTATGTTATTTGGACACCTTGAACACATGTAGGGAGGCGATACAGTGTTCAAAGATCAGACCAATTGATATTTCAAAAAAGTATGACACCGATGTTTGTTTCTTCAAACTATGCAATATTTTAAGATTGGCATTTCTCATTTAAAGAAAGCCTATCTCTGAAGAACATCTTTCAGCTCCATGAAAACATTATGGTCTGGCAAGCTGGAATGTTGACATAATACTTTACGAAGCACAATGCTTAAAAGCCAACTCTGAACAAGAACCTTCCATCAGCCAAGCCTGCTTCCGTTACTCCCAGTAGTCTTCTAACCTCATCCTCCAAAATTTCCTTCAATTCCAACTCCTTTCTCAAGGCCTCTTACTGTAAATATGCCAGAAATCAAGAGAGGATTCTTGAAGGAAATATAATTCAAGCACGTCTTTCGTATACTTAGGCTGGATTCCCTCTTTCACAGGGACTGCCTGGACTGTTGAAATCCTTTTCTAGGCAGCTCTACATCACTCTTCATTGCCACATCACAGGAAAAATACATAATAATTAAAGTCCTTAGCCAAATTCAAACTCACACAGTAATGGGACAAGAAAGACAAAGCAAGTAGCTAGAACAAACTCAATCTAGGTAGAGAAATCACAAGAGTCAAATTAAAAACTTTTGGGGCTTTTTTGCTAGCTAACTCACTTTTAAGTGGGAAGGCATAGTGGAAAGATTTAAATCTCATATATTACTATGATTTAATTGATGTCCTAGGAGCATAGGCTTGTCCTTTTACTTCTACATCATGTCCTATGTTGACATTTGTCTCCCTACCCAAAGCTTCCTCAGCCTGGGTTACCCAGGAGGGTTCCAATTCCTGCAGCATTTCCCCCAGTGAGTCTGGTTTCACCTACCTTAGAAGTAGAGACACAGTGGGCCTGGTGGTGAGGAGGAAGGAAGATCCCACCATGTACCAAAAGCTTTAAGGGCCCTGTTGTTATTAGTCCCAACGATCACGCACTCCCAGGCCCAGGCAGCTTCTTAGTCATTTCACCACCATGAGTTTCTGAGATTTGAAAGAGTTTGCATCTGAGCGAAAGCACCCTCAACTCCCAAAGCCCCCCTGCTCCAGGCAGGAAGGGCAAATAGTTCAGAGTGATTTCAGGGGCCAGTGGACCCTGTTCAGTTTATATCAGACTGTTGCGAGGAGTGGTAAGTCACAGGGTCTATATTGCATCTATTTTTAGTGAAACCAAATTCCTTCCCCCAAGTTCTCTTGCTTCCAACTTGTTCTAAGTGTAGGAGACCAGCTGTGGTCAGATCATCTTACTGGACCAAGGCTCTGTCAAGGCGAAGGGAGGAAAGCAGGGAGGTAGGGCAAAGAGGTAGCAACTACTGGTGCTTTGGCCCTCTCTCACTGTCCCAGACATCTCCAGAAGAAGACAATCCTTTGGAAAAGAAAGTGTTAACTACCTAGGGTAGTAGTATTCCCCCATTATTCTGGCAGAATTTGGACAGGGACTCTATGTGGAAACAGATAAGAAGCAGGCAGTCCTTTTTTCCTACACACACACACACACACACACACACACACACACACACACACACACACACACACTTCTGCTGGCCAAGCCAGGATCATGGCCAGAATTGCTAAAAGGGTCTAGAAAAGAATGTCATCATCCAGGATCCAGGCCAAGGATTAAAATATGAGGAAGACTATATTCTACTCACTTTGTAACCGAAATTCATCATTCTAAGGGGTAATTTTAATGGGGAAGGCAATTTGGAGAAGATTTTTTTTTGGCTTCATATCCTAGCCAAAGGTGTTAATTCAGAAGAAGGCAGTGCTGGGCTCTTGAGAGTGCTAATTGCCTTCCTCAGATTCATCTATGACAGTGGTTTACAAACTATGGACTATGGCCCATTAGATAGCAATGAAATCTATTCATTTGAGCTGTCATTAGCATTTAAAAATGAAAAGAAATAAAACGAATGGAAAAGAACAGAATGACAGAATCAGGAATTAGAATAGAGTGTGTTACCCATAAATATGGATCAGCTCTGTGGAACTTTTGCTCTTTCTATTAACTGTCCTTAACAGCCACATAAAATGGATTTTTACTGTTAGCATGATACATTTTCTTTGTTTTTTTAAAGGAAACATTTACTTGGATAATTTTGTGGAGAAAACAAGATAAACCCCTAGATTTTTCTGAATTTTATCAATTCTGCTACTACTAGTAGTACTGTCACAATCACTTGTTGGAGACGTTCATTATAAGTCAGGAACTTTTGTACATATTTCATATTAATCCTTATCACAGCTTTCTGTGATAAGTTCATCTTAGTATAACAGAAGCAGTTGAAGCTTAGTATTAAGCCCATCTGGGGTATGGACCTAGGTTTATCTGTCTCCAAAGTTTGTGTTAACAAGTCAAGACCAGGTCCCATTTCAATTGGTCAAGACAAGATTAAATTTATCAGCTATGGAAAACTTTGACTAGGTTGATATTTTTATATAAAATATGATGAAAATATTTTTAAAACTTCCTATTCCTACAAAGATTTTTTAAATTTTATTTTTATGTTAAGTAGTTGTACAAAGAGGTTTTAATCCAACCTGCCATGTAATAATAACCCTTTTTGATAGACTCTTACATTCTGAGTTGGGTTTGCCTCTGTGACTTATGATCTCATGCTCCAAATCCAGCCTCAAGGCACTGTAATGGGCATCTGAAAGGCAAGCTGGAAGAACATGAGTACAAGGCACTACATTTTCATGGCTTTACCCCTCAAGTTGCTTCCATTCCATTTCGTACAGACATCTTATTGCCGGGTATATTTGGTTTTGTCTTTTTATAGTTCAAGCTAAATCAGTTCAACCACTTTTTAGTTGATGAGGGGGAAAATCATACTTATTCTACTTCCAAAATAAGCTCCTCTTTTGGGTACACAGCTTAGAAAAAGCTGAAACTTTCAAACTTCCCACTTCACATATGGGGACTTCTAGGTCCGCATTACTTTGAAATTCACCTAAAAAATTCCTAGTGATTTGCTCATTTTGCAAACTAGTATGCTCTGTTGTATTTTTTGTTATTTGTAGGGTGCAAACCCTGGGTATATGCCTGGCATGTGATAAACTAGAAATGCTTGATACTTGCTTCAATGAGTGCCACTGTGTGTGTGTGTGTGTGTGTGTGTGTGTGTGTGTGTGTGTGTGTGTGTGTGTGTGTGTAACTGGGAAGGAGGAAATACTCAGTGCAGGATATGTCAAAGAAGTCTCAAATAGATGGTCCCCTTTTATTTACTGGCCAAAGCAAAACAGCATGGCTGCTGGCTTCCCTCCAATCTAGGGAAGGCTGAAACTTGACCTAACTGCTATTAGCTTCTCTGTGGTAATTCCTGGCTACTCATCAGAGCTTCTCTGTTCTCTTTGTTCAGAATGAAAATTAATTGGCTCATAAACATGTGCAAAATCTCCAAGCAAAATGTTCTCCATTGTTACCAGTGTTCTGACCAGGTGCTGGGCTACAGGCATTGTCAGGAGTGCTGCCCAAATCTCAGCTCACCATCATGAGGCCCAGTAGCTTCCTCGCCTCCAAGCTTCGTTCTTAGGGACAGGCATTCACCCCCACCTGTGGCCACATCCTTCCGACGCTTTCAAAGCAAGGAACAGTTGTCTCAGTCCTCACGTTCTCCTGCTATTTTTTGCCAGGCTGGAATAGAATATTATAGACCTGCTCTTGCCAGAGGTGGACTGATTTCTCTAAAGGGATCCCTGGGCCTCCAGAGACCAGGGCTCCCCAGCCCAGGTCATGCTCCTGGCCCTGCCTGTTCCAGTCACCATCTGCATGTAAGCAGTGGCAAGGACAAAGGAAAGGGGGCTCTACTTCTTAACCTTATCATTCTGCCTGAAGCTTCTAGGAACAAAGGACATTTAATAATAGAATTGCTCCTATGGTATTTATAGCACCAATTGCTCAAAGCTGTTTTAGGTTTTATTTTTAAAAGCTCATCCTTTGTCACAACCTCCCCAGGAACTAGAGCAGAAGGCAGGTACTAGCAATTCTACATTACAGACCAGGAGACTGGGGGAATCAATGAAGAGAGATTCTTTCAAGGATGGATAATGAGCAAATGTAGCTGAGAGTACTGAGCCCCTTAGCCCTGTGCCAGATTGAAGAAGATAGGGTCATTTATTCATTTATTCATTCCTCCACTCATTTAACAGCAAGTCTGGGTTCTTCTCCAGCTGCTTCATGAGCACTAGGGATTTCTAAGGCAAGTAAATTTTAGGCTCCATATCTTCAACAAATCTTAAGTAAACAAAACAGGATGGGAAATCTTACTGCTTAAAAGAGATTTGAGAGATGTATTAAATAGATACAGTGCGTAAACCCCTGCCTTAGGCCCTAAACTAGGTGTTCCAAATGTAAGAACATACCTACAAGATAACACGGAAAAGTTTAAAAGATCTACTGTTTAATCGTGAAGGAATTTTTAAATATGAGATATCTCCTATGTTAATCTTACCATTTAGAAATGGTGTTTATAGGTGCAATCATATGATGTTCCAGATTGGAGGGATTGAGTAAAGGATACAAAATGAGATAAGAAAGCCTTTGAATTGATGACTGTTGCAGCTAGGTCATGGGAACAGGTTACTGCATCATTCTTTTTTCTCTTGTTTTATAAGTTCTTGAAAATCCACACAGTAGGAGAATTTATTTTGAAACAAGAATTCATAGAACCTTCTCTCAAGAGATTTCCAGACTTTACATTCCCCAAAGAGCATCACTGACAGCCATTAGTAATGAGCTCAACTTGTGCTGCACTACAGCAGTCAAAGTGAAGAAACATAAACCCTCAGCATGTGGCTACAGGTTCAGAAAAGGTTAGCTGGAGCATTGACAAGGCAAGGCACAAGCAGCCCTGACTAATGTGTCCTGATACCATTTCTGTCATTTTCAGGGACTGTTCAGGTGAGGGATGTTTGCATTGAAAGAGCCCTGAGACCCTGAGGTAGGGAAACTGAGTCTGAGAAGCTATAAGAAACCACCCAATGTAACATGACATAAAAGTGACAAAATCGGCAATTGAGAATCTGAGATGAGCCCAGTGCTAGTGGCTCATGCCTATAGTCTTAGCCATTTGGGATACTGAGATTTGAGGATCAGGGTTCAGAGCCAGATCTAAGGAAGGAAACTCCATGAGACTCTTATCTCTGAATAAACAACAAAAATCTGGAAGTGGAGCTGTGGCTCAACTCATTAAGCAAGAGCCACAAGTGAAAAAGCTAAGGGACAGAATCCATGCCCTGAGTTCAAGCCCTAGTATACCACACACAGACATCAGACAGACAGACAGACAGACACACACACATACACACACACACACACATACACACACACACATCTGAGGCATTTGAGCTTTCTTTCAGGATTGTATTCTTCAAACATTGATAGGATGCCTCCTATGCACCAGGAGACATGCTAGGCACTATTAAACTGTCATCCCACCCCCAGATCATCAGAAAAATCCATATTTGTTCCATTTTACTGTCCTCAGTACAATATCTCTTACATAGTAATCCCTTTACTGGAATTAAATATAAATAGGGTTGATAGGGTTGAAGTCGTAAAGAGTAATATTTTCTGTACCTTGATTTGGCCTGTGTTGTGGTTCTATTTTGTATTCCTCTCCACCTCTGCATTGAAGCTCCAGTAAATCACCATGTCAGCATATTTGGAGACATGTTCTTAGAGATATCATTAACTAAGGTGAGGTCACTAGAGTAGTTATCTTTAATACAGTCTGACTAGTATGTATGTGTATAGATATAGATATAGATATAGATATATGGAATTGGACACAGACACAGACTCATATAGAGAAAAGTTCATCTAAGGAAGCCTAAAGAGAAGACAATCATCTACAAACTGAAGAGACCTGACAAAACTCTCAGAAGGGAGTAATGCTGCCATCACCTTCATCTTAGACCTAATTTCCAGAGCTGTGACCCAATCAATTTCTGCTACTCAAAATAGTTAGATTGTGTGACTTTGTAATGGTAGCCCTAGAAAATTATCACAGCATGTCTGAGTGGGCAGGTGAGTGGGTGATGAAATGGCTAAAAGGAAATTGATGGAAGGGGGCTTCATTCCACATTCGTTGTGCTTCTACGATGTAGTAGGCACTGTACAAGGTAACTATGGAGCTATGAATCAGGCCTTTCACTCTTAGTGCTCTGAAAATATGCTGGTCGTACAGGTGACATGCTTATTGACAATTATAATACAAGGTGGAAAGTACTGAGTATCCTGATGGAAGTACTGAGAAAGGGCTAGTGGAGTTGAAAAGCAGGAGGATGTCTTTAAGAGGAAAATCTCTTAGTTGAAAGGAAAACATTACATGAATTACATTGAATGCAAGGGTATCAGTTAAGCTATATCTTAAGGAATTGGTAAAATCACAGTGACATGTCAGGAAGTGGCATTCTTATTATGAAAATGAGATAAAATAAGCACAGTCATGGAAGTGACATAAAAGAGGAGAATATAGAAGACAGTATAGACCAGTAATGATAGTTGTAGGAATAGAAATGAAATATATGGTTTGAAGTAGGACAGAGCCAGACAGAAGGCTTGAGGCAGAGAATCTAGTTCACAGTGGTCTTGATGTTTCTTGATGTCACCGGGATATAGCAAGCAGAGAGCTTGGAAGTCACCTGACTTAGTAGATTAATAAAGCTTACATGTACCAGAATACTCTTGTTCAATTATAGACTCATATTAGGCTCTGCCCAGAGCCTGACGATTTAGCAGTGAACAAAACCATGGTCACCACCCTTGGGAAATACAAGGAAAATGGGTAGTGTGTATCAGCTAAGGGCACATTTATTTCATTCTGCTTTGAGAAAGGAGGAGGAGATATAAGGGATGTCGAGGTGGTGATCAGGAAGAAAATATCAGTCTGAAGGGCTAGAAAGAAGGCTTCTAAGACAAAATGATATATGAACTCAGACCAGAAGGTAAAGGAAATTGGTGGAAGGTAGGAGAACTTTGAGCGTAAAGCTTCTCAATGAAACAAAGGAGTTGGAAAATAAAGCTCAGAAAAGGTTGATGTGATTAGAAATATTTAAGAGCTATGGATAGCACAGCTTGAGATAAACTGAGAACAGATTACACATGGCTCATGGACCACGGAAGGGAATGAGGCCATTATCCCAAAAGTAATGGGAAGTTCAGTACAGTTTTCTAAACAAAAGGTTTACACGCTCAGATTTATATTTTTTAATTCTGAATAATATTGTGGAATGTGACTTGCAGAGATAGGAAGAGAAGCAAGGACCCAATTGGCTGACCATTTCAGACAACCAGGTGAAAGCCAACTATGGTCTAGCATAGGAGAATAAATTGGATATGGAGAGAAGTGGACAGATTGTATCAGAATTTAGGAAATAGATCAAAGCAATTAGAGACTTATTTGGAAATAGTAGTGAAGGAGTGGGACAATCAAAGATGACTAGGATTTGGGCAAGAGCAAGTCAGAGCAGAAATGGGATTATGGACGAGTGTATTTAGGAAGAAGACCTTAAGGTAACTTTTGGTCTGGCATTATATTTGCTGAGTAGGAGAGAAAGGGTATAGTAGCATCTCCTTATTCTAAACCAACTGTAGGCCAAATCAATAAGCAACCAGGGGTGTCATGATAGCCCATTCTTTATTATGGATTCCTGCCCACATCCTATGTATGTATTCCCTGTGGTTTTCTTTTCCAGAAGCCTATCTGTACCTTTTCAGACATTGATTCAGCCCCTAGACAGGATAGCATAGACAGAGTAAAAATAAGGAGACCCAGATCATTGTGGGAAAAGTAAGACAAACAACAATCAACTACCACTCCCATTGAAGACTCTCTTGAATTGCTTTCCCATCATGAACCCATTTGTTCTTTACAAGAGCATTGTGATAAACACCAGGAATAAAATAATTGACCCCCATGCAAGTCAAAGTCAAGGAAGATAAGTAACATGTCCAAACCTCTCAACAAACAGATTATTTCTTTTTTTCTGGGACTGGGACTTGAACACATTATCTGACACTTTCTTTCAGTCAGTAGCTGATGCTCTACAAACTGAGCCATGCCTCCAACCCCAACAAGTGGTTTAATCTGAGTACCTTTGGGACAATTTCTTTTTTATCCATCTCTTCCTTTCTTTATCAGCCCCTCTAGCACCTAGACCACATCTTGTTACTGAAAAAGGACACATCAAGCCCTTAGTACAAGTTATAAAATGGTATTACTCATTGTAATTTAAACACAGAAAATAGTAGCTCCTTCCAAAACCTCACTATACACTATCTAAAGTTCTTATGCAAAGCTGACTGGACACTATTTTCTTATTTCATATATTTTATTATATATAAAAAGCCTTTCAATGTGCCAAGTATAGTAAATCGTGAAGTCTAGCCTTCTAGAAGCCCTATGAGCCTTAGTTAAAAATAATTTAATCAAGCAAAGTGCCTTCAATAGGCACAGAGATTGTCATCTGAGAAAATGAAATTGGCAAGGGAAGCAGTGGACCTTTGTTCCAGAAGTCTGGGATCAGCAACAGAATTGGCAATCCTAGAGATGGAGAGGGAAGGTTAGGGGATGACAGAAGCCAAAGAAGAAAGCAGATTTGGTGGTGGTGGTGGGAGGGGGGATGGAGTTCCAGAGACATAGACAAAGGTAAAAGCATAGAAAAGAGGAGGGTACCTTTAGAGTTTATGTCCTGAAAATAGCTCTGCCTTAGTTTAGGGTATTCTTACAAAGAGGCCAATAGATTTCCAGCTTAAAAGGTAAGGTTAAAAACAGCATAAAAGTCTTTTAGTTGCATGTGTTAAGACTTGTGCAAATGGAAAACACTTGAACAGTCTTTCCCTGATAGGCTAATCTTACATCTAATAATGTAAAAAAAATATCTATTATAAGGAGTACTCCTTTCACATAATCCCATACAAAATTTTGAAATTGTGTGTGTGTGTGTGTGTGTGTGTGTGTGTGTGTGTGTGTGTGTCTGTCTGTCTGTCTGTCTGTCTGTCTAGCTCTCTGTCTGTACTGGAGCCTGAACTCAGGCCTTGGACACTGTCCCTTTATTTTGCTCAAAGTTAGTACTCCACTATGAACCACAACTCCACTAATGACTTTTTTAGATAGTTAGAGATAAGACTCTCATGGTCTTTTCTGCCCAGGCTGGCTTCAAGATGCATCCTCAGATCTCAGCCTCCTGAGTAGCTAGGATTACAGGCATGAGCCTCTAGTAGCTAGCTTGAGTCATATTTCCACCCCCAAACCATCACTTGCCAGACCCAGATCATATTCCATTGAAACCATGTACGTATCATAATGGCCAAATAATTCCTCAATGAAAAGTCTGTACCATCAGAAGACAGGGAGGTGGATACCAAGTGGACAGAAACAATAGAAGGCCACTGCACTGGAAGATGAAACTAGAAAAAAGTGCAGTCGAAAACCTTCAGGGGAATAAGCCAAGTCCAGAAGACTGGAAACAGCACTGGATTTGGAAAGAGACAACTGTTGGTGGAGATAAGGGGACTTCTCAAAGCTACAGGAATGGCCTGGAGGATTGGTGCTTGAGACATAAACAGAATTTTTAACAAAACTGATGAGAAAAACGGTCCTTGGCTGGCTTAGCCAAAATATAAGTGCCTCTGGCGCTTCAAGTAATGGAGAGAAGAAAATCACCTTTGTGGTAGCGTGAGTAAATGCTTCTTTTATTCATTTATTGTTCGTTACTTGCCTTGTTCTGTTGTCAAACAACCATGGTACCAACCTTTCTATCAATTTCAGTTATTACAAAAGTTGGAATAACTAGCCCCATATAACAGTGGTCCTGTAACAAGATATATCACGGAAGGATTCCCATACCACCATAACAGTCTGGCTCTCCTGATTACAAGGGGCGTGAGAGTGTGAAAATAAGAAACTGAAAAGCTGTCGGTCTAGAGGGGGACAGTCACTTGATGTCTTTGGCCTTTGGTTTTCTTGTTTGAAAAAAAATGCATCTAAAATAATATACCTAGAAATACTTAGAATCTTACAAAGCTTATGATAGAGCCTGTAAAAGGATATTACTCTCCAAGTCAAGATAAAAAGCACTGACATTTTCCTCAAGGTCTCCTTTTGCTCATCAGCATTCTAGCCTGGAAGCCTAAAGATGGCAGCAAACCATCCTATCCCTCTTCTTCTCCTCATCCCTTAGAGTAACTGATAGCCTGTTCCCTCTGATTTTGTTAGGGTTCAGTTGCCATATCCTGTGCAGCCCAAGAATCCAGTAAAGGAATCTACTTAGTGGTGTGCTCATCTGACCACTGTGCCTTACTAATGTTCTGACAGTTTCATGATGTTTCAAAAACTCCAGCGATGCTTAGAGATCATCTGGCCCAATTCTCTTACACATTTAATAAAGAAGACCGATTACCACAAGGAAGAAGGAGTTAGCACCGGGTCACAAAATACCTTAGGGAAGGTTCAGATATAGACATCCGGGCTGATAGATAGATGTTCTTTATACAGCTATATAGCTGCTTGCAAACATTCTTTTTCTGTTTTCCTCAAGTGTAATGTACTCTGTGAACTAAACAGCCTCTTTCATTAAGGGATTGTAGAAATGAGGGATGGAAGTTAAATAAAGAGTGCTCCTCAAAGAAAATAGTCTTCCTCTAGCCACTCAGGGCTCATAGCATGCCCTCAGTAGGCCTTAAAATCAAACTTCAGACATAATCTTTGGATGGTGGCAGAATCAGCACATAGTACTTGCTATACAGTGGTACCACCAGCAGAAGTGCTATAACTTTATTATGGCATTATTCTTTTTATTAATATCTCCCAAGCATCAACTAATGAAAGAATCTTAAGCCTATTGAACTTGGAATGGCCTTCCTACCATCAATCATCCTGCCATCCACCCAGGTATCCTTCCTTACATCCTTCCTTTCTCTTTTACATCCCTCCACTTGTCCATCCATCTATTCAATATGTTTTAGTTCCTCCCATATAGCCCTGTGCTTAAGTCTAAACACTAGCCCCAGACACGGATATAGTCCCTGTGATTGAGTTGTTCATAATGTAGTTCAGGAGGAATAAGTATTAAGAAACCATAGAGTTGATATCCACCTATAATAGGCTGGGATTAGAGGCATTTTACCCAATTTGATTATCTATGAGAAAAAAATTTCAAGGAAGTTTAGCTCAGGAATGTGACAACTCAGAGCAGACCCAGAAAACAATAATAGGAGACCACAGCAAGGATTCTTCAAGTGTCTACCTAAGCATGAAACTGCATTTTGGCATTCCCAACACTCATTAGACTGAGGCCAGATGACAAAAAGTTTGAGGCCTGCCCAGGAAAGGTAGAATGACCCTGTCTTAAACAATAACAAAAATATCTTCAGCTTCTAATGTCATAACACCCCTGGGGATTCTGATGAAAATTACATCTCTCTAGATAAATGCACATATGTACTTGTGTGTTCCTTTTACCTCTTCAGAGGTGAGTTTAAAATCCACTTTCATCACTCACTATGAGACTTTGTTAAGTAATTAGTAAAATTGAGAGTAACAATAGCACTTGTCTTCCTCTTGGAATAGTTATGATAATCAAATGCAAAATTGTTTGGTAAGCACCTGCAAAGACTTGGCAATCAATAAGTTGGAGTTTCTTTTCCTTTCCCTAAGTGGAATTTAATTTTCAAAAGCAATGAAATAGCAACATAGCCAAGAGAGTAAATTGATCTTTTCTTGTTTCATATAGAATCTATTTCTTCCTGCCTCCTCTTGACACAGGTTAGTGTATCTAGCCTCATTTTCCCAAGTGTCTACTTATGGCTAACCCTGTAGATTATTTGTCGTCCCTTAGGATACTAAAAGAGATATGGTCCTGAATCAAGCAGGAGACAGTTCTTTCCTTTGGGGAAATATTTCTCTACCTGAAATAACTTTGATGCTTTTTCTTCTAGGGCTATTGGAAGTTCTTTGCCATATACCAATTATCAGTCTGGCAAAGCGGTGACCTGGGGATAGCCTGGAGGTGCTGTATCAAGCTACATAGAAAATACCGTCACCACAACTAATCCCTTAGTTAACCATCTAGAGTCTGTATTCATTTCCTAGAGCTGCTGTAACAAAGAAGCAGCAAAACTTTGGGCAGTCATTGTATAGATTGTTCACTCCAATCTCTGCAAACTTCTTCATATCCCCTTCTCACGTCTTCTGTCTCCTTTTGTTTAAAGTACATCTATCATCAGATTTAGGAAGCATCCAGATAATCCGATATGAGTTCATCTTGAGATCCTCCTTAGTTAAACCTGCTGAGACTCTTTTATACAAATAAGGTCACATTCATAAGATCCAATATCATAGGATGTAGACATAACTTTTGAGAGCCACTTGTTTCATTGAGTACTGCCCACATTCTTAACTAAAATCAAATCTTTTCAAGTATGCAATTTAGTCACATATCGGTAACTATGCTATAGCACGGTGCCTATAAAACTATATCTTGTACCTCATTTCATCCTCAAAATTGTTGCAGGAACAAGATCCTGTGATCACCTCTATTTTGCAGGTAAGTTTGAGATACATGAGGACAAAGAAAAGTAGAAAGAAGGAAAGAAAAGAAAGAATTCCTGGTAAATGTAAGAAAGATAGGTAGAAAGAAAAACTAGAAGGCGCAAAAATGGACAGAAAGACAGAGAGATAGAAAGACAGAGAAACAGAAGACAAAGATAGAAAAAGAGAACAACAGACCAGATGAAACACAGAAACATAGGAGACAAAGATTGACACACAGGAAGGAAGGGGGGGAGGAAGGGATGGAGGGGGAGGAAGGAAAGAAGGAAGGAAGGAAGGAAGAGGAAAGGAAAGAAAGAGGGAAGGGGATAAAAAGACAAACGACTCCAAAAGCAATACTTGCAAAACCATTTGGTGTAAACCAACTGAACAATTCATGGGGGGAGAAGAAAAGGGGGAGGGGGAGGGGGGAATGAGGGAGAAGGTAACAAACAGTACAAGAAATATACCCAAGGCATAACGTATGAAATAGTAACCATTCTGTACATCACTTTGACAATAAGAAAAAAAAGAAAGAGGGAGGGATGGAGAGGGCAGAGAGACAGAAAGTGAAGCTAA
The DNA here is from genome assembly GCF_023159225.1 of Perognathus longimembris pacificus. Taxonomy (NCBI): domain Eukaryota; kingdom Metazoa; phylum Chordata; class Mammalia; order Rodentia; family Heteromyidae; genus Perognathus; species Perognathus longimembris. The sequence continues at coordinate 10,250,512 of NC_063188.1, read as the reverse complement.
CACAGACAAAGAAACAGACAGAAAGGCTGACAGAGAGGCACACAAAAAGACACAGATATAAAGACTGATAAAAAGCCAGAAAGAAAAGAGAGAAAGACAGAAAGGAAGACATAAGGAAAGAAAGACTGAAAGACAGCCACATAAAAAAGCAACCTCCTGAGTAGCTAACATTACACGTGTGTATCACCATGCCTACCTAGTTTTTCCTTTTGAAAGATATAATCAGGCCTTCAGCTTATTTTGTCTCTTTCGTCACCTTTACATCTTTTGGACTTCACATTTCAGTGATGGTCCTGGTCCTAGAAGTAGCCTCAGGGGCTATGCCTATATTTCCCACCTGCATTTTGAGAAATTATTCCTCTTCCATTGGGACAATGTGACTATAGGAAGCTGCCATTCATACCACCTTACTTGTCATCCATGCTGCTGCTATGGGGGTATGTGCAAGTAGACAGTGTTTGTAAGCCTGGTCAATCTTCTGGATTTTTTCAGGTAGGAGGTAGACACAGGCACTCTTTATTTAGAAGTCGGCAACCTGGAAGATGTAGGCTTCAGGCTAGCTTGTGATCAGATTTCCAACCAAGAGGAGAATGCCAGTTTCCAGCAGGAAAGAATGAAGTTAACACAGAAAGTGGAGATCACAAGAGAAAGGACTGCCTGAAGGCTTTCTTTTTGAGTTGCAGCTATTTCCCCAAGCCATTCCAACTTTTGTCTTCATCTGGTTGGATCCTTACAACTAATATATGGTTTCTTTTCCTTCCTTCCTTCCTTTTTTCCTTCCCTCCTTCCTTTCCTCCACTTCCTTCCTCTCTGTCTCTCTCTGTGTGTCTGTCTGTCTGTCTCTGTCTCTCTCTCTGTCTCTCTCTCCTCTCTCTTCCTTTCCTGGATTAATCCAAATTAAGTTTTGTTTCTGTCACTTTAAACCAAACCAAAGTTCTACATTCAAAATTCCTATAAGTCATCATAAGTTCCCATAGTTTTGGTCATGGGCAGGGTCTCCTAAGAGTACTGTGGGTCAGCTAGCCTAATTTTACAGATAAGTAAGCCCAACAAGAACAGAGCAATTAGGTGAATTCTACACAGCTAGTCACTGACAAAGTCTAGAAGTTGTTTCCTCCTTTCAGTGCTACTGAATATTACTAATTTCATTTCTGCCACCTGCAGCCTACTCTGCCCTTACTTTCTGCCACTCCTGTCTCCTGCTGATGTTAGGAGCTCCTCTCCTCATCCCAGTACACTACTGTAATAGAACCACATTGTATCCCAATCTATATTCCTAACACACCCTTACTGATTATGTAATTTACACACTAAACATCTTTGAGAGATTCCTATTGCTTCTCAACTAACTTGTTACTTAGCGTTCAGGGCTGCTTACAATGTGAGCCTAACCAACTTTTATGTTTCTCTTCCTTTCCCTTGCCACCTCATGTCCATATTCCAGCAATATCAAATTTGCCTACTCTCTACTGAAGATAGGCATCCACCCAAATTGCCCCTGTGTAAATCCATCTGGCTCTTTCAGAGGGCTTTCAGAGTTCAGAGGGCTTTCTTTTCATGAAGGATGTTTCCCTCCCAAATACTCAGGAACCCTTCTTTCTCTAATTCTGGGGCATATTTCACATTCTTAATTTGATAGCCATCAAAACAAGTGTCTTTAAAGTCTTTACCAAGACAAGAATGCTAGGAAAGCAGAGTTTATATCTTCTTTCCCAGTTTAATTCAACATCCATTCTCTGTACCATCAGCATGCTTGTCCTATATGGAAAATGCATAGTGCACAGAAGAGCCAATCATATTGGATAACAAGGCCGATGCCAGTCTAAGTGCTTTATGCACCGTAGGTCAAACAATTCTTAGAATAATTCTATAAAGAAGGTGTTTTGTGCCCATTTCATCCATGAAGAAGGAGAGGCACAAAACAACTTAACTAACTTGCTTAAGGTTGCTAGGAAGTGGCAGAGTTGGAATACAAACTCATGCACTCTGTCCCCAAGGCTGTGTTCTTCATCAGTACATCAGGTGGCCTGGATGATCCCACCACCTTTTGCCTCTTTGTTTATTCTCTCAACCATTACCATCACAGTTTTTATTGAGCATTGACTATGACCCAGGTATTGACTGCAATTCAGCAGTGCAGTGAGCTGGAGGGTAACTGCAAAGACGTGCTCATGTGTGAGTCTCTGCAACTTCTGGATATATTATTATGAGGCAAAGTTCTGATTAAACTAAGGATCTTTAGATAAAGATATTACTCTGAATTCTGGGAGGACTTGATAGAGCCATAAGTTTCTTTCGCGCACACGTGTGTGTGTGTGTGTGTGTGTGTGTGTGTGTGCGTGTGTGTGTAGGGGGAGTATGTATCAGGCATGAACTCAAGCCCTTAACACTGCCCTTTGGTTTTTCCACCAAAAGCTCACACCTCTACTTCTGGCTTTTACTCGTGTTATACTAAGTGTCTTGTAGGGTTTCCTGCCCAGGCTGGCTTTGAATCTTGAACTCCAGAGCTCAAAGGGGCAAAGCATACATTATCCACTGGAGCCTCAGGAGAGAATTCATCCCTATTGACTGCTTCATTTCTGCCTAGTGAAATAAAATACATTTATGATTTTGATGTCACCTAATTCAGGTTAATTTTTTATGGTAGCTCTAGGAAATGAATACAAATAGTGAGGAAGACAGATGTGATTTCTGCCTTCATGGAATGAGCAAGACAGAAAACAATAAAACATTAGTTCACCGTATGCTAGTGGGAAATACAAAGCACTCTTGGAAATGTATTTATCAGCAAACCCATAGCTCTTCTACCATATAATATACTTGGGGACAAAGGAATTAAGAGTGGTAGCTACAGGCTTAATGGGATACTTAGTACAGTAATTCCTCCTTATCCATGTAGAATGCGTTTTAACCCCACCTGCATACTTTAAATCACAGATAGTACTCAACTATCTATATAATGATATTTTTCCCTAAATGTGAAAGCCTATACGGAAATGTAATTTATAAGTTTGGCACAAGAAGAAATTAACCACATTAACTAATGCTGAACTCAAATAATTATAATAATAAACTAATACAAGTTAACTAAAACTTAGAAATAGTTTATTTCTGGAACTTTCCATTTAATATTTTCACACTGGTTGCCCATGAATAACTGAAACTAAAAATAAATAGCACACAAAGGCAGGGATAAACACAAACACAAGGGTTTTGACCACTTTTCCTAAACAAAGAATTTATCGAGGTATTGCTTTCTGACACTAACAAAGGTTTGAATTTAGTTTTACATCTTTTCCCCAGCAACCCAAGAAGAATTCCCCAAGGAATAGAGTTGTGACCTGCTTCCTGATTTGAATCAACTTTGTTAGCAACCCATTTTAGCTGCTATCACCATTCACATATAAGTTCCATTGCGAAACTTGTACCCTTTTCCAGAAACATTGTCCTTCTAGAAATGCCAAAGGAAAAGCAGAAGCCCTTGGTAAAACAGGCCCAGACAGGCAGAGGTTACAGGGTGCTGAAAGCATTGTGAAAGTAGCTGAGTGATCAGAAAAGGGAAAAAAGAAGAAATAGATCATGAGAGTAAATCCATATAGCTACTGATAAAATCATATGTCTGTGTAAATCAGACCCTTCCCCCAGCCCCCAAGCATAATACAGACTTTGAGAACTAAATTATCAGTGGCCTGCCATTCATATTCCATTCTGTGTGGTGCAGTGGAAGATGGACCCCCCAAAATATAACTATAACACATAAAATATAGTTTAAAACATATGGCCTGAAACTAACAGGGTTGATGTCTTGTAGGAGCTAAAATATCACCATTTCCTACAAGCTAGATATATAGCCTAAATGTCCAAGGAACAGTCCAAAACTACTCAGCCTATAAAAAGAAACTAAGAAAAGGAAAATGTGACATCGGTGCCAAGATAACAGATGTTGAAATTACCTAATAACATGCTCTTAATAAATATTCATTTAAGGACCTGTTTTTAAAAGGCTGTCAAAAATAAGGGTAGATGATAGAAAGGTATGGATATCAGCAAAAGAGATACAGTATCTACAAAAAACAAATGCAGATTTTAGAACACAATTGTAGTGCTCAGTAGCAGAATGGAGATGACAGAGAAAGAAACAGTGGACTTCAAAATAGTCTGATGGAAATAATCCAAAATGAAAAGTAGAGTGAAAATTTAAATAAAAAATAAAGTTTCAGGTACATAGGGATAGCCAAAAGATCTCACAATTATGCCATTTCAGTTGAAGAAGAAGAGTACAAAGTTTGAAAAAATTGTGTTTGGAAACTTCAAATTTGAAGGAAGACATGAAACTATAGTTTCAGGAAGTTGGCTGAGCCTTTTAAAGATAAGTCAAAAGAGCCCTAAGCCCATTATAGTAATGTTACTAAACACTAAAAACAAACTACCTTTAAAAAATAAAGACGATGTCACCTTTAGGAAAAAATAATGTGAATAACATGACCATGGTAATCAGAAGAAAGAGATATGGTATTTTGAAGTGCTGAGAAAAGATAACTGTCAACCCACAAGTCTATATCCAGCATAACTCTACTTCAGAAATAAAAGTGGCATAAAGACAGTCTTAGGTGAAGAAAAAAGGAAAAAGTAAAGATAGTCACTAGCTCTGATGTAAAACAAAAGCAACAACAACAAACAAAAATAAAAAACCTACCAAAGAAAGCTCTTCAAAGGGAACTGATACCTGAAAGGAACTTGATGCATCATAAATAAAGAAAAAGGACAACAGATACAGTAAATATTTGATAACAGACAGTCTTCTCTTCTTCGATTTTCAGAAATATTTTTGATAACTGAAGCAGGTAATTATTGTCTGGCAAGGGTTTTTTTTTTACTGTAGATATAATGTAAAGTAAAAATTACTAAGTAAAATATTTATCCTGATTAAACTATGGAAACTTAGTTTATGCATAACCAGTAAAATAGAGAGGCATATTAAAAAATGCTGGAAACTAGATGCAATGGCTCACACCATTCTAGCTACTGGTAGAATATTTTGTGTTCAAGTCTAGTACTAATAAATTCTTTGAAATTCTGTTTTTAGTCCTATATGACAGTACAGGTAACAATATAAAAGTTATTTCAAACATTTATCTTTAAAAATACATCTAAGACTCAAAAAGTAAGTTCCCCGAAACCAATTCTGAAAGAAACAACTGCTCCCTAAGTACATGGGCTAAAGACTTAAAGAGAGACTTCTCTGTAGAGGAAATGAGAATGTCCAAAAGGCAAATGAAGTGCTCAGCATCACTGGCCATAAAAGAAATGCAAATCAAAACAACATTGAGATTCTACCTCACCCCAGTAAGAATGTCCATTATCAAGAAAACTAATAACAACAGATGCTGGTGGGGATGTGGCCAAAAGAGAACCCTACCACACTGTTGGTGGGAATGTAAACTGTTCAATCACTCTGGAAATCAGTGTGGAGGTTCCTCAAAAGGCTAAACATAGAGCTCCCCTATGGCCCAGCAACCCCACTTTTGGGTATCTATCCAAAAGATCACAAGCAAGAGCACACTAAAGCTACCAGCACAACTATGTTCATCACAGCACAATTTACCATCACTAAAATATGGAAGTAGATGAATGGATCAAGAAAATGTGGTACATATACACAATGGAATTCTATGCTTCTATTAGAAAGAATGACTTGGCCCCATGTGTGGAAAGACTTGGAAAAAATCATCTTAAGTGAAGTGAGCCAGACCCAAAGGAACATAAACTCTATGGTGGCACTCATTGGAAACAATTAGTCCTTGTCTAGGATAGTCCTACCAGAGGAGCACAATAGCTCAATAGCAATGTATATATGATCACATAAGATGATGCTAAGCAAAATGAACTACAAGATTTGGAAATAAGTAGATTACCTGTGTTGTTATTTTCAACATACCATGTGAAATTATGCCTTCTTCTTTTGTCTTTCTTCTCCATGGTTTTACCCCTGATGTCACTGTAACTGACTTTGTTTCCCTGGGTATTGTGTGTATGTTTATCGGAACTAAGGAAGAGGCACACCAAAATGGAGAGACAAAGGGTAAAAGGTGAACCAATGCAATGGTAATACTTACAAGACAATATCCTGTAAACCAACTGTACAACTTGGGGGAAGGATGGGGAAGGAACAGGGGAGGGGAGGAGGGGTTAAAAAAACGAAGGAGAAGGTAACAAGTTTGATAAGAAATATACTCACTGCCATACATATGTAACTGTAACCCCTCTGTACATTTCTTTGACAATAAAAAAAGCCCAAAACATCTAAGCTGGGTGCCTGTGGTTCACACTTGTAATCCTAGCAACTCAGGAGGCTGAGATCTGAGAATTGTTGCTAGAAGCCAAGCCAGGCAGGAAATCCATGAGACTCTATCTCCAAGAAACCACTAGAAAACTGGATGTGGAACTGTGGCTCAAGTGGTAGAGCAAGGGCCTTGAGCAAAAAAGCTCAGGGAAATGGCTCAGGCTCTCAGATCAAGCCCTAACACACACACACACACACACACACACACACACACACACACACACAGAGAGAGAGAGAGAGAGAGAGAGAGAGAGAGAGAGAACACTATGACCAGAGAAAAATTTGATAAACTAAAAAATATCATCATGACAAAAGAAAAGAGTTTCTACTTAAAAAGAATACAATTCAAGATTAGATAGATTTCTTTAAAGAACCCACATGACATTATAATACATTTTGATAAAAATTAAAAAAAATTATACTTAACTACTGGAGTTCAAACTTGTTAAAATTATGTTTCTTTAAAACAAAATAATTCAAAATCTGTGATATAATTCACTATGATACATGAATTCTTGTAAAAAATTAATCATCTCAGTGGATGTAGAAAGAACATTGACAAGATTCAAAATTCATTAATGTTCAAATATAAAACAGGAAGAAAAATTCCTAAAGCTAATAAAGAGTATCTACCAAAAAAACACACATAGTTAACAGATTTTCTCTAGAAAATTTGCTCCTTCATTCTAAATGAGAGAGTTGCAACTTCGTCTACTTCCGGGCATACAGGGATGGTCACTCACCATTCTAGCTATCAATGTAATAAGAGTACAAGATTATGGATCTTAAGAGAAGACATAAACAGCCTTCACTCATGGAAAGCATGATTCTGTTAATTGTTTATATGTATTCTACTGAAAGTCTTTGATAACTAGGTAATTTATCAAAAGTACATGGTATAGGGTAGTTACACATGTCAGTTGTATTTCTATTTCTTGACAGTGAGTAATTAGAAATTGTAAAAAGAAGCCTTACCAAGTAACAGTCACACAAAAACATAACCTAACAAGATCTCTACGCTGAAAATACGTTTTCATTGGAACATTGTTTTTACTAGATAGCAAATACAAATTAAATAAATGCTAATAATAAATGACTGGATGAATGATATATGGTTTCCCCAAATCAAGGAACACTATTAATGATTTAAAGCATACTATATAGATAATCACAATAGCTCAAAAGCTATGTACATATCGAAACAAGAGGTTTACCATTGCTGTTATTTTTAATGTACTATGTGAAATTATTTCTTTTATCTTTTGTTTATCTTCCCTATGGTTTATCCCCTGTTGTCACTGTATTTGATTTTGGCACCCTGGGTATTGTATATACTTTTATCTGCATTGTGGAAGGGAAGGAACATTAAAATGGTGAGGCGAAGAATAAAAGGCCAACCAATGTAATAGCGATACTCCCAAGACAATATGTTGGAAATTAACCATACAACTCAGGGGCAGGGTGGGGGGGGCGGTGATTAAGGAGGAGAGGAGGTGGGAGAAAAATGAGGGAGGAGGTAACTAGTTTGACAAGAAATGTGCTTACTACCTAACATATGTAACTGTAATTGTATATAACCTTGACAATAAAAATTTAAAAAATAAAGCACATTATACATTATTATTTATCAAATCATGTTTTCAATTTACTCTTTAAAAAACATTGTTTTATAAATGTATTCACAGTAAAATTTGATGTGAAACAATCTACAGACATGCTTATATAACAGTGAACTTTGACATACAGACGAAGATTTAAGTCATGATTACCTCTGGCTGGCAAGAATACAGATATACATAACTTCTTTATCCATTTAGCTACCTGTTTTCTCATTTTTATATAAGAACATCAATAATTTATATAAAAATAATATTTCTCATTAGAGTTCAAAATATTAAAATTGGTCTCTATGAGCTCTGTTGTATGGTTGAGAAGGAATATTAGAGTAAGGTACACAGAGAGACATGTCCCATATCTCTGAATTTCTCATCAATCCCATTTTCCTCTAATATTTATCAAGGAAATTTAAGCCCCATCCTTACCAACAAGAGAAGTCAAAATACAAGTGGTTCTATTTGACCTTCATATATTTAACACTCTAGAATTTCAATTATATTTATTACATTTTAAGATCTAATTATATTTTGACACACATACAATTTTACCGTCTTGAATTTTCTTTTATTCTTTGTATTTGGTGTCAAAATATGGTGATAATTGACACATTATTAATTTCAAAACCCGTTTTAGTGAAACAATAGTATAAACGATCACATTTCTATTTGCATGTTAAAATACTACTAAGTATTCATCTCATGTATATATATATGTATATATTATTCAGATACTGTTAGGGAACATAATTTCTGTTTTAGTTGTGCTGTCTGCTTTAAAAATACTAATTTACATCTTTATTACTATGATAAAATATTCCCAGCAGAAATCAGATCCCAATGTGCTGACAAAATCTTTTGCCTAATACTTTCTCTAAAAGTCACATATCCACATATAAAATAAAAATACATAATAAATAAATAAAAATAAAAAAGTCACATAATCATCCTCTTCTTTAAAGGTTTATGGGACTCATTATGTATTGCTGTCACTGGATTTGAAATAGAAAACTGACCTGGGCTCTAACTTTTGATGGTAGAATTGTGTGAAAATCAAATACTGGTAACTAAGCTGATAATCGTGAAATAGCCACAGAATTTAGGGGACCAAGTTCTATAGTCCAACTGCTTGAGTTCTAGTTCCTCTTCTGTTAAATAGAGCTAATACCAGTGACTTCCTCAGAGATATGCCATGAAAACCGCCTGACATACTACTTGGAAAGCACTCAGAACAATACCTGGTGTGTAAAGATCATAGGCTAACTATGAAAATTTGATTAGCTACCATCTTGTAAAGCTATCACAGTGTCTGGCACACAAGTTATTAAGAACTTGTAGCTCTCATTGTTTTCATTGACAGTAGTTCATATCCTGCTCCATGCCACTGTATTTTATTCTTGTACCCTGAGTATTTTATATATGTTCATCTGAATTTGGGAAGGAAAGGGGGACATTAAAATGGTGAGACAAAGGGTAAAAGACGAACCAATGTAACAGCAATACTTACAAGACAATATGCTATAAACCAACTGTACAACTCAGGAGGGGGGCTTAGGGAGGAAAAAAGGTGTGAGAAAGTGAGGGTGGAAGTAACAAGTTGGACAAGAAACGTACACACTACTTAACATATGTAACTGTAACCACTCTGTACATCACCTTGACAATGAAAAAGAGAAAAAAAATCCCAATTCTTTATTCCACTTTCTTTATTTGGCTCTGTTCTGCTATTTATAAAAATCCAATTCTCTTTTCTTGCTTTCAGTGAGATCATCATCTTTAAAATGATCATGATCTCTGGCCAAACTGAATGAATCTCTTGCTACTGTAAAAGGCCACAGGTCTTAGATGGATTTACATTGTCTAAATTAGAGATTGAGTAAAGAGCCAGGAGTGTGTTTCTTCTACGTAACATCTAACATGTCAGCATAGATACAAGGTTGAAAGTTATGATGGCTCTGTCAAAATGCAGCACAGCTGTTTGTATAATTTTTAAATAACTTCTTAGGTTTTTCAAATAGTTAACAATTATATAGCATATATGGTCCAATTCTCTTGCAGGCTTTACCAAGGAGTATGGTACATAAGAATGTGATTTCATCTAAGTCAAAGGTGACATGAACTTGACTTTTGGCCTTCCATTCTTGAAAGTATTCCCAAAGGAAAAGGTAAGTATCAAAATCCACACTCATGAGGAAATCTTTCTATATGGGCAACCAATCAGCTCTTTCCATGCCATTCTTCCCCTACAGACATCTTTGAATACTCTTAGCAAGGTATAGTCTGAGTTTGATGGTCAAAACATAAAGACTTCATTTCAGTCCTTAGAGTTCATCACTTCAACAGTAAAATGGTACCCATACAACCTGAGTTTGTGTTTTATTTGAGCACCATGATAAAAATTTATAAGATTCGGAGATTAAATCTCAGAAGTCCAAAAGGGCATGAGAGACATTTTAGCAAGAATACTGAATTTAGAGAAATATCTGAGGAAAAGAACATGAGAGGAGGAAGATAAGACTAATGCTTCCTTGCTTCAGTCTGAGCCTTAAAATATTTATGCTGTATGTGAATTGTCCTCTGAGGAAGTTACAAGAAACCTTCAAAACTAAACAAGAATATGCTGTAATTAGTCTACGTTTGTGCTCAGGGAAAGTTCCTTGGAGCAAATGGCACATCACAAATATAACTTCATATAAGTAATACTAACTGTCATAAAGATAAAAGCACATTGCCACCTTGATGTGAGACCAGATGTATCACAAAACTCCCTTATCAACATTTTGAGTCCTACAAATGCCAAGCCAAAGGGACTTCTTTTCATCAAGATGTTATTGTGAAATAAAAGTAAAACACAAAGTAGACTTCCTGCCCCAAACACAAGTAAATGCTACATAAAATAGGACAGAATTATTTTTTAAAATGCCTGACAACATTGGAAAAGAAACAACAACAAGAAGTGCCAAACCCAAGAAGGATCTCAATGTGCAAATGTCAAGTGATTGTTGAATTCTAGAAGCTCATGGACATAGAAGGGACAGATGTACAAATTTAGATTTTAATATCTACTCAGAAAGAGCAAATAAACACTCAAGCCATGTACAATGGTATGGCTGAACTTACTTCAGAAAGCCACATGCCACAAAACAGTATAAAATAGGTAAAGGAAAACTGTGCCTATCAGCTAAGGAAGACAACAAAGCAGATCACCATCTTCTTGATATAGTAAATAATAAATAAAATATCATCTACAAGAAGGGATTCAAGAATTTATATCACTTATAGATATGAGATCCCCAATACCAATACTTGCATGTTTTAGGAAGCTAAACTGATAAAGCAAACTGAAATAAATTTGCAGAAAGTGAATTGTACACGCATGCCGAAGTGATAGCCAATTTGAGTTGTGTAGTCACATTTGTAACAAAAGGATCTGGAATGTCAACTGAAAATAACTTCCTTTAAAGGCAGAGTGACATTCAAGAATTCCAAGAAAACAAAACACTATGACTGAGAATCTGGATTTCTCAGAACTAGAAATGATCTGCATTTAGAGTATATTTAACAACAATTAGAAACTGCTTTTTAAAATTAAGGGACGAATAGCAGCAATACATTAAGAATCATGGGGCTCGAAGAAAACTAAAATAAGAAGTTCAGAATTGTTGGGACATAGTGGTGCAGTTCTTCAGATAAGGTTGCAAGAAAATTGGGAAGTTGAGGCCAACTAGCACTACATAGTAAGATCCCGTCTTAATTAAATACATGCAGATACACAGACACAAACACACGTGTATGCACCCCAAAATAGAAAAGAATATGACTACTTAAATTTTTTGCTAGTCCTGGATTTGAAATTAGGGCCCTGGTAAGGACTATACCACTTGATCCACAGTCTCAGTCCCTTTCCCTTTACTTATTTTTTAGATATGGTCTAATGTTTTGCCTGGACTGGCTGCCTTGAAGTGTGCTATTCCTACCTATACCTCTCAAGTAACTGGGATTGCAAAAATAAGTCACCATGCCAGCTTACTGACTGAGATGGGATCTTGTCACATTTATGTCCAGGTTGCCCTTGAACTCTCATCCTCTTGATATCTGCCTTGTGATTGTCTGGGATTACAGACATGAACTACTATTACTAGTACATTTCTAAAATCTAAAAGAGTAGCTCAACAATATGTTAAAGATAGTTGAAGAAATTTAAATGAATTGGAAGAGAAATGTGAGGACATCATTGAAAATGCAGCACCAAGAGGGAAATAGATACAAATATGAAAAAGGAAGAAACATGAATAGAAGTGAAACATCAATATATGACAATTAGGAATTTTAGAAATATACACTATAAAATACTCTTCAAAGGAATACCTGTCAAAATTGTTCAGAATTACAAAACAACAACAACCCTATTTTCCACAAATCAACCTGGTAGAATCCTGAATCCTTAGAAAGACAAATTCCAACAATTAACTGTAAGGTTTGCCAGAAAGGAGAGGAAAGGAAACCCACCATATGGTTCAAGCAGAAAGGAGTTTATTGGGGGGAGAGCAAACTGCTGCCCCCCCACAAGATGGAGGTGTGGGGAGACAGAGGGGAAGGAAAAAGAAAAAAAAGACAGAAAGATAGCAAGAGAGAGTAAGAGAGAAAAGGCAAGATAGAAAGGGAAAGTGAAAAAGGGAAAGAGAAAAGGAAAACGAGCAGGGACCATGCTGAGCCAGATTATATAGGAAAAGATAGGAGGTATGGCCAGGTGGATTGGATCTGACCTCAGAGAAGGGGGAGGTAACTGCCTCCAGGTATGTAACTGGGGGGGCACCTACATGGAGCCCTCCCAGGGGTGGACCTTACACTAACAACTAGACACACTGGTGAAATAGAAGGAATTTTTAGTAGACATAGAGGAAGGACAGGTACATAACACAGGAAATAATGCCACGTTGCTCAAAGGTGCTGCATCACCAAGAAGAGATGGCAGAAACAGTGGGATAAAATATTCCCTTTTCAGAGGACATAACCATCTAATAAACTCTACATCTAAACTGCCATCCTAGAAGGAGTATAAAATAATTTTATACACATATTAATCCTCAGCTTATTACTCATCGATTAACAGAATCATTAAGTGATATATTACCAAGAAAAGAATACAGAACCTGGAATAATGTGTTAGATGCAAAAAGCACTGTAAACAATTAAAGAATGAAACAAATTTATAAATGGAAATATTATTTCTACTATTAGTATATAATACATAACATTTACTAGAAGCCAGACAATCTCATAAAAACATGACATTGTCCTATTTGATACTTGTTGATATAACCCTACTTTAAAATAAGAATACTAGAGGCTGGGATGTAGCTCAGTGGCAAAGCGCTTGCCTAGCAAGTGCAACGTCCTGGGTTCAATCCCCAGTACCAAAAAAGAAAAAAGATAATAAAACAAGAATACTGAGACCCAAAGAGTTTAAGCAATTTATTGTGTGCAACCTACTGCCAGAGCACTTATTTCCTTTCATATCTTCCCATAGCTACATACATGCCTGTAGGCATTGCATTTGCACTTCCTCAATCATTTGGGTTCCAGGTAACAGCTATCTCCTAGTTTCCTCGACAGTAGCATTAGGTCCTAATTTCTTTGTTTGTTTCTTTCTTTCTTTTCTTTGTTTTCTGGTTGATTTGAGATTGTTTCTAACAGAGGTAGGCAGTGAAGTCATTATTTTGGTGATTCTTACAAAAAAATGTGTAAGAACGATGGGCTACACAATGCATTTTAAGTTCACACTTATGTGATAGGTGTAAACTTGAGGAATGCAATGTTCTACATATTGTGAATAAAATAAAATGGTTAAATCTTCCTGTACAAATGAATCATTATCTATATGAAGTGCACGTATTTCCCTTTGTTCTTGGAGTCTTAAAAGACATTTCATTCTCCCTTCTGACTTTTATACTGTAGTACACTTTATGCTTGAATATATACATATATGAACTGAAATTGGTTATATACACATTTTATATATGTGTGCAGAGGATTTAACACAGGGTCTTATGCATGCTACAAAACAGCCACATACAGTTTCTTACTAGTATCTTCCTAGTGAACTGAAACTTTTATTGTTAATTGGGATGGAGAGAACTATATTTTAAACACTGGGAACACTGTAAGAAAGCATAGATAAAAGAAAATGATTACTCATATATTCTGAGAGCCAATAATACTATTTAATTATATTGTTATGCCCATTTAGGGAACTAGGGATGGGAAGCTATAAAAATAGAAAGAAAAAAAAGTCTTTGGTTAAGATTTTTATGAGCACCAGCCTGTGTGTGTTCATTTTTCTTCTAGATTTGGTTATCACTACAGGGATTATTTTTATACAGTGAAAAACAATATAAATGAATTAAATATTTTTGTAAAAATTATGAAAGCTGAGAGTAAACTCACTGCAAATTAATCTTTTAAAGTGTTGGATGCATATAACTTTTCTGTTAACCTATAGATCCCAGAATGAATACTACTTTGGGCAGAATGAGTTTGAGATCACTATCAATTTTGTTCTTCATGCTTTTTAATAAATGAGGCTTCAATTTTTATTCTCAAAAATGACTGTTAGAATGATTTTGGTATAACAATGACACTCAATTCCTTGACTCCCAAGTTAAGTGCCAAAATCTCTTAAATGCATTTATTTCATCAGAGAGAGAGAGAGAGAGAGAGAGAGAGAGAGAGAGAGAGAGAGAGAGAGAGAGAGAGAGTTTTCATACTGAATGTTGAACTCAAGGCGTGGGCACTGTCCCTGACTTTTTTCACCCAAAGCCAACATTCTACCACTTGAGCCACAGCTTTATTTCTGGCTTTTGTTTTTGTTGTTGGTTAACTGGAGATAAGAATCTCATGGATTTTCTGTCTCCACTTGCTTTTACCATGATCCTCAGATTTCAGCCCCATGCATAGCTAGGATTAAAGGTGTGAGCCAGTAGTGCCAGGCCCTTATCATAGTTTTTTCACATTATTACTGGGCACATAAATTATGTACAGCCCTTATGGAAAATAGCATAGAGGTCCCTCAAAAAATAAAAATTCAATTAGCATATAATCTAATAAACCCACTACAAGGTATATAGCCAAAGAAAATTTATATGTCCAAGAGACATTTTTACTGCCATGTTTATTGCAACCAGTGTATGAGGTAACGACTCCATTAATAAATGGATGCTTGAAGAAATAGTGGAACAAAGGGTGAATCAATGCAACAGAGGTGCTCACTAGACACTATGTTGGAAATGAACAACTTTACAACTTCAGGGGGAGGGGAGTCGGTAGGGAGGGAAAGCAGGAGAAAATGAAGGAAGGGGTGACACTGTTAAAAAAGAAATATACTTATCACTTTTACTTATGTAACTGTAACCCTTCTGTACACCACTTTTACAATAAAATTTAAATTAGGAAAAAAGAACTGTTCACCCAGCAAAGAAAACAAGAGCCAGAGTGAAGAGACAGACTATAGAGTGAATTTGTTGCTTTTATAATAGTTATGGAGATTGCATCTCTCTGGAATCTGTGTTGCCCTCTTGTATGCTTGTTATAAAAATGATTACTAAGTTAAACTTTCTACTACCAACCAAATTTAATGTTTCATTGTCAGTCACAGAGATACATTTTGGCAAATGAAAATAATTTTTTTTTTTTTTTGCCAGTCCTGGGCCTTGGACTCAGGGCCTGAGCACTGTCCCTGGCTTCCTTTTGCTCAAGGCTAGCACTCTGCCACTTGAGCCACAGCGCCACTTCTGGCCGTTTTCTGTATATGTGGTGCTGGGGAATCGAACCCAGGGCCTCATGTATACGAGGCAGGCTCTCTTGCCACTAGGCCATATCCCCAGCCCCAAAAATAAATTTTTTAAATTCACAAAAGACAAAACATTTAGCCTGGGACCTGACTGAGTTAAGGCAAGGTTTCATATCTACCCTTTAGGCAGTGGCATAAATAGTAAATGCTAAGCTTGGTTTCTTGATCCCATCCATGGGTTATGTGGACAAAATACAACTGACTCATAAAGTGTGCATTGAGTAACTACAGTATCAGGGCTGCAAAATCAGCCTATTTGGTAAGGAAAAGTATAGGCCCAGAAGTCAGGGTGATCTGGGTTCAAATTCTAATTCTCCTGCCAGGTGCTAGCCCAGTGATCTTGACTACTTTGCATAATCTCTACTCTACAAGGCTTAGTACATTTGTTTGTACAATAGGAATTAACAGCACTCATCTGAAAAGACTGTTGTGAGGATTAAATTAAATAAACAGGATCATTCAGGTAATCATGGGTATGATACCTGGAATTGTCTATTGGGGATGAGTTTTATGGGCATGGGCCAGTACACTGGTTAGTGAATTCTACTGTTCAACTGGCTGGGTGTGACTCGTATCTCTGCTGTCTCTGTCACTTCTGGATATAAACAAGGACAAATCATTTCACATTTCTGTCATCAGTGCTTCAGCTATTAATAGTGCCTCTCATAGGATTGCTAGAAAGATTAAAAAGGGATTATCCATGTAAGGCTCTACCACTGTGCCTTCATCGTGTGTGTGTGTGTGTCTGTGTGTGTGTCTGTGCGTGGACATGGACATGCACAAATGCATGCACAACTTTATAACAAGTCTTACTCTGTAAAAAAAAATATACAACCATACTACATGATTTTCTATTTCAGTCGTTTCTCTAAAATGTTGGTAAATAGTTTCACTGACAGGCAAGTCAGAAAAGCAATGCTTTATAGTTCTGTGGACACTAACAACCCAGTGTTACCAGGAGATCTGGATAGGGATGCAGAATTGCAGTCCCCTCCCTAAAGGTACACAATCGAAATCTGCATTTGGTAATGATGCCCAGGTGCTTCCTGTGTATCGCATCACTCAAGAGCTGCTGATTTTCAACTGCACCTAAACTCTTGTCCCTACCATGATATGATTCCTGGCCCTACAGAAGAAAGGATTCCACTTGACTGTAGTTTCCTCACAAGTGCCTGGTATCCTCTTTAGTGACAAGAACTACTAGCTCCATGTCTACCATTTAGAGCCCTGAGCATACAATTGATGTTAGTGTGGTCTCTCCCTTGAAGACAAGGACCACACTTGATGTGTCCTCTGCGTCCTCCCTTGCCCCTCAGGTGATCTGGGAAAATAAGTGTGTCATAATCAGCACCATCTCAGCAGTCTTTAGAGGGATAGACTAACTGCTGTGGTTAAAGCTGGCAATTCAGAAAGGGTATAAGGACACGTAAACTAGTTCCTCTGACTCCAGTACAGCAAGCTGCCTTTCAAAGCAATTCATGGACCTGACAGGTCTGCTTGTGTCCCAGAAAGGGTCACACCTATTAGTCACACTGTCTGCAGGCTGCTCAAAACAACTGCCCTTGACCTCTAGAAACCCCTAAAATAATAACAGAAGCAGCCAGAGCACTAGCAGCTGGAGCAGGAAGAAAGATTCAGTCTTCCCATCATCTTTTCTCTTTGTCTTCTGTGCAGTGTGCAGCATGCAAGAGTATGTGAGCAATATACCAACCACATATACAGATTTACTTCAATGAGTTATGGCTTCAAACTTACAAGAAAATAGTAAGAATCATGTGGAAAACTTCTGTCTTCCTTTTCCTCACTTCACCAGTTGTTCAGATTTTCCCACTGGTTTTGTGGTTTTATCATTGATTCACATGGTCTTCCCTGTATGTATTTTACATGTGTGTGAGTGTGTCCTCACACACATTACTTCATCTGCTCAACCATTTGTAAGACACATTATTTCACTCAACTCTTTAATATGTATTTTCTTCAGTTGTTGTTGTTGTGAATGACTTTTAGAATAGTAAACATACATAACATAAATTTACATTTTTCAAATGTCTAATTCAATAATATTAGGAATGTCGGCATGTTGTGCAACCATCTCTAAATTTCTTATTATTATCTGCCTAATAGAGATATCAACTTACTTGGCTCTTCTACAGGAATGTGTCTCTATGCTTGGTACTAAGGTATAGCAGCTATAAGAATTGTTTGTTTGTTCATTTTTAAACAGAATCTTTCTATGTACCCTAGGTTGGCCTCAAATTCACAATCTTTTCCCCTCAATTGCTTGATTGCTGGGATTCCTGAAATGTCTTCTACTACTTTGGTTAAATTAGTGTTAAGGTTTTTAAATTTTTTATGTTATTGTGGATAAAATTAGGTCCTTAAATTCCTTTATGGATAGTTCATTACTACTATACAGAAATGCAAACTGATCTTTCTATTTTGATCTATGTCCTTTAATAATTCTGAATTTATTAGATATAATGTAGTATTGATACATGATTATGCCATCTGAAAAGAATTTTTTTCTTCTTTGCTTCCTGCTGGATATCTCTTGCTTCTTTTCTTTTGCCTCATGGCTCTGGCTAGAACTAATGAGGTTTTTTTTATTGCTTACACAAATCTCAGTTTTTCATGGCTTATAATCCTCTTAATACACTGCTGGATTTGGTTGGTTAACATTTCACTGTTAAGGATTTTGGCATCTATATTAATAAAAGATACTGAAGGAAAGGGTGGGTAGGGGAAGGGATGGGTGAGAATGTTGAAAGAGGTGACACTATTCAAGACATATTATATTCATAAAGTGCTGTGTTAATTGGTAACTCCTTTGTACAATTACTTAAAGATAATAAAAAATAAAAATTTAAAAATACTGATTTATACTTTCATATAGGTTTGTGAGATAACTTTATAATAGCTAACTTTTATTTACAATGAACAAAACCTGAGTCAAGTCAAAGAAAAACAGACTCTCGGAGTGGCAGCTTTGTGTATATTGCCAGCAAGGTCAAACAGCCTTCAGTGGAGCTCCAATCATTCTTTCTCCAGTGGCTTCTAAGCCACTGCTTTTCTTTTTTAAAATTTTTATTTATATATATTTTATTATCAAACTGAATTACAGAGAGGTTACAGTTTCATACATTAGGCATTGGATACATTTCTTGTACTGTTTGTTACTTCGTCCCCCTTTCCCCCCTCCCCCATGAGTTGTTCAGTTCATTTACACCAAACAGTTTTGCAAGTATTGCTTTTGTAGTCGTTTGTCTTTTTACCCTGTGTCTCTCGATTTTGGTATTCCCTTCCAATTTCCTAGTTCTAATACCAGTATACCCGGTTTCCAATATACTCAGATAAGATACAGAGATAGTATAGGTACAACCACAGGAAGGGGATACAAGAGGATCATCAATAATTGAAGCTACAGTTTCACATGGCATCTTGAAAGTAATTACAACTGTGGTATAATAATCGTTTCCATAACATGGAGATCATTTCACTTAGCATTATCTTATGTGTTTATAAGGGTACAGCTATTGGGCTCCTGTGATCCTCTGCTGTGGCTTGCCTAAACCTGTGCTAATAATTCCCTATAAGGGAGACCATAGAGTCCATGTTTCTTTGGGTCTGGCTCACTTCACTTAGTATAACTTTTTCCAAGTCCTTCCATTTCCTTACAAATGGGGCAATGTTATTCTTTCTGATAGAGGCATAAAATTCCATTGTGTATATGTACTACATTTTCCTGATCCATTCTTCTACTGAGGGGCATCTGGGTTGGTTCTAGCTATGACAAATTGTGCTGTGATGAACATTGTTGTGCTGGTGGCTTTAGTGTGATTATGTTTGTGGTCTTATTTTTTTTAATTTTTATTGTCAAACTGATGTACAGAGAGGTTACAGTTTCATACGTTAGGCATTGGATAAATTTCTTGTACTGTTTGTTACCTCCTCCCTCATTCCCCCCTCTCTCCTCCCCCTTTCCCTCTCCCCCCATGAGTTGTTCAGTTGGTTTACACTGAACAGTTTTGCAAGTATTGCTTTTGTAGTCGTTTGTCTTTTTACCCTGTGTCTCTCAATTTTGGTATTCTCTTTTAGTTTCCTAGTTCTAATACCAGTATACAACGTTACTGTTGCATTGAGAAATGTTAAAACGCCACAAAGCTGTTCCTGTTTACATTTCCATGCTTTCTTAAATTAAATGCTTCATCAATTTTTTTCAAGCATTATGTTAATTTCCCAAGTTTTGAAAAAGTTTGTTTCAAAAATTTCAATCAACTTTATTTGTGCTTTCATGGGTAGCATATATTGAGTTTGTTCCTTACTCTACCATTCTTCAAGCATTCCTTCTTTTCCATTACTGTTTAGCTGTAGATCCACACTGTCACTGAACTTGGGCAATCCACATAATTTCTTTGGACTTATCCTATGCCTATATGTCTGGAAGCATGAAGACTGCATACTCTCAAGCTCATTTTTCCTACCTAGTGAACACACTTTTAACTTGTTACAAGAAGTTACATTAATACTCTATTTTTTCTAGGATATACTTTTTCAATTTTAACATCATTGTTATCAGAATATATATTATATTGCATGAGTAAGACACACAATTATAACTTATCTTCTAACATTAACATTTCTAAGTGGTGTACAGCAAAGAGAGTACCTTACATAAGTAGCATCTTATAGTCAATGAAGTACATTAAGATAGTCCTATTAAGAAGATTTTCATGCCAGTCATGGAAAGTGATTCAAGCTTTTTGATTAGGATGAATGGATACTATCTGATTTCTTTTCTACAAGACTTTGATCAGTCTGACGTGTAGTTAGATTATCTAATTCATTCCCTTGCTACTACCTTATAGCCCGGAAAAAAAGGTGAAGATTGATTATAAATCTTAATTTGTTGGTTGTCTAGATCATTAAACTGGAAAAAACGTGTAGAGATCATCCACCAGCCTCATCTTAGTACACACAGAGACACTGAGGCTCAGCTTGGTAAGAGTGCCTCAAGTTATGCCGTTAGTGACAGAGTGAGCAGAATTAGAACTATGGTCTACTATTCCTTTCTGTAAGACCAGGGTGACTTTTTCAGGCAGGAAAGAGTTTATTGGGGGGAGAGCAAACTGCTAGCCCACATAAGATGGAGGCTTGGGGAGACCGAAGGGAAGGGAGAAGAAAGAAGCGAGAAAAAGAGAGAGGAAGAATAAGGCCTGGGTGACTTTTTTATACCTTTTCTCTCAGCTTCACATTTACTTGCATATTATTTTCCAAACCATTCTAAAGGCATTGTCCCCACTTTAATGAACAGTTTGAATGGAGACAGCTACATATTTTCCAAATCACCAAATCACATTTGTATTTTAAGTAATGTGATTCCCATTTGTAAATGACTAAAAATGCCAAGAAAACCAGATTCTCTTTCCAGGCACCAGCCAGATCACTGTTGACAGGAAGGGGTGGGCCAACCAGCAGCAGTCTTGATTAACCCTCTGTGGGAATGCAAATGTTCACAAGCCATTGGATAAGGGAATTCAGGTTTTAGTCTCATGTAGGACAATATAGACCTTGAAGTTTCTGCAATTAAAAATGAGGAATTGGTAAAAGAATCTTATGTGGTGAAGCACGATTATGTGTTAAACAGAGAAGGATTAAGAATTTTGCAAAAGGACCTAGCCTTTGACATTGACATGTGGCTTCTAGGAATTTAGTCCTTGGAAATAATAAGACAGACTTAAAAAAATATATATATACAAGGAAGAATACAGAAAAACTTATTACAAAAAATAATTTAATATTCAGAAACTTCTGATTAAATTGGTAATTCCTTTACATGATAAAATGTAATCATTAAAATAATACTATGTATTTAATGTCAATGGAAACATTTTCACAATTGATCAGAAGGACTATTTGTTGTGTGTATGACATTCTAGGGCTTGACCTCAGGAACAAGGCACTGTCCCTGGCTTTTTTTTCCCCCTCAAGACTAGTGGTCTATCACTTGAGATACAACTCTACTTACAGCTTTTTGGTGGTTAATTGGGAACAAGAGTCTTACAAATTTCCTGCTTATTTGGCTTTGAACTGTGACTCTCATATCTCGGCTTCTTTTAAAAAAATAACATGTGATCTGAGCATGGTGGTATACACCTGTAATCCCACCATTTTAGAGGACTTGAGATTCAAGGACAGCAAGACTTTTTTTCAGTCCCTTAGCCCAAATACTATGTGAATTCGAATTATAATGCCATGTTTGTAAATTTAAAAAATATATATCTTTATGTGGACAGGAAAAGATGAGAAATCCATGGTCACCAAATGCCAAATATAACTTTTCCTACATTTATTTGTCTGTATTTCATCTAACTACTACAAAGAGTTGAGTGCTTTACTAAAAAGAAAGATCATTTAGAGCAGAAGAGGTTGATAAGCCATGAAGAATGTGAGAATTAATCCATGAGGATGAAAAGATGGGTCTTGAACAAACTGAGAATTGCTGGCCAAGGAAAGATGGAATGCTATGTTTCAGTAAAATCTGTACTTATTTTCTAGAAGACTCTGCTCAAGAACACAGGGGTAGCTTTTGCCCAAAGGCAAAATCTTGTACCCACATGACACCCCCATAAAAGTTCTTTATAAGTGTTTAATGAATGATGAAAGATAAACAGATACACAGCTATTAGTCACTCATTAAGAAACAATCTTTTACTTAACATAGCAAATGCAACAACTCTATGATTTCAGGCAAATCTCCAAATTAATATGTCAGAAAGAAACACTTCATTTACAACAGTATGATATCTTCATATAACTATATACACAGAGAAGATTACTTACCTGACTGTCTTTCCACAATTTCCCCTGAGTTTCAGCAGGGCGGAAGGTGGGGGGCGGGGAGGAGGAGATGATATGCCTCCAAGCCTAGTATGCTAAAAAAAAAAAAAAAAAAGGTTTATTGCATTAAAATTACTTCTCATCTTTATGGAATGATAAAACCAAGGTTGCTTTGAAAAAGTCTAGAACATCATTGTTATCAGAAAATATAGTATATTGCATGAGTAAGACACACTATTATAACTTATCTTCTAACATTAACATTAACACTAACATTAATCTAGCCACTCTGGCACTGATCAGCCAAGGGCTACCAAATAGGTCATGTCTACTCCACCTGCTGAAGCGCCCATCTGTAAAATCCTCTTTCAGAATTGCACAGAATGAATTCACAACTAGATGACCTCAGTGGTTCCTGTTATAGAGAATCCTATGTATTTCTGTACTATCTTAATTGTATTTCTGATACTGAACATACAAATGTTTTCCCCCCAGGGGGCCAATTCTGCTTGTGTTGACTGTCATAGGTCAAAGGCTGTGCTGCAGGTTTGAGATGGCAGATGCAGCTTCAGAGAGTTCCAGGAATTCTGATAGTGGGGAAAGAATATTGGCCCTTTCTAGCCTCAGTAGTGACCATGATAGATTGTTCTTTAGAAATCTTTTCCTGTTGTTCTACAAATAAGGGTACTATTGGGTAGATCAGTACATTTAGACACACACAGAAGGCACTAGCCCATTGGTGTCTACTGCATTAATCAACTCTAAATGGCAAGAAAATGGTCTTAGTAACAGCTCTGTTGATTTCATTTAGGAGGGAGAAGAGGAATAATAGGAAGGATATGAGAAAATGGAACAAGTAGGCTCGTTCATCCCAGTATAGGTCTGAATATTCATGATCAGTGATTCATTTCTCATGGTTTTCTTCACTCTCCTTCTTTCTCATCTATAAATCCCCATGCATAAATTCCCATTTTCCTCTAGATTGGTTAAAGTAAAACAGCATATCCTCTATAATGCACATGTCATTAGATTAAGAGGAAATAGCTATATTTTTATTTTTTTAATTTAATTTTATTGTCAAGGTGATGTACAGAGGGGTTAGTTACATACATAAGGTAGTGAGTACATTTCTTGTCAAACTTGTTACATCCTCCTTCATTTTTCTCCCACTTTCACTCCCCCCACCCCCACCCCATGTTATTGTTCAGTTAATTTCCAACATATTGTCTTGTGTGTATCACTGTTGCATTGGTTTGCCCTTTGTCCTTTGTCTCACGTTTTTGATGTTCCCTTTCCTTTCTCTGATGCAGATAAGCATATATTTTTTTCAGGATAAAATCAAATAGAGTGACAACAAGAGATAAAGAAAAAAGAAATCATTTCATATAGTACATTAAAAATAACAACAACAATGAAAAGCCTCTTATTTCCATATCCTGGAGTTCATTTGGCTTAGCATCATCCTATATAGTCATACACACACACACACACACACACACACACACACACACACTGCTATTGAGCTATTGTGATCCACTGCTAGGACTATCCTAGACATATACTAATTATAACCAGTGAAGGAAACCATGGAATCTGTTTCTTTGGGTCTGGCTCGCTTTACTTAATATGATTTTTTCCAAGTCTTTGCATTTCCTTACAGGTGAGGCAATGTCATTCTTTCTGATGGAAGCATAGAATTCCATTGTGTATATTTACCACATTTTCTTGATCCATTCATCTACTGAGGCACATTGATTTGCTTCTATACCTTAGCTATAGTAAATAGTGCTGCAACAAACATGGTTGTGCTGGTAGCTTTAGTATGGTCTTATTTGTGATCACTTCAGTAAATGCCCAGGAGTGGGATTGTTGGGTCATCAGGGACCTCTATGTTTAGTCTTGTTTCTAATACCTGCCCCAGCCCAGTAAAAGTATTTCTGATTGGCCAGCTGTTGTAATTTTTCCCAAACCTATGCTTCTCTAAGTCTTCCAAATTCTCTCCATTAACATGGTATAGAGGAATAGGGAGCAGGGATCACACAGTACCTGTCTTCCATGCAGATTTTTAATGATATCATAGACAACTATTATTCCAGG
This sequence comes from Perognathus longimembris pacificus, assembly GCF_023159225.1. NCBI lineage: Eukaryota > Metazoa > Chordata > Mammalia > Rodentia > Heteromyidae > Perognathus > Perognathus longimembris. The sequence continues at coordinate 10,225,773 of NC_063188.1, read as the reverse complement.
GGAGCCTTGGAACTATAGTTGAGCTGTGAGCCTCAGAAGAGAGCTTGGATATTAGAGAGTGTCAGGGGTATCTGTGACAACCTGCAGAGTCAAAGGTCTCCATTTTTGTTGTTGTTTTTAATGAGGAATGTAAACCACTGCCATTACAATCAATCTGGGGATGAGTAAAAACTAAAGGAGAATAAATGAGAATCCTGCATCTGACCACCACATGACTATTACTGACTCTAAATAACCCAAGGGGAATATGTAGCCCACAAATAAGAGGTTATTTGAATGAAGACAGAATGTTCTACTGACAGAAAGCTGCTGCATTCTGACAGTAAGGCACTCAGTAGCTGAGTCACTTAATTAGAGGTGAATGACAGGTGATATAAGCCAAACATGCTGCCTCTGAGTCTAGAGAACCATGTTGCTACTTAGGGCAAGTTAAATAAAATGAGGCCAATGCCAGATGTGCAGTGGGAGAGGTTGCAGCATTGCTTGTCTTTCTGCAGACAGATTTCTAAGCAGATTTCTCTGCCTCCCAATGGGTTCAATGGAAAGAAAGCAATATTAAAAGTGACTGGTAATATTAAAAGTGACTGGCAAAATATTTTTGTATAGTGTGACATCCACAATAGACAATCTTTACTTAAAAAATTAGCAAGTTAATCTGGGTATGGTGGTTTATGAATATAATCCTGGCTATTCAGCAAGTGGACATCAGAAGAATCACAGTTGAAGGCCAGGTGGGACAAAAAGTTGACAAGTCGGGCTGGGAATATGGCCTAGTGGAAAGAGTACTCACTTCGTATACATGAAGCCCTGAGTTTGATTCCCCAGCACCACATATATAGAAAAAAGCTGGAAGTGGATCTGTGGCTCAAGTGGTAGAGTGCTGGCCTTGAGCAAAAAAGAAGCCAGGGACAGTGCTCAGGCCCTGAGCTCAAGCCCCAGGACTGGCAAAAACAAAAGAAAACAAAAAAGCGTTGACAAGTGTACATCTCAACCAATATAAAGATGGGCATGTTGTCATGCACCTTCCTTCCCAGGTACAATGGGAAGCATACATAGGAAGATAGTTCTCCAGGCATGCATGCAAGATCCTATCCTAAAAATAACCTAAGTAAAAAGGGCTGGCGGCAAGGTATAGGTGGTACAGTCCCTACCTAACAAGCCCAAGACTCTGAGTTCAAAACCTTGTAAGCACTCCACAATATGTTCATAGGATTATTTGTAAACATGGAGCCTGCTTCTTTAGCCTTACCTTCTCTCACATACTCAACCATGTAAAGGAGAAAACAACGACTTCAGGGAGCTAATAGGAATCTACAGGCCATTGAAGGGCTTAGCTTGTTATTTGGCGTGACATCAACATTGAGAGAGCATTGGTAATGCTAGTACCTACTTCCTAGGTTTGTTTGTGAGTGAGTAAAATAACATATCAATGTTTAGCCCAATGTCTCTCACATCTACACATCATCAGAGCTAATATCATTATGCTGGGAGCTATCATTTCTCTTCTGAAATGATGACAGTGGTACTAACTGGGTGAGGAGAAAGGAAAAGAAAATTGTGGATCTCTTCTGGGTGGCTTCAGGCTGGTCAGTCATGTAGAGGGTGGGGAGGGGTACCATGGAGGGTTAGAAGTGAGTCACAAAGCCCTGGAGATGCTGCCATGGGGAATGTTGTCTTCTCAGTCCTATCTCATAGAAGGGATAGCTAAAGATGGATCATGAAGATGAGATCATGCCTGTTAAATTGTCTGTGCTCCCTAGAAGAAATATGTCCTGCAAATTTAACTCACAATTATTTTGGAAGACAAATGCCAGACTCTGCAAAGCAGTCTGCCTCACTTCAATATCTAGTTATGTTTCTACAGCACAGGAAGAAAGAAAAAAATACCCAACTGTTTACACATAGTAGTATTTTGGGTAACCAAACTTATTAGTTTAAATGACAATATTTACAGAGCTCACAAAATAGCATGCTTTCTGTCCACAGGGACCTGTTTTCATTAAAGCCCTACCTTTAAAATTCATTAAAGTAATCAGTTCTAAGAGATTGGGAGCTCGCATATTAGATTTCAGTGCATGAGTGCTACGAATTCCCTTCTGCAGGTGCAGGATGTGGTGATTTTAACCATTGTAACCATGCTTATCTTCCTCCATTTCTTTTCAGTTTTATTTAAAGGCACTGATTGCCTAGCCTCAAGAATTTTACTTTATTTCATTATTAAGCATGCCTATTATATCTATCACCTCATTATTATTATCTGGGCAGAGTCGTGATTCAGAACCTGCTGTGGGCTCTCATGGGGAAGAAGAAACAAGGGAGAGTTGACTATTGAGATACAAAATGCCACTATGCTCATCTGCCACAAAGCACTTGTGCTTTTTCTCTTCCACTCTAGACCCATGAATGGAAGAGCCCAGTGAGGAGGCTTATGATAATGATGTAACCACCATGACCTACTGACATGGACACTTTATATCATCCTCATTTCTATGATATGGCTCACAGATGTTAAGTCACTTTCCAAAACTCAAATAATAAGTATGTGATAGAAAATCACAATATGAGGAAAGGGACTAGACTCGGAATTGCCTCTTGGGTGCTTCTTACATATGAATCCTTCGGATTTATTTCCTTAGGCTTTCGTTTGGTTGTCTGTAAAAGATCTATAATTACATATATGTTTATAAGATCATGATGAGGACTGATTAAAACAAATAAAGCATTTGCATATAAGACAAACCCTACTGGGGAAACAATGTGCATGTTGACATTCAAATGTGAAGCTAGGTAGTAAACCCAGGGAGAACCAGCACCCCTGTATCCCATCTACCTATCCTTTAGGCCCAGTTGGGAGACCACAGGAGGCAGGAAAGTTGACCTGCAAAGAAAACCTGGAAATTCAAGTCAACTTAATTTTTTGGCAGTACTGGGGTTTGAACACAGGACCACATGCTTGCTAAGCATGCGCCCTATCACTTGAGCTATATTGTTATTCCTTAAAGCAGCCTTTGTTGAGGATTTAAAAGAGTACTAAGGATGAAAGGTCTGTGATGCAGGCAATAACTCTATACCTACAGGGTTTCATGGAAAGTACTGATGCACATACTGTGCTACAGAGTGACAACACAGAACAAAGACACCCAGGAAGGTGACAATGGGTCTGAATGGGGCCTGGCCTCATCTTGGAGAATATTTATTATCATCAGATGGTATAACCAAAAATAAATTCCAAGGATAACTTTGTCTGACCTCTTCAACTTCCACACAGGAGTTACCAAGGCCTTGTGGTTGTAATTCATATACTTTTAAGAATAATCAGTTTTCTTTAATACCTAGAGAGCAAATCTCTATATTGGAATTCAAAATAGCCGTGCCTCATACTAATTGCTTGATTATGATAAAATGACCTGATTCCTCTATACCTTGGTTTCCTCATCTGTAACAAAACATGTACTCCACATCATTTTTGAGTACTAAATGAGAAAGAATGTCCATGAAACCCTCACCTCAATTACTTGTGTCAGGCCCTCACCACTGATAGCCTCATTGGCAAGGTGTGTATTCTGAGTGACCCTGGCAAATGGAGGACTTACCTCAATGTTTCTGTTCTGGGAGCCTCTCCAACACAAAAAAAAATGGCAGCTAAGCCCCAGAAAGATTAGTTCCAAGAGTCTACTTAGGATAGGCCTGCCTTAGCAGCTATGGCTTCTGCTGACAATATGGAATATTCCTCCTGCAGACTCAGTGTTCCATAGCAGGTTGTGACAACAACCTTTCTCAAATTGCCTGCCTGTGAAGCAGACTTACCCTTTCACTAGGCATAGAGCTGGACATGAAAATACAGCGGTATGTAAGATAGACAGAGTATGCTCTCTCAGGGAGCTGAAATGACCATCAATTAAACAAGAAAGAAGAATACAATGTGGCCCACTACCAGTGGCTCTTGCCTGTCCGTAATCCTAGCTACTCAGGAAGCTGAGATCTGACAATCATGGTTTGGCTCCAGCCCAGGAAGGAAAGTCGTGAGACTCTTATCTCCAATTAACCATCAGAAAAATGGAAATAGAGTTGTGGCTCAAGTGATAGAGAGCAACAAAAAAGCTCAGGCAGCAGTTAGACCCTGAGTTCAAGCCCCAGGACAGGTCCAAAAGAAAAATAAAAGAATATGAAATTATGAGAGCTATTCATTCACTTATTTGGTCAATGGAATTGAGCCCATACTTCATGAAAAGTCTTAGGTATACAATGATTCAAAATAGGGTAATGCCACTGACTGTATTGTGCTTGTAGTCTAGGAACAAGGACTATGCAATTATAATTACATACTTCTTGTTGGAACTACTTGCTTGACATCTTGTTTGACAAGATGAGGAGAAAAGATGTGGTTTGCTAAGAGTATATAATGAGGGTTAGGAGTTGTCTTACTCAGACTAGGGGGATCAGGTATGTTACCCAAAGAAATAACATTTAGCCTAACCTCTAAAGAATAGAATTATATAGAGGCCTTATCATTTTGTTGCTATAACAAAATGCCTGAGGCTAAGTATTTTATACAGTAAAGAGTTTTTTAATTAGTTTTGTATATTTCATGATTGTTAATACCAACCAGCTTTGTGCTGGCATTTGGATAAGCTATATAACAACATGGCTGAAGGTCAGAAAAAGAACCAGCCATGTACAGAACCAGGTATGTGTACAACAGAAGAAGGAAGAGGCCACATTTATTATTTCATACAACTTCTGTTGATAAAAATAACTTGGTCTTATTATAAGAAATAAATTAATATTTTCCCATGGTGGTGCCACATGATCCAATCATCTCATAAAAGCTTAACCTCACTCATACTATTGCATAACTAACCAAGTTTCCAACACATATGCCATTGGGGGCAAACCACATCCAGACCATAGTACTAGGGAAAGACAGGAGGAAACAGAGTAGTAGAAAAAGAGCCAGAGGAAAGATGAGGGAAGGCTCCAAGAAAGCAAAGCACATGGAAAGCTTAAGGATTTGACAGTTTAAGACAGTTGATAGGTGTCACGGGTGACCAGTAAAGAGTGGTACAAACTGGTGTAATGGGCATAGTGAGGAATTCAAATTTTCTTTTTTGAGCAATGTGGAGCTGTTGAATTGTTTTAAACAGATGGTGACATGATCAGAATTAAGTTTGCAGAAAATCTGGTGACCTTGTGACTCACAAGTATAACTCTAGGTACTCAGAAGGCTGAGATCTGAGAATTAGGAAGACAAATCTGACAGAATCTTATGTCCAATTAATCAGAACTTGAAACATCAATCAAGAGGTAGAATTCCAGTCATGAATAAAAGCATGTGAATGGAAGCAAGTACCTTCAGATGGGTGAGGTTGAGATTGATGGGTGGGAGGTAATGATAGAAGGATTGACACTGATCAAGATGCATGTACACAAAATATTGACATATTGAACTGAAACCCTTTTGCACACCTATTTAAAAATTAAAAATATTAAGAAAAGGGAGAAGAGGAAGAGAGAAGGATGAGAAGGAGAAAGAGGAGAAGGAGGAGGAGGAGACACCCTCCTCTTCTGCAATTTTATGGCTCTGGGTTGTCCCCAACTGATTGCTATACCAGGCATCATTTTTATAACTACTACTTATCATTAATTTGGTCCTAATTCCATCTTCACACATTTTTCCATTTGAAAGCTAATAGTTTTACATTAGCTGCAATTTATTTTTAGGGAGTTCAGCAATGATAGTAGTTTTGAAACTATAAGATGTATTTTCAAGGTCAGTACAATCAGATAATTATATAAATATGTGAATGAATAAATTGTCCAAACCAAAATACCACTAACCTCCAAGTATGTTATCTTATTCTTTAGTACAACAGGTATCATCCAATAATCTCCTTCCCCTCTATGTGGTTGCACAAAAGTACAAGATGACATTATGGAAACAACAGGCAAAACATGTAAGGAGCCTCTATATAGGAAACTTGACCATGCTGAAGTCATTTAGAAATGAGAAGTTATTCAAAGCCACAAAAATTCATAAGTAAATTGAGCTGGACACTGGTGGTTGGTCCCTATTTAGGAGGCTGAGATCTGAGGATTGTGGTTCAGTCAGTCCAGGCAAGAAAGCTCATGAGACATTTATCTCCAATTAACTACCAAGAACCAAAGTGGTTCTGTGGCTCAAAGTGCTAAAGCATAATTTTGAGCAACAGAGCTCATGAACAACTCCCAGGCCCAGAGTTCAAAAAATAATATTTTAATCCATAAATAACTCAGGCTAATGTAGAATCATAATTCAAATTCGGTCTGAAAGTTAGTAGTCATTTTTTTATACAGGAAAGCAAAATATACTGAGAGTAGATTTATCTCATTGTAGAAATTCAGCCATTAACATCTCCTTTGAGGATTCTCATTAGGTTTGGTTTTCAAAGATGCCATTTGTGACTACTTAGCATTTGGGTAAAATGTTTCCCTCTTACTCTCTAATTATGCTTGCAACTATTTAGTAATAAATCAAGTGGTATTTACCAAGGGTGACATCTCGAAAGCACCATAAAATCGAGGGTACAGAAACAAACATAATATGTGCAAATTCAGTATTATACCTTTAATACAAGTAGCCTAGCATCACTTCAAAATTTTTAACCTGCTGTCTTGGGCTCTCCTTACTATTCAGAAACTTGGAGAATGAAGCCTTGCATTCATCTGGGTACTTACTACCCATAGGGAAGTTTATGAATAACGTTAAATAATTGCCACGTGCTTACAACAGGTTAATGGTTTCAATTCCATTTTCTTGGGCCTAGTCTTATTCTAGGAGAGCTGCTTCTCCTTGGCTGATTCCCTGGGAAATCCTGAGGTTGGTTGGTTTGTATCTTTGTTACTTCTAGTTACCTTATGGAAAACTGTCATCTGAGGAAGAGGCCAACTTCATGGCAATCACCACTTCTAAATTTCTCCTGAAGACAAACGTTACTGTAGGCAGCTAGATAGACATGTGCAGGTACAGGAAATGCCCTGGGCTACATGATTCTAATCTTCTTCCTGGAACGGTGCCATTTACCTTGAAGAAACCACAAACATACAACACAATTAAACAACAAAGAAACAAAGAGCACCCAACACCCACCAGAGATTTTTAGGGGGTTGTTTTTTGTTTGTTTGTTTCATGTTACTGTGTTTTGCTAATACTGGAAAATGAACTCAGGCTAAGTTTGAACCACCAATGTCAGTGTCTAGGGTAGCTAGGATTATAGGCATGACCAATTAGCATAGTTTGAAGTATTTTTTTTTTGGCCAGTCCTGGGGCTTGGACTCAGGGCCTGAGCACTGTCCCTGGCTTCTTTTTTTTGCTCAAGGCTAGCACTCTGCCACTTGAGCCACAGCACCACTTCTGGCCATTTTCTGTATATGTGGTGCTGGGGAATCGAACCCAGGGCCTCATGTATATGAGGCAGGCACTCTTGCCACTAGGCCATATCCCCAGCCCAGTTTGAAGTATTTTTAAGTGTCAACTTTATGATTTTTACTGTCTCCTTTTTAAAAGACTTCATTACCCTAACTTCAGTATAAGGAAACAGAAAAGGAAGCCAAGAGCTAGTGGCTCATGTCTGGCTCATGTCCTGCTCAGGCAGGAAAGTTTGTGAGATGCTTATCTCCCATTACCCACCAAAAAGCCAAAATGGCAGCTGTGGTTCAAGTGGTAGAGTGCTAGCCTAGAGCACAAAAGCTCAGGGATAGCTCCTAGGACCTGCGATCTGGTCCCAGGACTAGCAGAATAAAAGGAAATGAAGAAGGAGACAACTGGTTTCTGAGTCTCACTGCTAACTCTTCTGAGTGGCCTTTACCTTCTCTTTGCTAAATAAATTGATGGGGCAAAAAAAGGAAATGAAAAAGAAAACCATGTTTGGTGGTACAAGCTTGAAATCCCAGCATTCAAGAGGCCAAAAAATGGAGACTAATAATTTAAGGGCATTCTTGGCTAATTAGCAACACTACCCCAAAAGAAGCAAAAAGGAACAAAGAAAAAGCCCTCCTCTGCTATATAGAAAGATCAGGACCAACTGTAATATTCTATTTTGTAAAGTAAATAAAACAAAAACAAAAGATCTTAGTGCCATTATCTTGAAGTTTTGAAACCTGGCTTTCTTTTCTTCAAAATATGCTTCATCATTATAATTTTGAGTTCTGAAAATCTCCTGGGAAATTTCCAAAGTTTGATGACACAAGGTTAAGCAGCCTACGGTCAGATTTTCTCAAGAATCATTAACAGATGAAAAGAAACAATGGGATATGAATTTCTAGGTGAGCTGTATTCTACAATGAATAACTAATAATGAATAAGTAAACAATATGCTTGTATTTTGTAAAATTATGAATACACCTCCTTTAAGAAAATCTGCCCATAAAACTCAGAACAATGTGGATAGATTAGAGAGGACTTACTTGCATTATAAAAAGACCTCTTCAGTTTCCAAAGAGATTCACAAGGCTTCTTTAATGACAGCATCTGTACAAGATTTATATTTTGCAAAATAAAAGCATCAGTTAGTACCAGAGTTGGAGGAATTCTAATGGGTAATACAAAATCTAACCTCTGTTCAATGAGTTTTTGTGGGTCACCTGGGATGGAACCCACATTTGAGGATGTGCTGGCTGACTTTACTAGGGCCCTGGAATCCACTGAGTAATTCTGTGCTCGTCTTTCTCAAATTGCCACTCTCCTTATCTCTTTCTGGCTGTACTTGTGTGCAAGGTTGTAGTGAGAAAAATCTTTGGGGATATTTTAACTTGGAAATATGTTCTAACCTAATCTTGTATCATACCAAGTTTGAGGAATCATACCACTCACCTATAGTCCTAGCTACTCAGGATGCTGAGATGTGGAGATCACAGCTTTAAGATAGTCCAGGCAGGAAGATTTATGAGATTCTTATCTCCAATTAACCACCAAATATTTCGAAGTAGAGCTATAGCTCAAGTGGTAGAGTGTTAGCCTTGAGTGAAAAAGCTGAGAGATAGCACCCAGGGTTTGAGTTCAAGCCTCCCCTACACAAACACAAACACATACAACACATGCAAAGAAACCATTAAAGTATTTGGTAATGATTGGCTTAAAATACCCACAAAGGATTTCTTTCTGGTAAAGTCCCAATGTGTGACTGAGAGCTCTGTCAAACAAAGCCATTTGTTTAAGTAGTTATTTAAGGAAGCTCAAAAACACATTTTAATGATATTATATTTCTTCCCACTCAGTGGCTTCCAGAGCAAGAAGCAAATAACATAAAAAGCAGGATCATTCTCTCATTCCCCAAAGAGGAAATCAACAAGCAACCTTGCCATTTACTGACACATCCTGCTATACTGGAAAAGCTTCTTTTTCTATTTCAAGTGGGAGAGAGCCAGAGAGAAACCAAATGAACATCACATACTCATGGATTTAGGTGCCCTGCTCTGGAGATGAGGTAGACAGATAGCAGGAATCATATTATTAGAAAGAGTCCATAAAGCTTTGCAGCTCAGTGCATCTGCATCCACCAAGATAATTCCTCATCTCAGAAACAAAGAGAATACCATCAACCTGGCAGGATCTGTGCGTGAGAAGAGTTTAGGGTACAGGCCCTGGCATATAATAGGCACTTGATAAATGTTAATGTTATGAATGAGTACATATTAACATTCAAACTAAGGCTGTCCTTTTAATTCTTCCTAAAGCTTATACCAGGTCAATAGAGAGTCTATAATTGTAACATAAAACTAATTATGTCACTAGGATTTCGATGTGAATGTTAGGCCCAGGAAGGATTTGATTCTTGAGTAACATTTACAATGAGTTAATAGGGAGAGTGAAATCAAAGTCTAAGAGCAAAAGCAGAATTGGGTAAAATGTGGGTATTTGTTATGAATAGCAAGACAGACAGTTCTTTCTATTGCCATGGGATTGCTAATTTATTTTAGTAAAGATTTAGAGTTTATTGTTTTTGAAGACATTTTTTAAGCAAGCAGAAAAACTTAACCTTAAACCATAAGTACAAACTAAGGAAAATTACAGTGAAAACCAAGAAAGCCAGGTTATAAACTAGTTGTTCAGAAAAATGCATAGAATGTTAAATAAACACATATAATCTGTATACAGAGCATCAAGTCTTACTTCTTTACATACAACTTACCTGAGGGGGGAAAATAAGAGTCCCTGAACAACTTACTGTACTTATTAACTAAAAGGTATCCAACATCCTGGAGAAAGTACATGTGTTTTCAATTGAAGCACGTGACTGCCATTTAGAGGGATTTTAGAAACTCATTTCTGAGGTCCTACAGTTCTAAGGTTTGAAATCAGGTCCTCATGCTTGCTAGAGAGGTGGCTATCTATCACTTGAGTCACTGTGCCAGCCCTTTCTTGTTGATTGCTTTTGAGATAAATTGTAACTTGATGCTCGAGCTAGCCTGGACTGTTATCCACTTATTTGTGCTTCTCTGTGTGGTTAGAATGACAAATGTTTGCCACTATACCCAGCCATGGGATTTCCATGTTGTTCAGATGACAGATAAATGCTCCCATGTCCAGTCATTGGTTAAGATGGAGCTTACTTGCTGGTCTTGAGTGTGAGAGCCTTCTACCTCCACCTCTGAAGTACTGGGATTACACGCATTTGACACCAATCTGGGCTGTTATGTTCTCCCTTTTATAGCACTAAGCTCTTGACTTTAAAATTATTTCAGAAAAAAAAATAGTTCTGAGAAAAACATGGCCAGAAATAAATTGACATTACCAGGTGTTCTACAAAGCAAAGCAAAACAGCATGAAACTTGCTTTGGCTTAATAAATCTGTTTTCATCCAGTTTCATGTTGGAGGAAATATTAGCTGATCTCTCATATTCACTTGCAATGGTAACCTCTGTTTGCCAGCTTCCCAAATGAATTACCTTTATCTCAGGGTAAGTACTTCATTATCCTGTCCCTGAGCTTTTTGGTCAAGGGTTGATCCTCAGATCTCAGCCTTCTGAGTAGCTAGGATTACAGGCATGAGTCACCAGTGCTCAGCACAACAAAGTATTTTTTTTGCCAGTCGTGGGGCACACCACTTCTGGCTTTTTCTATTTGGTGCTGAGGAATTGAACCCAGAGCTTCATGCATGCTAGGCAAGCAATCTACCACTAGGCCACATTCCCAGCCCAACAACAACAAAATATTTTTAAATTAAGGTATATCCTGTTATTTTAGAAATCATATTATTGTGCAAATAATAGACTATGTATAGTACAAAAACATTTTCTATCCAGAAAGCAAAAACACTTGATTTGGCTGTTTACTTCAGTGCTGTGGTCTAGAACTGAATTTACCTTTTCTCCAAGGGCTACATGCATAACTTTCCTGGATATGTTGGCACAACCATTAATAAACAACATTTTTTGGGCTAAGTACCAAAAATGTGTCCCAAATGTGACCTACAACTGTTTGTCTCAACTCTTTTCAGGTCAAAGCCTAGTCGTTCAGAGCAGGATAGCAGACACTCTCTCTATTAGGCTTAGTTTCATTCTTCCTGCTTGAAACTTGCTCTTGGGTATAAAAAAGACTTCGGTCACTCATACACCAATTGAAATGCAGCTTATCCTCCAAGCCTCATTGGATTTATCCAAACATAATTTCTACTTATAATTACAGCTCACTCCTAGAACTGGAACTCTGCTGTGTTCCCAGTAATCACACTTATTTCACTTATTTCACACTAGCTTTTTGTTGTCTTTTCATATGCTATGTGGTTAGACTGCTGATAGTACAGTCACTTATGACCTGAATGGATCTCAAAGTCAGAAGTAAGGATCCTAAAGGGTTAATAGTGGATATGCATAGGTAAGAATTTAGTGATGGTTTCTTTAGAGGAAGAAGTGATAAGGTCTGCTCTATCATCTCTCCATTCTAGCCCATTGGACAAGATGAGTTCATTATGGTAATCAGTTTGTGAGCTATAAATATTCAAGACACATGGTCTGTCAAACAAATGTTTATACCACTTAAAATGTGAAAGATACTTAGAAATATTTGCAAACTCAAACGCTGACAGTTTGATTGTTTGTTTTGATTACTTATGATTGAGGTTAAACTTTCAAATGGTTACAAATTCTATTAAAACTTAGAACTTGATGGAAAATGGCTAATGGAACATAATATGGAGTGGTGATGAATCTGGTGAAATGGAGTGTGCCTGTTCTCCTTAAAGACTTACAAGTACTACTAAAGCAAATAGACAATGGCACCAAGAAAGCAGGTCTACAGTCTCAATTTATACTATGAGCTACTAGGCTGTAAAACTACAAAGAGATAATTTGTAGCATTATCCAGATTTCAGTGATCTGATCTCCATAGTAATGTTTTTCTGGATAGAACGGAAAGTATATTAGATTCAGGGAATGGAAGACCCAGGCTGTAGTTTACATCTCCTAAAACTTTGCTATGTAATAATAGGTAAATCCTTTGTCTTCTTTCTTGTAAATTGCATATTGAAAGGTTTTATTTCCCAGATGTGAAGTGCACTGTGTTACACACACACACTCACACACACACACACACACACAGAGTGAACTCATTACTACCACCATGTTAATTAATATGTCCATCTCTTCCCATAGCTACTTTTTGTGTGTGGTCTACTCTCAGCAAATTTCAATTATATTATTAAATATAACCACTACAGCATGCATTACATAACTTGCACTAAATTTTCTTCTCTTAGTTGCCTACAGTATATGGTCTTTTAAACACTATACTTCATGTTGTTGTTTTTTTTGTGACAGTACTAGTGCTTAAACTCAAGGCCTCACATTTTTACTTGTATTTTTTTTTCTCTCAAGGCTACTGCTCTTCCAATCAAGCCATATCTCTACTTCTAGCTTGTTGCTTGTTACTTGGAGATGAGTCTTTTAGGCTTTTCAGCCCAGAGTGCCTTTTAACTGCAATCCTCAGATCTCAGCCTCCTGAGTAAGTAGGAATACAGGCATGAGCCACTGTTACCTAAATCATGTGTAATGTTGTTTCTTTCACTTCTAATCTAGTCCTCAGGAATGCTGTTCTGTGAAACAAGAAATGAATATCAGTATTTTCTTCTGGATTGTGATTGTAAGTTGTCCATGATAGATGAATCCAGTCTGAAAAGTTTGGCTGATGCCATGAAATTACTGTATGAAATAAACAGCAAAGAATGGTCACCAGATGATGTTACCAGTCTTTGAGATGAACGATCAGTGATTCTCTGGGAGTGGCTTCTAGAGAAAAATGCTCATCTCCTCATCTTAAGAGGGAACAGCATCTCCTTCGCATTTATGGCTAGTAAAGCTGTGAATGGGCATGCTTTTGAACTAGGAAAGCTCACAGTCTTTTTAGTTTTGGTAATTTAAAAAAACCAAGTTTTTCTCTAGCAAATTAACATTACAATTCACCTACCGGAGATGCTGTGTTTGTTACTCAGTGACAGATACTCTAGGCTAGCTTGGCCCTAGTTTCCATTCTCAGCACTAACACACAAACTAAGAACTGACTGAGGGCTGGGAATGTCGTTTAGTGGTAGAGTGCTTGCCTAGCATGAATGAAACCCTGGGTTCATACCTTAGTACCACATATACAGCAAAAGCCAGAAGTGGCACTTTGACTAAAGTGGTAGAGTGCTAGCTTTAAGCAAAAAGAAGCTCAGGGACAGTGCCCAGGCCCTGAGTTAAAGCCCCAGGACTGGCAAAAAAAGAACTGATTAACCATGGAGCTGCCCTCAAGGAATTGAAATGTACACCAAAGTATTAATGAAAGAATTTAGTATTAAAATACAGTTATATTCTTAAAAATAAGTTGTCCATGTTAAAGATTTGAAGGAATGCCTTCTATTGAAACTCAATATATACACCCATGTATAGATGGTTTAAGGACTGCACATGGTAAGGAGGGGGAAAGTGGCAAGATTTCACTTTGGGCTTTCATCCATGATGTTAATATATAGATGTGAATCATGAATAATTGTGAGCAGAGAAATAGCAAATATATTCTAGCTAAGCAGTTTTTATTTGCCATCCACTTATTCCATATTCTTTCATTCAATAAACATTAGGTAACTCAGCTCCTGGGATAAATAATTAAGGTATCTATTCTGGAAAAGCTTATTGACAAGCATCAAGAAGCATCAGGTAAGAATAGTGGGGAAGTGCTAGCTGAGGAGTGTCTGGTGTCTTCCAAATGAGTTGGGTCCAGAATGGATCTGGAGGGACAGGGTTCTATTTTGGATGTATCTAGGACTATGGTGGGTAAGAAGTGGTGGGCATAGAGTAGTGAAGTGTTAGATACATAGCAATGTACATATGAGGATTCTTTAAAATGATTTCACTTAAAAATAGCTTTACCAGTTGTACGAAGCTGAAAAATGATCCTATCACCCAAAGATATGCATGCTTTAATTCTGAAGCCTGTGCATATGTTACCTTATAGGGCAAAGGGGATTTGCCAGATGGGCTGTAATTAAGGATTCTGAGATGAATAGATAATCCTGGATCATAGGAGCAGAACCAGTGTAATCAAAGGATCCCCATATGAGAGAGATAGGATGCTCAGAAAGCAAGAATGCAGTGTGGTGATGGAAGAACAGGTCTGAGTCTTACAACACTGGGAAGCAGTGTTGGTACTTCTAGACGCTGAGACATACAAGTAATGGGTTTTCTTCTACAGCATCAGGATAGAGAACAACTCTGAGGATACCTCAATTTTATTCCAGAGGGATCCAGCTTGGCCTATTGACACTCAGAATTGAAGATAATAAATATATTCATTTTAGACTCTACATGCATAATGATTGGCTACAGAAAAGAAATACAGTAATACACTAGAATAGAACATATGATGTTTGGAGACCGCTTTTGTTGGGGATTATTATGGCCTTGGGAAGGCTGCCCTTCCGCCAGCTTTGGGACAATGGAAGTCCCTCCCACCTTCTGGCCTCCGCCCCTTGGGAGGTGAACACGTGCGTGCCACCATGATGGGGTTGTCCCGCCCACAAAGGGAAGTTTCGTGATGTCACTTGATGAACGTGGTCCCTAGCCTATGACTGGCCCTTTGGCCAGCCCCCTTTTTTTCCCGCCATTACTTCTATATAAGTACCCTTCCATATTAAAGTCTTTGAGACGCATCCCACCACTGCAGCGTGTCCCTGATGCCTTCCTTTTCGCCTCTGCCCTTGGTAACATGTGAGGGGACTGGGGGGAGGGGAGGCTTCAGCAACCTTTCCTCAACTTAGCGCTTGCCCATGTGAGCACGCCTTTGGCCTTCCGCTGGCGGAGGGCCAGGCTGAGTGCTCTTTCACATAGTTTGTGGTTACCATTCTCCCCGTGGCGGGAGAAAGGGGTTGTCCAGACCCCAACAGCTTTAACCAGTGGCAGGCCTCCTTTAATCTAGTGGTATAGAGAACTTTTCTCAGAGAACTATCTTCCATGATGGTTGGTAGGGGTCCTCAAATCTTGGCACTGAATGAAGATTATTAGGTACAAGGTAGAATTCTAGGTACAAAGGATGGATTTTGACAGGAATCCACCTGTAGCCACTGTCTCTCTCCCTCTGTCTAGAAGCTGATTGTCTTTTGCTTCACGTATAGCTCAAAGGATGCATCCAATTTTCCTCTTAATAGCACTGACCTACCCCATCAATCCATTGCTAGTAAGTTAATGATCTGAGAAGGATGTGTGAAAGCTTATTCTTCTCTACTCCATTATCTAACCTGGCTGGATTAACAACTAACCAGACAGAAGTCAACGGTATGAGTAGGCTGTTCTAGCTCAAGAGGAAGCAAGTCAGCAAACTATTTAAGGGGCCATTTTATTGCCTGCCTCCGTGCTAACAGCACTAATGATCTTGAAGCCAGCATAGTTCTCATTTCCCATTGGGATTTGGACCTTATGTTTTCCTGAATTGAAAACAAAATGGGAATAAACAGAATACAGTACAAAACTTATTACATGGTGATATTAAAGGAAATTGTCTCCAATGCCTCTTTCTATTTGGAGTGGCAGAACAGCCAAGCTCAGCTAATACCAGTATCAGATGATTCAAGTTCTAGTTCTGGTTCTGATCTCAACTCATTCCAGCTTGCTCTGTGAATGTAAGTTTTTCAGGTCACATATGTATTCAATTGCTGGATGCTCTCTTTTATAACTGCAAGCAAAGATAAGTCGACTTGGACATGGACTAGTGACTACTAGAGATTAGGAAGAATGTGGGGGGGGGGGAATAAGGTAATTGGACTTAATAATTGGATACAATATAGATGAGAGGGAGTGTCGCACTGCCCATTAATAGGCAGCATATTAATAAAAATATTTTATGCAATAAAAAGCATAGTATGCCAACGGACCATTTGTGTTTCTTTTACTATTCCTATTTCTCGTGTACTTTTTTGTTTTCCTCTCCATTGAGCCATAAAATTCCTTATTTTTATAACTAGATCTTATATGGTCAGTATGAAGTCTCTACACAGTGATAGTCTTGAAGATATGATAGATCATTTCATCGAACAAATGGACAAGTTGGATTATTCCTTTGTCAGGAGGCTGTATTTCTGTCCTCCTTATACAGATATCTTGGAAGGCTGTGGTCTCAGGTGATATGTTGAAGCTTCCTTGCGTGAAGCCAGATAAACTTCTATGCTCATCATTCCCAGCTCTTATTTTGAGCTTTGAGTGTATCCTGATTCCTCCTCATATATGACACACTTTAGGTACCTTACCCTAGAGGACTAAATCATAGGCGATCATTGTTTATCATCAACAAAAGCTTGCCAACACTTACCCCTAATCGCACTTTAGCTTTTCGCTTCTGAATCTTATCTGTTGGGATGTTTGTGTTCTATCTAAGACTAGATGTATCATTTTGTTTATCTTTCCCATCAACACTATCATCTGTAGTGCAGTAGCTACCAAACTTTATCATCTCAAGGGATGCATCATTTTTCTTATATTTTATTCAGAAATACATAACAAATGAGTGTAAAGAGACATCATAAATGATTAATCTATTATGGTTATCACCACCATAAACCTCCTGAGGAAATAAATATGCTCTGTTTTTTATTTATATATTTGAAATCTAACTAATAACACATTCCAGGATTAGGCTCAAGCTTTAGATTTGAAATACGACCTAGAGGATTAAATAGAATCAAGACTGGAGTTATCCATAAGAAAGCTTGATTGCTACTGTAAAGTGAAAAAGAAGAAAAAGTAAAGTGAATTAGTCCCATTGGATACTACCAATTGCTTCTGTAATAAATACCTAAGACACAGGAAAGATTTAATTTGGATTTATATTTGTACGGGAATTTTGTTTGCCTTAGTAATTATAATAACAAGTCTTGTTTTAGAAAATAGAATAATTAGCCATATATCCAGGCGCTAGCCAACTTTATTATAAAATTAACTATGTAGCATATACAGCACTTTCAATGATCAACTAATGACCTCATGTTAAGAAAAAAAACTCAAAGGTTCACATTTTAAGCCTCCAACACTTTTTATATTATGAAATGAATGTCGAAATCAAAAGCATGTTCAATGTTTTGAATTTCTGAGCTCATTTTCTCCAGGGCCTGATTTATGTATCAAATGGATGACATGGGTTTGGGATAGCAATGTACAGCTTTATCTATCAAGACAAGTGACTAATTACCCTGGACAGCAATTACATGAGCAGACAACCTCCCTTTAATTAAATATCAGACTTAATATATTAATGTCAGTTCACAAAATATGATGAAAATGTAAATCTTCCAGAATCATAGCATAAAAGATTGTAAATATGAAAATCGATCTTTCATTTTAGGACTCATTTTGATGTATTCTCAAAACTCTTGCTTTACCTAAAAATCTTTCATCTCACTGCTTACTGAATAGAAAGTTTTTTGGAGATATGAAATCAATACACTGAATGTTTAAATAATAAATACTGATATTACAAACCCAACATCAATGTCTTTGTATTCTAACAAAACCCTAGAAAGACTATAATTCACATGATATGTGTATTTCTTTTGTAAATCTTTCTGCATTAATTGGCAAAACCTTCTGTGTATCACTATTTTATAGTTAAATACTTATTCCACGTTTTCCCATATCCCTTGCCACTTTCAGGCTAAACTCTAACCATGCCAAACCTGTATTAATGTAAAAATTTGAAGCAGATTTCAGCATATTTTAATGAAAAAACTATATTAATATTTGTATTTTTTCCAAATTTGTGCTGAAACAATCTTCTCTACAATAGTATTAAGACATAGGGCCCTTGGAGAATGAAATCAAAAGGATAGGTGCTACCCTCACAAATGAGATCAATGCTTTTATGAAAGAGTTTCAACCAAACCTGGTAGCACACACCTGCAATCTCAGCATTTACGAAGCAGAGGCAGGATTATTTTTCATTCCAAGCCAACCAAGGCCATATAATGAGTCCCAGATCAGCTTTGGCTACATAGTGAGAGACTGTCTTTAAAAAGAAAGAGGACTAGGGATGTGGATTAGTGGTAGAGAGCTTGCCTAGCATGCACGAAGCCCTGGGTTCTATTCCTCACACCACACAAACAGAAGAAGCTGGAAGAGATGCTGTGGCTCAAGTGGTAAAGTGCTAGCCTTGAGCAAAAAGAAGCCAGGGACAGTGCACCGGCCCTGAGTCCAAGCTCCAGGACTGGCAAAAAAAGGAAACAAGTTTATCTATTTTTTCTTTTGGTGCTTTCTACAGTATGGGAATACAGCCATAGGGAGCTATCTTAAAAGGAAAGAACAAACTTTTGTAAGACGTCAAATTTGCTGGTGCCTTGATCTTGGAATTACTACACTTCAGAACTATGACAAATAAATTTATATTATGGGTAAATTATAAAGGGTATTTGAGGGCTTTACTTTCTGGTCCCAGGGCTTGAACGCGGGGCCTGGACACTGGCTTTGAGTTTCTGTGTACTGAAGGCTAGACCAAAACCCCTTGAGCCACAGCACCACTCCCACCTTTTTCTGAGTAGTTTATTGGAGATAAGAGTCTCACAAACTTTCTGGTTTGTGAAGCCAGGTTGGCTTCAAGCCACGATTCTCAGATCTCAACCTCCCAAAGAGCTAGGATTACAGGTATGAGCCACCAGTACCTGGCTATAGTCTAAAGTATTTTTTGTTAGAGCAGTCCAAACTAAAGCAATCTCAATAAGACTACTGGAAATTAGGCACTGGGCCAAACATTTTTACCAATTTTGTTTTGTGCACTTTCCACAGTATCCTTGATAGATAGCCACATTCTATTATCATTCTCATTCTACAGTAGATAGAATTGATGATCAAGAAAGGGAGAATAACAAGGACAAAAGTATCTGGCTTCTAACTCAGATCTTTGGTTTGTGCCCTGTTGCACAATGTTTGGACTATAGAAATAGCAACTTAATGGAGCTCCAGTGGCGCAATCAGTTAGCATGTGGTATTTATAAGAAATAGCAACTTAACTTATTCCAGCCTCCTCTCTTCAGTCCATACTTGCACATTATTGCCTGAAAATCTTCCTCACACACAGTTCGATTTATCTCCTTTCTGCCTACTCAGGAAATTTGATTAACTCTTGATTGTCAGGAGTATAGAATCCCAGAACCCCTGTAGTCTTACCTCAGTGGGTTTTTCTGATACTACTGTGAAATTTTCTCTTCCAACTACATGGCCCTTGGGCAAGGCTTTGTCTTTGTCTATCTTTATGTATTGTTCATTCCATCTCCCCATATCTGTCTACATTATCTTTCTTAGCCTTTGTTTTCTCATCTACAAAGAGGAAACAATGAGATTATTCTTGTGAAACACAGTAATAATGAGTTTACAATAGCCAGTGCACTACCAGGCTCTAGACAGAAAGAGGACTCCAGTACCTAAGTAAATAACAGCAAGAACTGACCAATGGGGCTGGGGATATGGCCTAGTGGCTAGAGTGCTTGCCTTGTATACATGAGGCCCTGGGTTCGATTCCCCAGCACCACATATACAGAAAAATGGCCAGAAGTGGCGCTGTGGCTCAAGTGGCAGAGTGCTAGCCTTGAGCAAAGGAGAAGCCAGGGACAGTGCTCAGGCCCTGAGTCCAAGCCCCAGGACTGGCCAAAAAAAAAAAAAGAAGAACTGACCAATGAGATTGCACAAAATTGAAACCTTCTACAAGCCTTTTTCTTATATATACTATGTAAAGTTATTTCTTTTTTCTTTCATTTTTTTCCTTTGGTTTATCCCCTGTTGTCACTGTTTTTGATGTTGGTACCCTGTGTCTTGTATATATGTTTATCTGATTTGGAGAAAGGAAGGGGAATAACAAAATGGTGAGACAAAGGAAAGAGGGTGAACCAATGCAACAGCAATACTCACAAGACACTATGTTGCAAATGAACTTTACAATTTCGGGGGAGGGTCAGAGGAGGAAAATCACAGGAGGGGATTGAGGAGATAGTATAGAATGAGGAAAAACAGGTGCAAGATATTCAATAAAGAAAGAGTTAATATATGGAATATAGAAATAACAATTCAATCAATAAATGGACAATGGAACACAGGGGAAACTTTTCAAATGAAGAAACACAAATGGCTAATAAGTATATGAAAAATGTACAACATCCTTACCCATAAGAGAGATGCAAATCAAATCTATACTGTCTCACCCCAGTCAGAATGGCTATCAACAAGAAAACCTATAACAACAAATGCTGGTGAGGATTCCGGAGGTGGAAGAAGGAGCCGTTATTCACTATAGGTGGGAATGTAAATAAGTCTAGCA
This sequence comes from Perognathus longimembris pacificus, assembly GCF_023159225.1. Taxonomy (NCBI): domain Eukaryota; kingdom Metazoa; phylum Chordata; class Mammalia; order Rodentia; family Heteromyidae; genus Perognathus; species Perognathus longimembris. Next base: position 10,204,976 of record NC_063188.1, on the reverse strand, counting down.
ACAATGAAAATCAGCATGGATGCTCATATAGAACTCCCAGTAGAATTTTCTCATGATTCAGCCTTATCATTTCTGAGTATCTACCTAAAAATATAAAAGAATCAAAATCAGGCCAGGCATCAGTGTTTCACATCTGTTGTCCTAGTTACTCAGAAGGCTGGTGTTGGAGTATTGAGGTTCATGGCTTGTCCTGGCAGACAAATCTAAGAGACTTATCTCCAGTGGACCAGCAACAATCCAGATTAGGAAATAGAAGCAAGGATCAAGTGGTAGAGCACCAGCCTTAAGCAAAAAATCTAAGCAAATATATGAGGCCCTGTGTTCAAGCCCCATACCAGCATCAAGACAACATAAAGGAGAATCAAAATCAGCTTACTATATAGACACCATTGTGTTCATGTTTATCATAGCAGTTCTAATAATAATAAAATTATTTAGCAAGTCTAGGTGCCCACTAATGGATGAAAGGATAAAGAAAATGTGATATATAGATATGCAATGGATATTTACTCAGCCATAAAGAAAAATGAAATTATATTGTTTGCAGGAAAATGGATGAAGCTGGAGATCACCATAGAAGGTAAAATAAACCCATGTCCTGAAGAGAACTACTGCACATTTTATTTCTTGTGTAAAGAAAAATTATTTTCAAATCAAAGCAAAATAGAGACAATGCAGATATGGAAGGAGAAGGGTAGAAGAGAAAAAGGGAAGGAATAAGACAGAGTCGTTGATGGAGTGAATAATACCAAAATGCATGTATAGAAATGTCATGGTGAAACCCTTTAGTTTTAAAATTAATATATTATGATTAAAAGTAATGTTTTACATGAAAAAATATACTGTAAGAAAACTCCATGTTACTGACATTAAAACCAATAGCTAAACTGAGGGTGAAAAATAGAGAACATGTTATGTAGCTAACTGATATGTTGTTAGCAGAATTGGTTATGAACTTGCAGAAGAAGCTAGAGCCCTTCGATTCACCAAATACTAAATCAACTCAAAATGTATCAAAGGCATAAATATTGTCAGAAACCACAAAATCACTATATTAAAACATAGGGAAAAGCACTTCAAGATATTAATGTAAGCAAAATATGGACAGGACTCCAAAAGTGTAGAAAATGAAAGTATATCCCATTAAAAAGCTTCTATACAACAAAGGAAACAATTGATAGAGTGAAAAGACAATTGAAAATATTTTCCAACTCTTTATCCAAAAGAAGAATCATATTCAGAATACATAAGGATCTCAAAAACATAACATCAAAAAACAAATAATACAGCTCTAAAGTGGGTTGAAGATCTGAATAGGCCCTTTTCCAAACAAAACATACAAATGGCCAATAGGTATGCGAAAAATACTCAATATCACTAGTCATTAGGGAAATGTCAATCAAAATCACAATGAAATAAACATCTCACTCCAGTAAGGATGGATGGCTGTCAAAAAGTCAAAAATAAATAAATACTGGTGAAAATGTGGAGAAAAAAGATCCTTATACATGGTTGGGGAGGATGTAAATTTATGTAAATTAGCAAAGCTACTACAGAAAACAGTAATGGAGATTCCCTAAATACTGAAAATAAAGCTACTCTATAAAGCAAGCAAACCCACTACTGGGTATATATTCAAATGAAATGAATTGAGTATTTGAAGAACTGTATATGCTCCTGGGTTGATTACAGCATTATTAGTGATAGTCAAAATATGAAATTCACCAAAATGTTCACCAATGGATAAATGGATATGGAACATTTTGTATAAATGCATAATGAAATATTATTGGTTTTTTTCATTAAAAATAATTAAATCCTGTCATTTTGCAGCAACAATAATGAAAGTGTGGGTTATTATGTTAAATTATATATTTCAGCTACAGAAAGACAAATATCATAGGTTCTCGCACTTGTGTAAACTACAGAGTCAATTATATAAGGATGGAATGATAGGATGGCCAATAGTGCCTTAGAATGGCAGAGAAGTGAAGTAAGAGGCAACAAAATGCTATTAAGAAGAAATTGTTCCAATTTTCTATAGTAAAATAGGACAACTTAGTAGTAACAGCAATTATTGCTATTACTTATCATAAATAGTTATACCTATTATATATTTTAAAATAACTTGGAGTACAAAGGTTTCTGATACATACAGATGACTAATTTTTAAGGGCGTAAAGTGCATATTATTATGTTTACATCATTGTAAATTGTAGGGGTGTAGAAAGTTGTTGCATTTTACTCCATAAAGATTCATAAAAACATTGATTTGGGTTTTTTGTTTGTTTGGTTTGGTTTTATAGCCAGGCCTGGGGCTTGGGACTCAGGGCCTGAGCACTGTCCCTGGTTTCTTTTTGGTCAAGGCTAGCATTCTATCGCTTGAGCCACAGCACCACTTCTGGCTTTTTCTATATATGTGGTGCTGAGGAATTGAACCCAGGGCTTCATGTATATGAGGCAAGCACTTTACCACTAGGCCATATGGTATTAGAACTTGGGAAGGAGGCCAATGCCTTACCTACACTATCTCTGTATATTCTCTGAGTATATTGGAAACCGGGTATACTGGTATTAGAACCAGGAAATTGGAAGGGAATACCAAAATCCAGAGACACAAGGTAAAAAAAGACAACTACAAAAGCAATATTTACAAACTGTTTGGTGAAAATGAACTGAACAACTGAACAACTCATGGGGGAGAGGGGGAGGGACGAGGTAACAAACAGTACAAGAAATGTATCCAATGCCTAATGTATGAAACTGTAACCGCTCTGTAATTCAGTTTGATAAAAAAAATCTATCTATCTATCTATCTATCTATCTATATATGAACTAGGGAAGGGAAAGAGAATATGAATATCGAGAGATAAAGGATAAAAAGACAAACGACTCCAAAAGCAATACTAACAAAACCATTTGCTGTAAACCAACTGAACAAATCATGGGGGGAGAGGGAAAGGGGGAGGGGGAGGGGGAAATGAGGGAGGAGGTAACAAATTGTAAAAGAAATGTACCACTGCCTTACGTATGAAACTGTAACTCCTCTGTACATCACTTTGACAATAAATAATTATTATTTTAAATATTCATAAAAACATCTCAATGTAAAAATTTAAAATAAAATGAAACATTTAACACTTCAAATGCAACAGAATATTGAGCAAAGGAAAAAATACAATAAATTCACAATGTAAAAAGCATACACTCTGAAATTTAGTTATTTGATTCATAGTTTTTCCACCATGCTATATATTCTTGGAAAAATTAACTTCTCTAAGCTCAGTTTTCATATCTATAAAACAGTGTTAATAGTGAAAATTGAGCTAGGTGCCAGTGACTCCAGACCATAGTGCTAGGTACACAAGAAGATGAAATTTGGAGGATTTGGGGTGAAAGACAGCACAGGCACAAAAGTGTAGGAGTCTCCACCTCCAAAATAACCAGTAAAATGGTAGGCTGGAGGCATGGCTCAAGGGATAGTGTCAGCTAAGCAAGCAAGCTGAACAATACATGAGGTCCTGAGTTCAAGCCTTTGTAGTGGCAAAAATAGAAAAAAGAATAGTCATAATGGAGAAGACAGTCCCTTTTCCATGTGATTACTTTGACATTTTCCACTACTATGCATAAAACATCTATCACAATATAACAGCATATTGTATACTTTCTTCTTTTGTACAGTTTATGACCAGTAATTCATCAGTTCTCAAGAATTTTGCATCATAATTGATATTAATATAATCAGAATGCATTTTTAGCATTCATCATACTTTCCTGCTAGTTTTCAGAATAATGCCTGACCCTATGCCTGACAATAGGGAATACTCAGTATTGGTGTAGGGGGTAAGACAAATGCACTTTCTTCATTATTCCTCTTTAAAGGCCATATCTTGTTCTGCTTTCCCATTTTTCAAGGAGAAGACTAAGGTACACAACAGTTATTCAATTTCAACCATAGGACCATTACAGCTAGAACTTTACCTCAGAGCCATGAATGGTTCTACCTTTACTTTGCTATGGGAGAGTTGGAAAGGCTCACTATTTGCATTCACTGTTCACAGATGAATAAAACCAGAATCTGCATAGCCTGTATTTTAGTGGTGAAAAGAATGCCACACCAGCAAGCTGTTAATTTCTTCCAGTTCCAATGACCTCTTATTTCAAAACAGGGACTCAAAAATGCTCCTTGAAAAATTATAATTCTGTTGCTACAGTGCCTCTTCATCCAGAAGGAGAATTACCCATTCATACAGCCAAGCCAGGATGAATAAAACATGCTGGTTGTGAAATAATCTAGGTATGAGGTCCCATGTAATTTCACTCTACTGTGTCAGCATATTCTGCAGAGATAAGTTTCCTAGACTGTCACAGGGTTTTGCTATTACATACTTAAAATAGCAGGGATTGGGCAGTTCATTGCTTCATACCATGTTGAAGCAGGCTCTTCACCAAGCATAGTATGTAAGAGTAGAAGTTTCTCCACTTATGGAAAATGTGTGCAAGATTGATACACTGAACATTATGTTTCTACCTATAAGCCTTTGTGGTTTAGGCACAAGACTTAGAGTCTGAGTTATACCAACTTGTTCCAGAATATCAGCTACTTTTTGAGAGGCATTCTTCATGTGAAGAATCAATATTTGCAAATAGCTCAGGTAGTACTTGCTTCAGCAAGACAATGAATGCTTCCTCTAAAGTCCTCATCTGAGGATGCAAAAATTAAAGCGGTAAAAGATTCATTGCTCTATTAAAGCAAAATAATTGTCATCATCATCAGTGCTAACACTTGCAACCATTTTACCACATACTTGTGTGACAGGCACTTTCCAACTCTGAGATGAGTATGATGATCTCTACTCATTCTCTTTGTACTTTGGACATATTATTTTGTTATTGTCTCTTTCAGTTCTCCTACTTATTAATTGGGAAAATGTGTCTATGGGAACTTTTTACCCCACAGGTTCAAATGTACACAAGGGCAAACACAGATACCTTTGATTTGTTACTACTTGTATATGAACAAACCTGGTCAGTGTTTGACAAACTTGACAGTATTGGACACCCAGTGAGTGAATCCCCTATAAATTGTAACAGTAGCTTCTTAGTATAGAGGAAAGATCTCTGAGCAAAGAAATACCCATGGATTTTTGTCTCTATGGGGCTTTAAACAAGGCCCTTACCTACCCTGAGGTTATTCAGGATTAAGAGTAACTGGATTTGAATCCCAGGCCTACCAATTGCTAAATTTGTGGACTTAAATAAGCTATTCACACTACTGGCGGGATTGTAAACTAGTTCAATTCAACCATTTGGGAAAGCAGTTTGAAGATTCCTCAAAAAACTAAACATAGAACTGCCTTAAGATTCATCAATACCACTTTGGACACATATAAATAATATAAATATAAATCAAGATACAGTAAAGCTATATGGACTCATGGTCATTGCTGCACTATTCACCATAGCCAAGGTATGGAAACAGCTCAGACGCCCCTCAGGGGATGAATGGATTATGAAAATGTAGTATGTAATACAGTTTTACTCACCTATGTCATTTGTAGGGAAATAGGTGGACCTGGAAAAATTATGTTTAATAAAGTAAGTCAGGCACAGAGAGACAAAGGAAATATGTTTTCTCTCATATTTGTAAGTTATACTTAAATTATATATGTAAACATATACGCAGGCATATGAAAACATATTAATTAAAACATAGTTTATGCAAGGGAGAACTTTAATGATATAGCTCTTTTGAACAACTAACTTAGAGTGTAACAAAATTGATATCAGGAATGTAGAAAGTGCATTGCCAAGGGAAGGTGAGATCAAGGGAAGAACAGACTAATGGAGGGAGGAAGGATTTGCAAATGCAGGCATAGGTTGCATGATTTCTCTCATTTGTTGTAATAGAAAGTGCCAATAAATCTACAAGTAAACACACTGGGTGGTACAAGACAAAAAAATACACTTGGACATGATAAATTATACAGCACTCTAGACATTCACACAATGAGAGTAAAGGCAGACATTCTTAGGAGAGGATCACAAAAGGGCAACAGCTATGTGCAGACGATCATATAAAATGATGCTTATCGAAATTATCTCCAAGGAATAGAAACAAAAAGTTTTGTGTTCTTTTGCTCTGGTGTATGTTTTTTTTTTCCTTTTTGTCACTGTTTTTTTTATTTCTGCACCTTTTGCCTTATATGTAAGTTTCTCTGTTTGGAGGAGGGTAAGGGTGAGCACAGAAATGGTGGGACAGAGGGTGAACAAATGCAGCAGCCATGCCCACTAGACACGATGCTGGGAAATGAACTGTGCAACTTGTGGAGAAGTGGGGTCAAGAGAGAAAAACTGGGAGAAAATGAGGAAAGAGGTGACACTGTTCAAAAATAAATGTACTCATTACCTGACTTATGCAACTATAACCTCTCTGTATATCACCTTTACAATAACAATAAAATAAAAAATATTAATTGGACAGATGTGGAAAAGGAACTATACAAATTGAGGGGCTAGGTGAGGTTGGGAAAGGTGGAAGAGAATGATGAAATGGTTGACATTGATTAACATGCACTGTAGTCACAAACTGACATGTTCAGTTGAAACTCCTTTGTACAAATGCTTAAGAATAATAAAAAATGAAATAAAATGTCTATATTTTCTTGTCTTTTTCCATAAACAGTAGAATCTATGGTGTTCTTTTAAGAACTAAGGCAGAGAGTAAACTTAGTACAAAGCTTATCCCATGGTATATGCTTAACGAATTTCCATTATGACTTTTACGTTCTCTAATGTGTGGATAAAAGTACTTAATCTTGTGTTTCTAATTGGGTTTTTGCAAGGATTCTACATGGACAATTTCACGAATGCTTCAAATGAGTAGTATTTTAAATTCAGTCCCTAAGCTAGAAGGATCTCTTCATTACTCAAGAACACCAATCCTGCAAATGGAATAGAGCTGAAAATGTTCCATCCGGGAAAAATCTTTCCACTAGGCAAAACTCTCTCAGGCTCTGTCTTCTGGAAGGCATATTGGCGTAGATGCCACCCAGTCCCAGTTCAGATGTCCCAGGCCTTTCTGATAGGATAAGCTTGTAGCCCATCCCTTTATATCTCTTCTTATTTCTAAGTTGTAGCTCTTGGATGACAAAGTAGAGATTATATTAAAATGAATCCAAATTTATTTTGTATTCAGTGGTCACAATAAAAAGTATTGAGTGAGTCATGTGCCAGTGGCTCATGCCTGTGAGCCTAGCTACTCAAGAGGCTAACATTGGAGGAGTATGGACCAAAACCAGTATGGGCAGGAAAGTACATAAGACTGTCATTTCCAATCAAGTAACCAAAAAGACAGAAATGAAGAAATGAAGCTGTGGCTTTTAAGAGTGTTGAACTTGAGAGGGGAAAAAAACACCCTCTTCAGGGACAGTGCCCAGGCTAGGCCCTGGGTTCAAGCCCCAGGACTAACATACACAAAAAAAGTATTCAGTGATTTTGAGTAGAATCAGTATACTAAAGTCAATTACAGCTGAATAAAATACACGCTATCAAGAATTCATTTCATTATATTTGACAATTTGCATCAAGGGCCGTAACATATGTTTAAAACAGTAGTTTCAGAAGGATTTTATAACAGCCTAGTCATTGATCAAAATATAGTCAAATTGATTTATGGTGAAATTGTTTATAATTGGTTTTGTAAGGCCAAAACAATAAAAGGAGACAAATGTCCAGTAATATGGGACTTCAAAGACTTAAAACCATGAAATGTTTTCAACCAAACTAAATGATCTGGAAATATGATCACAATCAATTCCAAATGGATCAAAGACCTTGAAGTAAAAACAGATACCCTTAGAACACTACAAGAAGGAATAGAAGAAAAACTTGGGCTCCTCGGCACAGGATGAAAATTCCTTAATAAAGGCTCAGAAACACAACAAATCAAAGAAAGGATGGAAAAATGGAACTGCATCAAACTACAGAGCTTCTGCAGGGCAAAGGACGTAGCTTGCAAGATAAACAGAAAGCCCACAGATTGGGAGAAGATCTTTACCGGCCATACAATTGACAAAGGCCTCATCTCTAAAATATAAGTAGAACTCAAAAAGTCAAATTCCTCCAAAACAAATCCTCAAAGAACCAACGGCCCCCTCAACAAGTGGGCTAAAGACCTAAAAAGAGACTTCACTGAAGAGAAAAGAGAGAATTGCCAAGAGACACATGAAGAGGTGCTCTACTTCACTGGCCATAAAAGAAATGGAAATCAAATCAACACTGAGATTCCACCCTAGTAAGAATGTCCATTATCCGGAAAACTAATAATAACAAAAGCTGGAGAGGATGTGGCCAAAAGGGAACCCTACTACATTGTTAGTGGGAATGTAAACTTGTTCAGCCCCCCTGGAAAGTGGTATGGAGATTCCTCAGAGGGCTAAACATAGAGCTCCCCTATGACCCAGCTGCCTCACTTTTGGGCATCTACCCAAAAAATTACAAGCAAGACCACACTAAAGCCACCAGCACATCTATGTTCATCACAGCACAATTTGTCATTGCTAAAATATGGAACCAACCAAGATGCCCCTCAGTAGATGAGTGGATCAGGAAAATGTGGCACATATACACAATGGAATTCTATGCCTCTATCAGAAAGAATGACATTGCCTCATTCATAAGGAAATGGAAAGACTTGGGGAAAAAATCATTCTAAGTGATGTGAGCCAGACCCAAAGAAACATGGACTCTATGGTTTTCCTCATAGGGAATAATTAGTGCATGTCTAGAATAGTCATAGCAGAAGCTCACAATAGCCCAATAGCTATGCCCTTATGAACACATAAGATGATGCTAAGCAAAATGAACTCCAAGTTATGGAAACAAGTGGTATATCATTATTGTAATTAATTTCAACATGCCATGTGAAACCATACCCTTTTTTTTCTCTCATACTCCCTTCCCGTGGTTTTACCCCTGCTATCATTGTATCTGATCTTAGTACCCTGGATACTGTATATACGTGTATTGGAACTAGGGACGGGAAAGGAAATACCAGAATTGAGAGACAAAGGATAAAAAGACAAACCATTGCAAAAGCAATACTTACAAGACCATTTGGTGTAAACTAACTCATGGGGTTGCAGGGTGGAGAGGAAAAATGAGAGCGGAAGCAACAAGTTGCATGTGAAATGTACTCACCTTACATATGAAACTGTAACCTCTCTGTACTTCACTTTTACAATAAAGAAGAAAAAAATAATAGCTTCAGTGTTAAAATCAATGTGCAGAAATAAAGCATATGATTTTTAAAAAATCTACCTAACCATGAAGGTTTGAAGGAAATATACCATATGCAATGGATATTTATAGGTTAACAGATTTGTATCATTTTATTCTTGTGTTATTCATAATGCTTTATTTTCATTGAACTTACTTGAATGGTCACACATGGAGGCCGATTTTTATTATTTTTTTTAACCTGTCCTGGGGCTTAATCTCAGGGCCTGGGCACTGTCCCCAAGCTTCTTTTGCTCAAAGCTAGTGTTCTACCACTTGAGCCACAGTCCCATTTCCGGTGTTTTCTGAGTTGTTTATTGGAGATAATAGTCTCATGGACTTTCCTGCCTGGACTGGCTTTGAACCTCAGATCTCAGCCTCCCGAGTAGCTAGCATTACAGGCGTGAGCCACTGGTGCCTGGCGTCAGGCAGAATTTTGTGGTAACAAAATGTGCAGGTTTCAGAGCCAGAGGAGACTCTTATCTCCAAGTCACCAGCAAAATGTTGGACTGGAATCATGGTTCAAGAGGTAGAGTGTCAGCGATGAGACAAAAAAAAACTTTTGAAGACTGCATGCTCTAAGTTCAAGCCCTAATACTAGCATTAAAAAAAAGAAAGAAAGAAAATGAAATTATGTCATTACAGGAATATTGATGGAACTGGAAATCACCATGCTAAATGAAATAAACCAAGCTAAAGAAAGGGACACATTTTTCCATTTGTGTATGCTATATTTAAAGATATCTATCTAATGTGTGTGTACACACACTCATACATATGTATATGCTTGTACATACATACATAGTATTCAATACATACATATATGTATATATAGTATATTTGTGTGTATATGTGTGTGTACACACACGTTAGATTTATATCTTTAAGTCCAGCTTACAAAAATGAAAAGGAAAGAGAGTAATGGAGAAAAGATAACATCAAAATGTTTTGTGTCTACATATAGAAACAGCATAAGAAAACTCACTGAAAGCTGATAAACAATAGGAAAGTATGGGAGGTGAGTCAGACTGAATTATAACATATGAATTGTGAATTACCATGGTGCATCATTTTTTGTTTGCTTTGAGGCTTTAACTCAGAGCCTGAGCTGGGCCCTTTTGCTTAGGCGAGCACTCTACCACTTTGAGGCACAGCACCACTTCCAGTTTTCTGGTGGTTAATTGGAAACAAGAGTGTCACAGACTTTCCTGACTGGGTTAGCTATGAACTGGGATTCTCAGATCTCAGACTCCTAAGTACCTAGAATTGCAGGCATGAGCCACCAGCACCCAGCTTGGTGGAATTTCTTTATAAAAGTAATACACACTAGAATTTTTTTAAATGACTAGAAAGTAAAATGGGCTATGCTGTGGGGTGGTATCAGTGGAAGGGAAAGGGCTAACAGAGATAGTAAATGGCAATAAATATTGTTGAAGCACTTTATATGCATGTATGAAAATAGAATACCTATCAAAATTTGTTTTATAGAGAAGAGAGCAAATGAGGGAAAGAGAGGGGATGAATTTCACTAGAGTACATTATATGCATATATGGATAATTACAATGAAATTCCCCTTGTATAACTAATATGTACTGATAACAATCTTCTAAAAATTTAACTGAAACAAATGCCACTTTCCAATCATGATTTAAAAGGACAAAAGTATAATGTGTTAGCTTGGGATGTGAACAGACATCCTTTTCTTTATTGGTGGTAATTAAACCCAGACAGCCTCTTTGAAGAACAATTTGGTAATATTTATCAGCACTGTAAGTGCATACACATGTGATTGAGTAATTCCAGTAATAACATTTAGCTATGATTCTACATGCGTGTGAACAAGGACATTTTCAAAATTATTCATAATTGGAAAAAAGCTGCAAACCTCCTTGGGAATGTCTACATGAATTATGGAATATCCATATATTTGAATATCATGCAGTCATTACAAATAAAGTGTGTGCTGATGAACATTTGTAATCCCAATGCTTGAGAGGGTGAGGCAAGAGGATTACAAGTTTAGGGCCATCTCACACGGGGAGACCCTGGCTCAAAATCTAACAATGAGAGAAATCTAGGCATGTTGAAATGGGGTGATTACCAAAATACATTGCCAAATGATTAAAACAAGGTTCACAACAGGGTAGAGAGTATGCAATCATGTATATAAAACAGACAGCTTTATATATGAACAGAATATCTCTTGAAAGACACAGGATATAATTGCAGTGATTAGTTCTACAAAGGGTGTCTTGGGGGCTGGGATGGTAGAAAATAGCAATTTATTCTTCAATGTAACCTTTGGTAGTTTGCCTTTCTCCCCAGGGGCACATACTATTAAAACTATAAAATAAGAAGGAAGGGGCTGGGGATATAGCCTAGTGGCAAGAGTGCCTGCCTCGGATACACGAGGCCCTAGGTTCGATTCCCCAGCACCACATATACAGAAAACGGCCAGAAGCGGCGCTGTGGCTCAAGTGGCAGAGTGCTAGCCTTGAGCGGGAAGAAGCCAGGGACAGTGCTCAGGCCCTGAGTCCAAGGCCCAGGACTTTCCAAAAAAAAAAAAAAAAAAAAGAAGGAAGGCCAAAGTTTTGAACCCTGCATGAGGCCCTAATTGTTTGAGAGTTAAGAATTCCCATGTACAAACAGTACAAGAAATGTATCCAATGCCCAACGTATGATACTGTAACCTCTCTGTACATCAGTTTGATAATAAAAATTTGAGAAAAAAAAAAAACATATGTGAAAAAAAAAGAATTCCCATGTAAACATCCAGAAAACAGAATACATAAATATTTTAGGGAGGGGAAAATGGATACAAAATTGCTTCAGCTAAGTTTCTCAATTTATCCAAATTCTAATGTAGAAAAATGATATATTTCTAATTTGGAAATAATCAGGCTAAATGTCATCCCTCACTGCTGCATAGGTGAAACCGAAACCTGCCAAGTGTCCAAACAAGGCTAAAGCTATAATCATGGAGAAGGAATGGGTAATGAACAGGTAGAGACTGAACATACTCTGCATGTACTTTCTCTTCTAATCTTCATGGCAAATGTGTCACACCAAAGTTATCTCCACATTACAAATGAAACAAACTCACAGGGAGGAATCAATTTGCTCAGGGTGACATAGCTGAGTCTGAGAAAGGAAAAAGATAAGAGTCTACCTTTCCTGTTGTTTCTCAGAGGTCTGCTAATTAAAAAGAAGACTTTCTACCTTTCTTAGCAGCTATGAAAGTGTCTAATGAAATCCAACAGTGAAGATCCCTAGAGCTCATCAAATACATTCTTATGCTCACTGATCTTCTCCAGCTTGAAGGCTGTGAACTTTAACAATTAAGAGATTGTACCTTATCTCTGTGCCTTGCAATTCCTCACTCATGAAGTAAGAATGAACTATGAGTTAGGGCCATCAGGAAGAGTCAAAATTAATTCCACCAATTCCCTGGCACATTACAGATGCACAATAAGTGGTAGTCTCTAGCATTGTCACCGTGATAAACTGAAAGACAAATCTGATCTAGACGATGTAATGTTCTAGAAGCAGGGTAGTAGTGATTGATTTAATCTTGAAGTCAGATTGGTCTGTGACTCGGGGCTCCATGACTTTGTAGTTTTGTGATTCCAAACAAGTGATTTAATCCCTAGAGGAGGAGGATTTGTAAGTACTATCTGGTAATTTGTAAGAATTCAATGAGATAGTGCCAATTACATGTTTAGCACATGCCTGACAAATATGCTAGGTATTCTTTTTTTTATAATTCATGCGCTTTTCTTTATTTAAATGTAAATCTTTGGGATTTATCATAATTTATTAATTCTGGCTTTGGATGTTGAAGTACAGAGGAACTCACAATAAAGGAAAGGAGCCTATCAATAACTATCACTTCCACTCTCAAAAAGTCTCTTGGATTTTATCCAATTCTACCTCCTCGATGATGCTTTTCCCCAATTCATTTCAAGAGAGCTTTAATTGTTTTTACTCCCACAGCACCTTGTTGTCGTCCTGTCACAGAATATTTGAGAGCCCAAATGCCTTAGTTAGGCTGACTATATAATTTATTGCTCAAATCAAGGCACTTTTGAGGGTGAAAGAAGGTGCCATTAATCATTTAACTGAAACAAGAAAAAACTAGGACTGTCCTACAGAAAGCAGGACATGTAATTCTATCCTAGGTGGAATGAAGAGCTGTGGTTCTGATAAAACCCAGCTCTGCCAAGTATTAGCTGTGCTCTCCAACAATGCCTACATATTTAGTAAATGAAGACCATTATTTTATGTACTTGTATTACCTAATAAATTGTGAGCCTCTTAAAATGAACAGAGCAGGCTTAAATCACTCCCCAGTACTCATTTATACAATGCCCAGAAAATACTGTGTGCTTGCAGGACTGCTGAGCAAGTGATACCTGCTAACACCTCCAGGGAAGGTGTCCTGTTATATGGAAGACAGCAAATAGTGTAAAAGCATCCACCACCACCAGCAGGAGTCAACCTACTCCAGGATGCTAACCCACTCTATGGTTTAGAGATAAAAAGAATGATGACTACATCAGAACTAGATGGAGAAACTTTTTACCCATATGAGAAGAGACAGAGCAAGGCCAGCCTCAGTTGAAGTAACAGCAGAATAGGGAGATGATCTTCACCCATCCCCCGAAAAAGAAGCAAGAGTCCCTGTGTTCTTCCCACAGATATAATGAAGTCACTGGCAAGTTACTATATGATAGAGCATACATGTAGTCTAAAACAAGGAGAAATATCCCCCCCCCAACACCAACCCCAAAACAAGTTGTGAGGGTTCCTTATCATTGGGCCAGAAAGTAATATAGGGTAAAAGTCCACACACAGCTGGATAATGACTCATGCCTGTAATTATAGCTACTCAGGAAGTTGCGATTTGAGAATCATGGTTCAAAGCCAGTTCTGGCAGTCTGTGAGGTTCTTATCTCCAATTAACTATCACAGAGCCATAAAGTAGAGCTAGAGCACTAACCTTGTGTAAAAGATCTCAGGCATACAGTCTAGGTCCTAAGTTCAAGTCCCAGGACCAGCATAAACACACACACACACACACACACACACACACACACACACGCACGCACACACACACACACACACACACACACACAGAGCTAGATTTTTTGGACAGACTATCCAAAGTGTGCTTAATGGACGTTAATTGAAGATATTTGGAATATTGTATTTCTCTCTGAAATCTATATTCCTCACTAGCTCTTCAAGGTTTGTTTAAAAAGAAGGAACCAGTGTCAAGCAAATGGAAAGGTCAACAATGAGGATAGGCAATAAGCAATAGTAATCAATTGATGGATAGGTTACTTAAAATTTACGGCGTTCATCAAGTGTTAGCTTCATGGTAGGCACTAGATACAATGGTGACTAAGACTTAGTCCCTGTCAGAGAGCTTGGTGTTTATATAGACAAGGGAGCTGGAGGTTGTGGCAGGGCATAGTAAATACTCTACAAGAAGTAGACTCAGATCCTGACCTGGATAGTGCAATACAAACTCTCAGTGCCCCAGTACTGACATATAAAGTCCAAAAGAAAACCATCAAAGGATTATTTTTATAGGAGGAAATATATGATGAGACAAGTCACCCATGTGACTCCCTGAGAAATGAGTTGGCATTCTCTGACAATTCTCATAGACAGCTCATCCTTTCAATAATGCTTCTAGAGATACATCTGTCTGATTCCTAGGCCTAAGAGAGACAGCCTTCATAACTGTGGCACCCTCCTTTTGCCTTTAGTCTGTAAGTATTCTTACCTTATTCTGAAATGTCTTCTAGTTTAAGTGATTGCATTTGAATGGGAGAAAGTAAAGTAACTGCAATAACTCAGAGAGGAGATAGAATTTGCTTTGCTACCACTGGAGAGGTATCGTTTGATCCTTTCTGTTAAATGGAGGCTCTGTGAGGACCATATGAGATTGTGAGAAGTAAAACTCATTGTGAGCAGCAAAAATGAAGCAGACCACTCTAGTGCCCGACACATAGGAAATATGTGAAGAACTTGCAATGAAATGCAAGTAAGGGAGTTCTCTAGTAATGGGTAGCTGTACTGGATGACAGGAACACAAGAGCCCAGCTAAGTCCTCCCAATGCTAGTGGTTTCCTCCTCCCACCCCACTGCGAGCTATTATTCCTTCTAACTGTGACTATTGAAACCATGCTTGAAGATGGCTAATCTGTAACAACCATCTTTACCAGTAATCTTCACTTTGTCTAATCTAATGTTTCATTATTAAGTATATATTGGACTTAAATAAGAATGTCTCCGATTTGTTCAGCGTAAACACAGCTTTGCAAATTACCCACTTTACCCCTTCCAGATGGTAGTTAGAAATGCTGGCCAAATACAAGTATTTATTGGGTGCTTTTATTTAGGTGCCAATTTGGGTTCAAAACTCTGCCCTCTGTTTCTTGTGTGCAAATAAGTGGAAGTTTATTTTGAGAAACTAAAGGAAAAAATATGTAATACTGGATGGCATACAAACTATCAATAGCCAAATTGTTTTCAGTGACCACAATCTTTGCTGGCATATTAGAATAGATGATGAGGCAGATGGTTCCTGTGTATGATGAACGCTGAAACCAATGCTTCCTACACTAAGATGTTGTGTAGTTCATTTAAGTGTTTCCATCTGGAGCTTGAAACACACTTTCATATGTTCATCATTATGGGAAAGCAACTGAATTCATGATAAAGTGCTAGACTTTGCCATACTCCAAAACTAAGAGTCTGCCATTAGATTTAGGACACTACCAACTAAGCATAAGAATAAGTTAGCATATACTGAGCGACAAACTGGTAACATATTCTTCCTTCATGGAGATTACAAGAGACATGAAACAAGTGAATAGATGGTTCATTATCATGATAGATGGCAGAAAGAACGAAGTGTGGGGCTATATCATGGCAAATAATAGAGTTTGGCCTATTGTCTGTGGATTACTATAGAGGTTTAGATCTCTAAGTCATCCAAAGCTGCTTCCTATAGTGTGTGGTTTACTGTTGGACAGGATCTGGAACCAAACTGGAAAGGCAAAAGAGCCAGGTTTTCCCAATATTCTCCCTCCAACACAGAACTTAGTCCTCTTGCCTTTCCACTACTTGGCTTCCACTACTATCCATTATACACAATAAACTCTTAATATCTTGGACATTTTATGATCTGAGGTGTACAGACTTGGAAGCCTTTGAAGTATGTGGGAAGCTACTGAGACTGCAAAGTTATGGAGGCTACACCTGGCTTCCACATTGCAAAGATAACTACTGTCCTGAAGCTGACAAGTGACCCTGGACCAGCCCATGCTCAGATTCCATAAGGCACCGAGTGATAGGATGTGAACAGAGTCTCATTATGACCTACTGGCCCTTCACTACCTGGAAGCTGTCAGTAAGAGAGAAGCCTGAAAAAAGCTCCATCAATTCTTGCGGGTTTTTTTTTTCTCTACAAAATCCATTCATTTAAAAGCTAGGATTCCAAGTGATACAGATTTGACTGGACTCAAGTAAAGAATCGTAACAGCAATCATTTGAGAAGCATATGCACGATATGTTGCTTATTGTGCTTTTGTGAATTTAAATTAGAATTCGAATGGTGTGACTTAGGAAAGTGAGAATATTAACTTACAGTCCTCCTATAAGTGATATATACATCCTGAGTTGAACAAATGACTATATTAAGCTTGGGCAACAATTGTCAAGTACCTGATATACTAAGCATGCTGGTAGGCATGATACTTACACATGAGCATCTGTGAATTATAACAAATTACAGATGCTCATTCTTCGTTCAACTGCTTGTTATAATAAAGACAGTAAAAAGAAGCTTGTATTGAACTTGGTTTCTTTTTTCATGGAAGAAAGAGAATGGTTTAAGGACATTTTTAAATTCAGAAATGAGACCAATCCAAATGTCTTTGCCAGAAATAACTGCTCAAAAAATGGTTTGCAACTTTTTCCCATTTCTGGAATGGTAAAAACTGAAATAAAATTTGGTTTACTGAAGAGGTGAGTTGGGATGCATGAGTGAGAATGTTGACATTGATCAAGATGTATTCATAAACTGATTTTTAAAGTAGCAACTTCTTTGTACAACTACATAAAGATAATAAAAATAATAATTAAGTAAAAAAAACAAAGACTTAAACATCCCAGGCATTTGGTAAATATAAATATAGGACAATATAAAGCACTACATTCTACCATTATATTAGAAAAGTCAGCAAAGGTCCATGCTAATTTGTATTATGTTCATTTTGTGGTTCAACATCGGCACTTGCAGCTGCTCTTGTGCAGACTTTTTTTCTGAGTCATTCATGGGAATTGAACTCAGGGCCTGGACACTGTCCCTGAGCTTTATATACTCAAGACTAGTATTCTACCACTTGAACCACAGCTATACTTCTGCTTTTTGGTAATTTGCTCATTCTAACCAGCAGATTCTGGGGCAATGGATGAAGTGACACCTTAGAGTATTATTAAATAATTAATACTCCAGCTGGGCTCTGGTGGCTCATGCTTATAATTCTAGCTACTCAGGAGGCTGAGAGCTGAGGATTGCGGTTTGAAGCCAGCCCAGGCAGGCACCACCAGAAAACCAGAAGTGTTTCTGTGGCTCAAAGTGGTAGAGCACTAGCCTTCAGCAAAAAAGCTCAGACACAGTGCTCAGGCTCTGAATTCAAGCCCCACAATTGACAAAAACAACACTAATAATTAATATTACAATTGCCATCATGGGGAAAGTGATGAGTTTACTCTAAGTGAGATATGGTTAAGCTAAAGCTCTCTCCCACCATTTCTACTGCTATAGATTCCAATTCCCCTGGGAAAACTTAGGAGGTTACAAGAAAATCGGGAAAAGGGTACATTCCAAGTGGTGTATGACAAGACAGGAAGCATGAAGCAGTTTCGGTAAAGGATCCAGGAATTTCCTCGCTAAGATAACTGCATACAGGGCCCCTGTCTTTTGACAGGAATGAATGTAAAAGGTCAAACCCTCATAATCCTGTGTATTTCAGCCACTGGTTTTCCAAAGGTATCATTCATACTTCAAGCACACACTCCAGTCTCCAACAGACAATCACAGTCCTGACAGGGCCCTAAGTTTCCCGCAGTAGTTAATTGGAGATAGGCTTCTCACTCTTGCCTCAACTGGCTTCAAACTAGGATCCTCAAATCTCAGCCTCCTGAGTAGTAGAATTACAGGCATGAGCCATGGGCAACTGGTTTCTTCTGCAGCTTTTATTTTGGCCTTATTTCTTTGTCTTGAAAATCATTCCCATGCGATGTTTCCTAGGCTTCCTCCTCTTCTTTAAGGTCCCTTGTAATGTCTGATCTGATTCTAATGAGCAAACAGCTGCTTCTTTTATGTAGTATAACCAAAAGAATCATATGTTCTTTGCAGCTCCAATTTCCCTGGAGGAGCCAGCTTTGACTGAAGGAAGTGGCTTATTACCAAGGTGATATCTAAGAATATTATTTTATTGTCTTCTTCTTCCATGCATACAAGATGTCAATTTTCCTATAGATTCATCTCTTTTCATTACTTTGCTTTTTAACATTCTACCATTTTTCTCATAACATTTTGTGCTCTGATTCACCAAAAGCAGAAATTTATTCTGCTTTTTTTTCCTTCGTGATGCATTGTGTGTTTCATCTATTTCATTTTTCGGTTTGGTTCTTTGTTAAAAAAAAATTACACTTCTGCTGAGTTCACTTGCTTCAAGACACATCCTGCTTTTCTCCACGCTTTCAATTTCAGCAGCAGATTTCCCATACAGAGGATCACATTGTACAACTAAGGCTCTTTGACTCTTCACTAGTGGCAGCTTTGTGCCCTTCGCATTGGAAGAGAACCTAGAGAACTATTAGCCCCTAAGGAAGCACACATCAAAACCTTCTCTTATCCCAGAACTCACTAAGTACAAGGAAAATCCATCATCCAACCTGAGGGACAATACAATTCAGCTCATCAGTTCATTAACACATAACCCATCGAGAAAGCAAGATTACAGCAGCATGTCTAAATCCCCTAGCAGATAAGATGTGGCTCTTCCCTGTTTCCTGTCTCAGACATATCTCCCATTAGACTCTTACTTTAAGGCTTCTAGCCAGAAAAAAACGTACAATGTCTCATATTTTCTTTACCACTCAGAGATTCTGATACAACGTCTGTACTTAAATGCAAGACCCAGCTCTCCTGCTACTGTCCTATTCAAAATAGGAATGGAAGAACATGACATATGAGTAAGAATCTGGAACAACTGCACTCAATCCTTCATATTTCTAAATTTATTCTAGCATTAATATTCATCAGGTGTTTATCAACTGTACTTCACGGGCCAAACCTACTTTCCCAATTCTTTAGAGTGCATCATGAACTAAGAATTATTTTTATGTCATTTAATGGATAGAAGTTGTTTTATTAAATTCTTTCACTGAATACATCGGTGAGTACTGATTTCATGAGTTGTATTAAAAAAATGTAATATAAATTTCCTGTAAATAGTGGCAGGAAATATGTGAAGAGATATTACAACAAAGTTGAGTAAATAGAAAGTAAAATGGGAGAAATAAGGTCACATATACCAGTAATCACAACACACTTTATTATAATTTTGTGTGTACATATGCAGTCCTGGGTTTGAACTCAGGACCTAGACACTGTCCCTGAGTTTTTTTTAACTCAAGGCTACTACTCTCCCACTGAAGCCACAGCTCAACATTTAGGTGTTTTGTTTTGTTTTGTTTTGTTTTCTTTTGCCTGTCCTGGGGCTTGGACTAAGGGCCTGAGCACTGTCCCTGGCTTCTTCTTGCTCAAGGCTAGCACTCTGCCACTTGAGCCACAGCGCCACTTCTGGCCATTTTCTGTATATGTGGTGCTGGGGAATCGAACCCAGGGCCTCATGTATACGAGGCAAGCACTCTTGCCACTAGGCCATATACCCAGCCCAACATTTAGCTTTTTGATGGTTAATTGGAGATTAAAAAATCTCATGGACTTTCCTGCGTGGGCTGGCTTGGAAACATGATCCTCAGATCTCAGCTTCCTAAGTAGCTCAGATTACAGGTACGAGTGATTGGTTCCTCAGTAAGAATACATTTTAAAGGGTATAGTTGTCCTATTTCAACAATTCTTCTCTGATTGGGTTTTCAATATTTGTGTCCTTTGTTGTTTTTTTAAAAGACGCTTGGGGAAGAAGTAACAAGTTTGACAAGAAATGTACCCACTGCCTCACGTATGTAACTGTAATCGCTCTGTACATTACCTTGACAATAAAAAAATTTTTAAAAAACTAAGCACAATTTTTTAAAAAGCACACCTAAAACAAACCTATAAAGTAAAATCAGAAACCAAGTAAGGGGAGAAGAAAAGTTATAGAGTAGTTGGAAAACAATTAGCAAAAATGATATAATACTGATTTAGAGAAATATTTAGTTAATTATAAACCACCTTTTATTAGGATATTTTGACTAAAATTTTAGTAGTGAGAGATGATATGATTTTCTTTAGACTATACCTTATCGATAGAAGGGGAAGAACTTCACTGTTGAAAGTAATTGTTTTTATTTCCTTCATCTTTGAGTAGTTGTACATAAAAGTTGCCATTCAGCACAACAGTTCATGAATATAATGCATCTTGACAAGTGTCATCGTTTTGAACATTTTCACTCATCCCTCAACCTGCCCCATCCTTCACTTTTTGTTTGTTTGTTTGTTTGTTTGGTGTTTTTCCCCCCAGTCCTGGGGCTTGAACTCAGGGCCAGAGCACTGTCCCTGGCTTCTTTTTGCTCAAGGCTAGCACTCTGCCACTTGAGCCACAGCGCCACTTCTGGCCATTTTCTATATATGTGGTGCTGGGGAATCGAACCCAGGGATTCATGTATACAAGGCAAGCGCTCTTGCCACTAGGCCATATTCCCAGCCCCTCCTTTACTTTTTTTAATTTTGTAGAATATACATTGAATTCTTGACTACATTCTCCTTCCTTCTCCTATTCATTTATCTACCCCTGTCCTTCTGCCCCACCCCTCCTCTTGCAACCTTTCCTGTTTAGAAAGAAAGATACCGTGCCATTTGTGAAGAAATGGAAAGACTTGGAAAAATATTAAGTGAGTCACGTCAAGCCCAGCGAGTCAAAGGTTGTATGATTTCCCTCATATGTTGAAGCTAGAACTAGTTTATAAACCTGTGCATAAACACATTGGGTGGTATGCAAATGATTACAAATGTATTAGCTGAAAAATAGTAGATTCAAGGGAGAACTCAAACAATGCAATTCCTTAGAAAGGCAAAGCATCAGTTTTTTTTTATGAACAGGATTTTGAAATCTAAAGAAAGATAAACAAGCCTGTGATTTTGACTATAAAAAAACACATAAGTACTAATATATTATATACTGCCTCAGTCTAAATGATTGAATCTATGTTATGTGGATAATTACAACTATATAATCATTTATACCAGAGTGCCAAAATAGAATATAAAATTAAAATTAATTATAATTCATCAGAAATGTATTTTCTCAAGAGGTCCAATTCACAATGTGAATTCAAGTAAAATTTCAAGGTATAGGTGACATTGTAACCTGGAAGCATGGAAAAGTTATATAATTTCTTTTCTTTTTGTCATTTATTTACCAGGAAAAATACAGTACAAGAAATGAAAAGCCAAATCCAGGTGTGGTAGCGTATGTTTGTAATCTCAGCCCTCATAAGACCGCAGTAGAATGATTATGAGTTCAAGATCAGCTTGGGCTACATATTGGGTTCTAGGAAAACAAGGTCTATTTAGTCAGATTCATTCTCCAAAACAAAACAAAACAAAACAAAAGAAGACATGAAAAGCCAAGTAAATTTTATAAATAAAATCAGATGCCCAAATCTGCAATAAAATGTGAGAAAAAACAACTCTACCATTTTGTCAAAAGAACGAACTATTATGACCAAGAAAGTTTTGCTCCAAACATACTAATGGAAGGTCTGTTGTGTGATTCATATTATTAGATTAATGAGGGAAATGAAGATCTGAAGAAATATTTCATGAATTTAATATGCATTCATGATTATACAAGATGAAGGATAGAAGGAAAGTTTGTTAACCAAATAAAAGATACATCATAAAACCCTACAAGTTGGAAGCTACTTTTGATTATTTTCAACTAACATCAGATCAAACCTCTTACCAAGAATAACTTTAAAAGTAGGATTTAAAAAAAGATCTTCCTGTAGGGATCATAGTGCTGCTGAGACACAGAGCTCAACAATGAACATCATAATGGTCATTACTTGGATGTCCTGTTGGGGTCTTTAGATTTCATCCTGGAAGCACTGGGAAGCCATTGTGATGTTTTGGGTAATATGCTCCTATTTGTGTTCTCAATGCACTATAAACAATATTGGAGATAACTATAAAAGTGAATATGTTTGCAGAGTCCAGATAAGATAGAATGTAACCTAAACTTTACTGATGGGATTGTTGAAAACTAGATAAATCTATCAAGTACAGTGGATCAGACTGGTGGGATAGGAAGACTATTAGAATGACTCCAATTTTTTAAATTAAATTTTGTTGATTAATGATGTACAGAGAGGGTACAGTTACATAATAAGGTAGTGAGTACATTTCTTGTCATATTTGTTACACCCTCCTTCATTTTTCTTTCCCTTCCCTAGTTCAGATAAGCATATATACAATATCCAGTGTACCAGAATCATATACAGTGACCACAGGGGGTACGTCAAAGGAAATTCACCTAGTACATTAAACATAATAACAACAGTAAAATCCTCCTGTTTCCATCTCTTGGAGTTCATTTTGCTTAGCCTCATCTTATATAATCATATGTATGTAGCTGTTGAGCTATTGTGCTCCTGGCAGGTCTATCCTAGACCTTTTTATGTTTATTTAGTAATTGTTTGGTTTTAGAGACATGATGTAAAGTCGCTGACCAAAACATGTAGAAATACCATTTGAAAAGAAGTTTGTTATTTTACAGACATGATCTCTACTGTTCTCCCCTCCCCCTCCAGCAACTACATATCAGGGAGACCATGCGCCTTTGTCCTCTGTGCTCTAGGCTTGTCTCGCTCAACATTATTTGTTCAAGATCTGACCATTTCCCTGTGAATGCCATTATTTTATCATTTCTTTTTTTTTTCAAATTTTTATTATCAAACTGATGTACAGAGAGGTTACAGTTTCATACATTAGGCATTGGATACAATTCTTGTACTGTTTGTTACCTTGTCCCTCATACCCCCCTCCATCCTCCCCCTTTTATCATTTCTTTTTTTGCCATTAAGATTACATTTATTTTAAGTACACATTAAACAAGAGATTATCTAAAATCAAATGTAACACTTTTGAAAGAGACTTATTCTAAAATAACTGATTTCAATGACAAATTAAAAATTTACTGAGTAGTCTGATTTCTAAGTTTATCTTGCTGTTAATTTCATTAAACATATTGACTATTTTTTCGGTAGGCAGACAATTATGTTTACTTTAGAGACAATATTTTTTGTTGATTATTCAGTAGAATTCATTATGTTACCTAATATGCACAGAATGGACTTTGCTATGAAATTATGTAGGATGTCATGTTATCCAATGACTCCAACTTTTTTTTTTTTTTGGCCAGTCCTGGGCCTTGGACTCAGGGCCTGAGCACTGTCCCTGGCTTCTTCCCGCTCAAGGCTAGCACTCTGCCACCTGAGCCACAGCGCCGCTTCTGGCCGTTTTCTGTATTGTTGGGGAATCGAACCTAGGGCCTCGTGTATCCGAGGCAGGCACTCTTGCCACTAGGCTATATCCCCAGCCCAACTCCAACTTTTTAATGACTAGGTTGGTGGTGATATAAATCATGTGCCCAGTCAAGGAACACAAGCCACACAACCAGATTTGGTCCTGATCGAATATAAATCTACTGGAATGCTCAGCATACCTCACATAAATTAGGAATTTATTTTATTGTAAGCGTGATGTCAGAGGGATTACAGTTACAGAAATAAGGTAATGAGTGCATTTCTTTTTTTTTTCCTACTTAGAAAAGTTTATTGAACATTATTCTTGCATCACACTTAAGAAAAAATTAATTTTCCCTGAAGGCACCCTTCATTTCATATGATTGATATTTTTGTAGTAAAAATACAATTAAATATGAAATTAGTAAAAGGCAGAATATAAAACATCATGCTGAGCAAAAACAAGTCCAAAAAAGTCACCATATATCCACAGAATATTTCCTATGGTACATGTTTTCTATGTAAGTCATATCTTAATGCAATTTTTAGAACCATAGTTAAATAGTCTTCCAATTTGTTAACTGTAGTTA
Source organism: Perognathus longimembris pacificus (assembly GCF_023159225.1). NCBI lineage: Eukaryota > Metazoa > Chordata > Mammalia > Rodentia > Heteromyidae > Perognathus > Perognathus longimembris. Next base: position 10,180,328 of record NC_063188.1, on the reverse strand, counting down.
TTGAAATTTTCTTCCATCACATAGTTAATATTAAATTGTCTACATCTGCTATGATCCACACAATGTAACCCCAAGTTTTTTTTTAAAGAATTGCAGTTACTTCTCAAGGTTTGAGAAATCTGGTCCTCCTTTTGTGTAGTTTCCTGAGATGTCAGCTCCACTGAAGTCAAAGCCAGGATTTTCTTTCTGGGACCTCTCTAACGTAAGCTTTCTCTGTATTTGGTCTTGCACTCAGGGATCGGCTGCGTACTCAGATTCCAGAGGGGAAGTCCAACCGTTGGCTGCGTCTCTGTCTTTGTAAGAACAAGGCGGACCATTTTTCTATCTTCCAAAGTCCATGTCCCTTCCTCCGCGATTGTGGAATCGAAGAGCTTGCCCTTGAGGATGTCGTGTCCGCCCACGGCCAGCGCCACGTGCCGGCTGTGCAGGCCGCACTGCACGTCCTGCGCGCGCGTGCCCGGCGGCACCTGCACCTCCATGAACACCTCCTCCAGCGTCTGGTACCACTGGCCCCACGGCGTCCCGCACGGCACCACCCTGCTGCGCTCCTCAAACAGGCCCGAGCCGGCCCGGGATCCCCGCGCCGCACCGAGTGTCATGAGTGCATTTCTTGTTAAATAGTGTTACACCCTCATTTTCTCCCACTTTCTCCCCCCACCCCACACACACATTCATTTCCCAATTGTATTACTGTTGCATTGGTTCACCCTTTGTCCTTTCCTAGGTTTGTTTTTTGTTTAAGTAAACAAATGGACCAATCAGAAAATGTACCCCTTATAGTTTACCCCAGCTCACCTCTGCTTCTTCAGGTAAGAAGGAATAAGAAATGAACAACTTGGAAATCCTGAATAATCATAGAAAATCACTGAGATTCAGAAAAGCCAAATCCTCAGGCCCATGGAAATTTAAACATTTAATCATTCCTGGATACAGAGATGATATTCAGAGGAAAGTATTTGTTTTTCTAGAAGACCTAGTATGGTGCCCAAATACAGAACACAAGAAATGGGCTCTCAGAAGGACTTGTCGCCAATATAACCTTTTTGTATGCTTCTCTGAAATAGACGTTAGCAAATACTGCATAGTGCTGCTGGAAGTGCAGTAGTGAAGAAATGGCCATGGCACCTCAAATCCCCCATGAACATTTTTGTTTGATTTTTATGAGGCATTATCTCACTAGATACCTTAGAGTGTCCTTGAAAGAATGATCTTCCTACCTAGGCCTCCTGACTAATGGGATTACAGATATATACCACCAAACTCAGCTCCAAATATGCTCGGTTATGATTGCTATATTCAGAAAAACATGCAGGTCATTAGGAATAAACTCTGGGGTTTTATGCCTGCCTGTACTGAGCATTTTTTCTAGTCTCTTCTTGCCTTTCCTATTGATGTTTCCTTCCTTTTTCTCTGTCCTATACTTTCTCCCGCAATTTTCCTACTGTGTCTTCCAACGTATAAGTACAAAAATGTTTAAATGTTTCGTTCTTCCATACACTGCCAGGTTTCCTTCACTACTAAGCTTCATGAATGAATCACCTACATACAAAATATCCATATTCCTTCAAAAGCCAGAACCCAAGCCTGGGCCCTCTGCCTCTCTGCTCACAGAAAAGTGCTCCCAGCTCTAATGACCTCCTAATGTTCAAGGTCCTCAAATAATTTCCAGTCACTCCTGGTTGATCTGGCTCCATCAATTGTCCCTATCCCCCTACTTCTACTTCTAGAATTTGTTGTTGTTGTTTTGTTTGTTTTTTGTTTTTTGCATTTGTTCTTATTTATTGTCAAAGTGATGAACAGAGAGGTTATAGTTTCATATGTTAGGCCTTGGGTACATTTCTTGTACTATCTGTTACCTCTTCCCTCATTCCCCCCTCCCCCCTCTCCCTCTTCCTCTCCCCCCATGAGTTGTTCAGTTGGTTTACACCAAATGGTTTTTCAAGTATTGCTTTTGGAGTCATTTGTCTTTTTATCCTTTGTCTCTTGATTTTGATATTCCCTTTTCCTTCCCTAGTTCTAATACCAGTATATACAGTATCCAGGGTACTCAGATGAGATACAGTGATAGTGCAGGTACAACCACAGGAAGGGGATACAAAAGGATCATCAAGAAAAGAAGCTACAGTTTCACATGGCATGTTGAAAGTAGTTACAACAGTGATATAACAGTTGTTTCCATAACATGGAGTTCATTTCACTTAGCATCATCTTATGCATTCATAAGGGCATAGCTATTAGGCTCTTGTGATCCTCTTCTGTGACTAGCCTAAACCTGTGCTAATTATTCCCTATGAGGGAGACCATAGAGTCCATGTTTCTTTGGGTCTGGCTCACTTCATTTAGTATAATTTTTTGAAAATCCTTAAAGGGTGAATAACACGGAAAGAAACAAAGAACCACTGGGAGGAAAAAGGGAAATGTATGGGGTATCAGAAAACAAAGATAAAAAAAATACTTCTAGAATACTGATGCTATCCAGGGTTCCATTTCCCACGCTCTTCCCTATTCTTTCTAGTCCTGTTTTCCTGATAGTTTATCTACTCCTATGACTATAGACTGAGAAGCTCAGTCAAGACACACCTCTGTTACCAATTCACACACTAATTAGCAGCCTTATTGACAGTTTCCTTACAACCTAGATATCATACTGGACAGAAGGATGTGGAGCTCTATCTTAACCCTTAACACCTATGGAGAGAGAGCTTCAAATGGAATCTAACTCCTAAGAAATACTCTTCTTCTCAAACAACATACTGTAATATTGATCTGAACAAGGGAATCTTTGTTGTACATTTGCAAATGTCTATGAATTATACTAGGCAGCTTATAACTGACAAACCAGTGTGACTTTCCAAGGCAAAAGTATAGCCCTCCGTCCCTGCACACACACACACACACACACACACACACACACACACACACACACACACACACCCCACACACACAGAGGGAGGTTTGGTTAAGTTATAGATCTTAGATATGCTGGTTAGCATTTCTATCATCCACTTTTTGTATTGAGAACATTTAAGAGTTGGTATCTTAACAGTTTTCAAGTATTATTTTCTCTTAATATATTTTCTACTCACCAAGCTTTTCCATTTATCTTCAGAACCTCTCACTGATACCATTCTACAACTCTTGACAACTCTATTCTATTCTTTGAGTTCAACTGTTTTACATTCTACATCCAAAAAAGATAATGAATTATTTTTTCCTGTGCCTGGATGATTACCTTAACATATCTTTTCTTTTGTTACAAATGGCAGGATTTCCTTCTTTGAGGCTGAATAATATTCCACACATATACTTTGTTTACTTATCCATCAATCAGTGGATAGTAACATTTACTTAATATCTATGACGAACATGAGAGTACAGGTAGATCTTTACATACAGATTTCATTTATACAACACACACGCGCGCGCGCACGCACGCGCGCGCGCACACACACACACACACAGAGCCATGAGATTGCCAGGTCATGTGGTAGTTCTATTTTAAATTTTGGAGAAATTTCATGCTCTTTTCTATAATGGCAATACTAATTTACATTCTTACCAATAGTGTGAAAAACGATTCCTTTTTTTCATATGCTTAAGGAACACTTGCTATATTCTTATCATTTTTGCTGTACTGGGCTGTGAACTCAGACTCTAATGCTTTCTGGGTAAGTATTCTACCACATGAACCATGAACTAACCTTCTTGCTTGCTTCAAGTAGGGTCTCAAGTTCATGTCTGGGTCTGATTCAACCTCAATGCTTCTGTTTATACTTTTGCCATAGCAGGAATGACAAGCATGTACACCATAGGGCCTAGATTTTTAGTGGTTAATATGGGGGCCTGAGCTAGTGTCTAACTAGGAGCCTCTGAATCTCCATCTTCCCCTATGTAGGGAGGATTATGGGTGTGACACAGGTATGTGGCTTAACGTTTTTTTTTTTGTTTGTTTTTTTTTGTTTTTTTTTTTGCCAGTCCTGGGCCTTGGACTCAGGGCCTGAGCACTGTCCCTGGCTTCTTCCTGCTCAAGGCTAGCACTCTGCCACTTGAGCCACAGCGCCGCTTCTGGCCGTTTTCTGTATATGTGGTGCTGGGGAATCGAACCTAGGGCCTCGTGTATCCGAGGCAGGCACTCTTGCTGCTAGGCTATATCCCCAGCCCCGTGGCTTAACGTTTTGATACTAGGCACCTGAACATGTGGGGTGATACTGACTGCACTGCAAATTTGAATTGTTTCTCTGATAATCAATGATGCTGAGCATCCCGCCCCCCCCCCCAGCACTGTTTCCCATTAGTACAATTTCAAGTGGGAAATATCTATTTAGGACTTATACCTCTTTTAAAATTGGGTTCTCTTCTTGCCATTTCATTGTTTGAAAAGCTATGAGAGCAAGGCAGGTGCTCATCAATTCCTTCATAAAATGCAAAAATAAAAATGAAAAATGTTGCTGTGCTGTAGTGATATATCAGAGGATTTTTGTTATCATGAAAAACAAAAAACAATTCCAAGATCACACTGGCCCCAGGTAACCTAACTGTGACCTGCTACATTCACTGTTTACCCAGACTCTTTTGTTTGTGCAATCTGGACTCTGTATGTGGTAGCAGCTTACATTTAACTCAAAAAGGTCTCAGAGAATTATTTATCAAGTAATTGTGCTGCAGCACTGTTCCTTACCTGGCTCTCATTTATTCAAAATGGATAATCTTTTCAGGGGTTCTAATCTACCCCAAATGAGGCCCAGCTGTATTCTCTACTCTGTCTAGCAGTCACTCTCTTCTATGTAGGAAGCATTACCAACTGCTGTCAATATTATTGATATTTACAAGCAGAAGGGGGATCTAAGTTTTAAATTACACCTGACATTTTCACAGATTTCAAATGTGATCAGCAAGAAAGAATAGTGTTATTTTGTTATTTAGTTCTTTCTTTCTTGTTTCCTTCCTTCCCCACACCCCCACCCTTTTTTTGTGCCAGTCCTGGGGCTTGAACTCAGGGCCTAGACACTGTTCCTGAGCTTCTTTTGCTCCAGTCTAGTGCTCTACCACTTTGCATCACAGCATCCCTTCTAGGTTTCTGGTGCTCAATGGGAAATAAGAGTCTCATGTTTTTTCTTGCCTAGGCTGGCTTTGAACTGCAATCCTCAGCTATTAGCCTCTTAAATAGCTAAGATTACAGGCATGAGCCACTTGTGCCTGGCCTGCCTGCCTGCCTTCCTTCCTTCTTTCCTTCTTTCCTTCCTTCCTTCCTTCCTTCCTTCCTTCCTTCCTTCCTTCCTTCCAGTTTTTCTTTCTTCTTTACTTCCTTGTATAGTATTTTTACTGTAGGGTATCACTGCTCTCATGAAATGTGCTAGAAAGTCCATTTGCTACAGGTTTATTAATGATTTTGATATTTGTCAGTTTTATTGATTTGTTCAAAGTCAACGTTCAGTAAAACTGCATTGGTTCTTTATTGTTAATTTCATTAATTTCTAATGTTACTATTTCCTTTTTCACTTTGCTTTTAGTGTGCTATTCATTTTCTAGTTTCCTGAGGTAGAAATTTTATTGATTTGACACTTGTTCTTATTTACAATATATTTAGTAGCATAAATACTTTATACATATTACTGTGCTTGTATACCATGTATTTTGATATAAATTATTTTTCTTTTCATTTCACTCAACCTATTATTTTTATTTATATTGAGATGTTTTTGTATGACTAATGGATTATTTGTAAGAATGTTTTCAAATTCTCCATGTGTTTGGCCTATATATAGTGCTATTAATTAAGAGTTTGATTCTATTCTTGTCAGAGAACATACTATATGATTTTAATTCTTCTCAACCTCTGGAGGTTTATTTGGGGAACCACAAGATAGTATAACTATGTGAAAGTCTTGAGAAAAAAGGGATTTTTTTGTATATGTCAGTGAAATCCTCTTTCATAACAGCATTGCTCAGATTGTCCATAGCCATTCTGCCTTGATGTGCCCTATTAGTTTGTAGGATTGTTTCCCATTTATACTCCACCAATTAATAGATATTTTGTTACTCTAGTGAAGTAAATAAATACATCTAGCATTGCACATAGTTGCTCTCTCTTGTGCCAAGAGCAGCTACAGTCTACTTAAAAAATTATCTGTATCACAGTGTAATTATGTCAACTATATTCCTTAGGTTGTACATTAGCTATCTCCACTTGTTCAACTCCTCATTTACACCTGTTTCATCTGCTTATCTCTGCTTATCTCTGTTTATCTGTGTAGTATCTTTTACTTTTTAATTTTGCTTAATATTCTTAGGTAAGTGAGATTGTGCAATACTTTTCTGCTAGTGCCTGGCTCATTTCACTGAATACAATGTTGTTCATGTCCACCTACATTGTAACAAATGTAAGACTTCTTCTATTTTAGGATAGTATAATATTACAATGCAGTTACACACAGAGACACGCACATGATATGTATATATCAGCTACTGTTAATAATGATTCAATAAACATGGTATAACAGATACCTTTATATGGTGGTAATTTCACATTCTTTGGGTACAGAACACACATAAGGGTTGTTGGCTCCTATGCTAGTTCTGCTTCTTAGATGTTTAGTAACCTCTATAGTGTTTTCCATAATGGTTTCAACAATCTACATTCCTGTCAATAGTTTACCTTTTACTCTATATCTTCACCAACACTCATTCACTGTCATGTATTTTTTTTTTTTTTTGCCAGTACTGGGCCTCGGACTCAGGGCCTGAGCACTGTCCCTGGCTTCTTCTTGCTCAAGGCTAGCACTCTGCCACTTGAGCCACAGCGCCACTTCTGGCTGTTTTCTGTATATGTGGTGCTGGGGAATCGAACCCAGGGCCTCATGTATACAAGGCAAGCACTCTTGCCACTAGGCCATATCCCCAGCCCCCACTGTCATGTATTTTGACAATAGTCTTTCTAGTGAGTATGAGGAGATATACCATAATGGTTGTAATTGGCATTATCATGGTGATTGGTGTTGTTGAGCTTTTTTTTCAGATATATGTTGGCCATATTAACATCTTTGGAGAAATGTCTGTTCAGGTCCTTTGTCTACTTTTAAAAATTTGGTTGATTAACTACTATTGACTTTTACAGGTTCTTTATAAATTTTGGGTTTTAATACTTCATCAGATGTGTGTTTTGAAAATACTTTTCTGAGTACATAAATTTCCCTTCCACTTGAAGTGCTACCTTTGCTTTGGAGAAACATTTTGTTCTATGGAGTCATTTTTGTTTAGTATTGTTTTTATAATCTGCCAAGCCCATAGCAAGGAGATTTCTTTCTATGTTCTCTTCTACCAAGTTTATGGCTTCATGTCTTGTATTTAGATCTTTTGACCATCTTGAATTTCTATTGTGTATGTGGCATAAGATGATACCTGTTCTAATTTCTCCATTGCCTATTGTCTGGTCTTCATGATATTGTGGGAATTTGGTTTACCATGCATCTTTGAATATTTTTTTATTTCTCTCTTCCATCATGCTGGACAAGGTTTCTGTTATTATGTCACTATCACACCGTATGGATTACTATAACTTTGTAATATATTTTTAAATTAGGAAATATAATGCCTCTTATCAACTTTTTACTATTTCAAATGTAGGAACCTTATTTTCACTTAATTCCCTTCACCTTCCTTTTGGGAAAATATTATCTTGAGATTAGATGGTATTGTCACCTTTGTTTTAATCATCAGGTATTATTTATAAATTTGCTAAGGAACTTGATAGTGTTTCCACTTTTATTCCTCCTACTGTTCCAAAATTTATTTGTATATCATTTCCTTTTTATCTGATGAACTTCTCTTTACTGATGTTTAGTGGAAAGCCTGCTAAGTGATAAATTTCTTTAATTTTCAAGAGTAATAAAAAGGATTCATTTTCTCACCATTCCCAAAGGAAAGTTTCTCTGTACACACAGTTTGCAGCTGACAATTCTCTTTCAGTACTTGGGAAACTTGTCACTTATTTCTTTTTTTTTTTTTTTTTTTTTGGCCAGTCCTGGGCCTTGGACTCAGGGCCTAAGCACTGTCCCTGGCTTCTTCCCGCTCAAGGCTAGCACTCTGCCACTTGAGCCACAGCGTCGCTTCTGGCCGTTTTCTGTATATGTGGTACTGGGGAATCGAACCTAGGGCCTCGTGTATCCGAGGCAGGCACTCTTGCCACTAGGCTATATCCCCAGCCCTTGTCACTTATTTCTGACCTCCATATTTCCAATGAAAAATTCACTGGAAGAATTAGTGTTTATCTACAGGTAATCTATCATTTCTTCTAGGTTGCTTACAATAGTTTCGCTCCTCTTTCATTTTGAAAAGTAATGAAAATTTATTATTTTCATCAGGCCAGGCATTATACTCTCATTAACATCTCCTGTTTATGGAACATTCAGGTTCTGTAGGTATATATCTTTTGCCAAATTAGAATTCTTCCTGCATTATTTATTCAAATGGTCTTTGAGACCTGTGCCCTATCTCTGAGTCCAGATGATGGAATATTTTGCTATTATCTCATATATCCATTATGCTGTTTCTTTTCAACTGATTTTCTCTCTATTCAGAATAGGTGGCCTCAAATTTCTGTCCTGTGTCATTCTCAATTTATAATTAGGCCCATTTATCAACTCATTTATTTCAGTTATATTTTTCAGTTCTGTAATTTCCATTTGGTCCTTTTTGTGACTTTTTAAAACTATTTTCTATTTGTTCGCAATCATTTCAACAGAATATATAATTGATTACAGAAACATCCTTATGATGACTACTTTGTAATCTTTGTCCGATAATTCCAACATCAGATTTATTTTATTGTTAGCATCAGTTGATGATTATTTTTCTCATTCAAGTTATGATTTTCTCATTCTTGTTATGAAGGATACGATTCAACTTTATCTTGTCTTGAACACTTTGTCCATTAGGGTAGGACATTCTTACAGCTATATTTTCTGTTTCAGCAGGCAACCGACCTGTCTTAGTTTAGCATGCAGATCCTGATCTAATTTTGTAGTCCGTGGTTCCAATGATAGTTTCTTTTCAGAGACTTTATGGTATTATTTTGGTCTGATTCTTTTATCTGGTGGCATTGGTGCTCCCTGTGTTTCTCGTTAGCTGCAGACTGAGAGGATCAGAGGGTATATCATAGAGACAGACTACAAAGTATTCTAGTGGTGGTGAGTTAGGATGCCCTTACACATATTCCCAATAACCTAAGTATCTTTGGAGGGGTATGTAAGAGGTTTCCAATATTTGAGCACTCACAGTTGACCAAGCTCCCTTTCCAGTTCTTGTTGCATTTCTAATGTTTTTCAGTATGAGTGGAGAGTCTCTGATTCATGGAACCAAGAGAATTCTGAAATTAGGCTTTTGGCATTCTTTATTTTAATAGTATTTATTTTATTTTTAAGAATTTTATTAAATTTAACTTCTATAAAACAAAATCTATCCATTGTAAACATTACAAGGATAACTTTATTGTAAAGTTTTCTTGTGCAACCAGAACTACAATCTAATTTTACAATATATCAATCACGTCAAACAGTTGGTAATTAACCCATACTTTCACTCACAGCCACTAGGTACTCACTTATTTCCCTCAATATAATGGGAATCATACAACTGTAGAGTATTTTGTGCCTTCATTCTTTCACATATTACAATATTTTGAAGGTTCGGCTATACTATAGCACATATTAGAAATTTAGTCCCTTATATTGTTAATACTAATCAATTGTATAGATATGCTACATTTTGTTTATATTCAATTGATGACCATTTTAATTATCTTTGGCTTGAGTACCTTAAGAATAATATTGTGAGTATTTACATACACATTCTGATGTAGGCTCCTTCTCTCATTTATCTTAAGTAGATACAATGAGCCAAGAGCTGATGGCTCATGCCTATAATTCTAGCTACTTGGAAGAGAAAAGATCATGATGATCACAGTTTAACTTCAACTCAGGTATAATGGTTTGCAACCAATCACTGAGTTGTATACACCTGTCATCCTACGTATATGAAAGACTGAGTTTAGATGGATCACAATACCAGGCAAAAAAAAAAAAAAAAAAAAAAAACTTTGCAAGACCTCATCTTTACAGGAAAAGCTAGGCATGGTGATACATGCCCATCATTTCAGCTATGACAAGAAGCATGAGTAGAAGAACTGTGAGTGAGACTGCCTCAGGCAAAAACTAGGACCCTATCTCAAAACCAAAAAAACAAAGAATAAAAGCTGGAGTATAGCTTGACCAGTCAAGCCTATCAGCTCTGAGTTCAAACCCAGTAACCACAAGAAAAGAGGTCTGATCAACTTATTTCCAATTTATAATTAATTTTTTTCAGTTTATATCCCTATTCTGAGTGTATACGTGATTCCAGTTTCTCTGTTTATGACTTGTAGTTGCCATACCATATTTTCATCATTTAAACATAATTGACTTGAGTTTTTTTTAACATATTTATAGGAGTGCCTTTGAAATATTTTGTGCTAAATCCAATGATTTGTCCACTCAACCACTTTGCTGCTTTTCCCCCTGAGTATGAGTAGCACTTTACTATTCCTTTTAATATTTCATATTTTTTGTTGAAAACTTGATAGCTTCAGCAAAATCACAGGAACTCTGGATGGAGTCACTCGGGATTTGTTGCTAGCTTTTTGTCTGTAATTTAGTGTATGAGCTTTCTGTCCTCCTTGTGTTCAGTCTACTGCTCTTATAGAGGGAAGCCACTGATCTCTCTGCTCACTTTGTGAATTCTTGCTTTTTGTTTTTAAGCATACCTTCTTAAAGATACCTGGAACCAGTCCATTTTTGTGTGTAGACAAGCATTGTTTAGAAGTTATTCTCAAAACTCTGAGGCATATTTGAGAACACTCTTTGGCCTTTTTCTGAAGAATATCTATAGGAGCTAAAAATTACATTCAACATTCATGTAGATTACAGGTAGATTCCAACTTTAAATCTCTGCCAGGTCCTCTAGTGTCATGGATAAGGTCTCACGATTGTGCAGGAACTTGTGGATAGCTAGCGCTCTCTGTGATTCCTCCCTAGAATACTTGTAGCTTGAGCATACACACAAACCTCTAGACTTCTTGGAATACATAGACCAAAGGCTCACTATAGTTATTTCATTCCTTGAATTTTCCTGCTGAGTTTGATGCTAGTGTGTCAGCATGTTGCTTGCCAACCAGAATGACATCAGACAAGGTGTGATGTTGTCTTTCCTCCATTCATTTGGCACCAAGATCACCTTTGTCTCTTACTATTCTCAGGGGTATGGAGTTTTTTGTTATACTCCAAATCAATCTAGCCACCTCCAGCAGCAAAACTGTTGGTTTTACTGCTTGCCTTATCCCATTCAAACCGCTGCACTGCTAGATGTCACAAGAAGAGGAGCAGCCAGGATAAAAACACATTAAGTTCTTGCTGTTCATTTCTGAGGTGAAGCAGTTTTTTTTAATTTAAATAACACTTAAAACTACCTGCCTAACCGGAACAGGCCTGAAGACCAATGGAACAGAATTGAAGACCCGGGAATGAACCCACAGAACTACGCCTACTTAATCTTTGATAAAGGGGCTAAAACAATAGTTTGGAAGAAAGATAGCCGCTTTAACAAATTGTGCTGGAAAAACTGGCTCAACACATGCAACAAACTAAAACTAGATCCTTATATATCACCCTGCACCAAAATCGATTCCAATGGATTAAAGACCTCGAAATCAAAACAGACACCCTGAAAACACTAAAGGAAGAAGTAGGAGAAACACTTGGGCTCCTTGGTGCAGGACGGAACTTCCTTAACAAAGACCCAGAAAGGCTACAATTCAAAGAAAGGTTGGACAAATGGGACTGCATCAAACTGCAGAGCTTCTGCATGGCAAAGGACATAGCTCGCAAGATAAACAGAAAGCCCACATACTGGGAGAAGATCTTTACCGGACATTCAACGGACAAAGGCCTCATATCTAAAATATATGCAGAACTAAAAAAATTACCTTCCTCCAAAACAAAACCGCAAAGAACTAATAGCCCACTCATCAAGTGGGCTAAAGACCTACAAAGAGACTTCTCTGATCAGGAAATGAGAATCGCCAAGAGACATATGAAAAAGTGCTCTACATCACTGGCCATAAAAGAAATGCAAATCAAAACAACATTGAGATTCCATCTCACCCCAGTAAGAATGTCATATATCAAGAAAACTAACAATAACAGTTGTTGGAGGGGATGTGGCCAAAAGGGAACCCTACTTCATTGTTGGTGGGAATGTAAAGTGGTTCAGCCACTCTGGCAAGCAGTATGGAGATTCCTCAGAAGGCTAAATGTAGAAGTCCCCTATGACCCAGCAACCCCACTTTTGGGTATTTATCCAAAAAACCACAAACAAAATCACAGTAAAGCTACCAGCACAACAATGTTCATTGCAGCACAATTTGTCATAGCGAGAATCTGGAACCAACCCAGATGCCCCTCCGTAGACGAATGGATCAGGAAAATGTGGTACATATACACAATGGAATTTTATGCCTCTATCAGAAAGAATGACATTGCCCCATATGTAAGGAAATGGAAGGACTTGGAAAAAATTATACTAAGTGAAGTGAGCCAGACCCAAAGAAACATGGACTCTATGGTCTCCCTTATTGGGAATAATTAGCACAGGTTTAGGCAAGTCACAGCAGAGGATCACAAGAGCCCAGTAGCTATACCCTTATGATCACATAAGATGATGCTAAGTGAAATGAACTCCATTTTATGGAAATGATTGTTATATCACAGTTGTAACTACTTTCAACATCCCATGTGTATCTGTAGTTTCTACTATTGATGATGTTCTTGTATCAACTTCTTGTGATTGTATCTACACTATCTGTAATCTTATCTGAGTATATTGGAAACCGTGTATACTGGTATTAGAATTAGGAAATTGAAAGGGAATACCAAATTTGAGAGACACAGGGTAAAAAAAAGACAAACAACTACAAAAGCAATACTTGCAAAACTGTTTGGTGTAAGTGAATTGAACACCTCCGTGGGGGGGGGGAAGGGAAAGGGGGAGGTGGGAGGGGGGTATGAGAGACAAGGTAACAAACTGTACAAGAAAGGTATCCAGTGCCTAACGTATGAAACTGTAACCTTTCTGTACATCAGTTTGATAATAAAAATTTGAAAAAAAACACAACTGTTTGGTGTAAGTGAACTGAACACCTCAGGGGGGGAAAGGGGGAGGAGGGAGGGGGGTATGAGGGACAAGGTAACAAACAGTACAAGAAATGTATGCAATGCCTAACGTATGAAACTGTAACCTCTCTGTACATCAGTTTTATAATAAAAACTTAAAAAAAACTACCTGCCTATAGGTTATCCTGTGATATTTTGATAAATGTATATATCATGCAGTATTCATCTCCACAGGTAAGTATATCCATCTTCATGCGCACACACACACACACACACACCATTTTTTCAACATCCTTTCTTCTAGACTTTTTAAAGGGATAAATCTATAATACTTGTTTGATTCTCAGTTGGTTATATGTCCTAAATTAATTTCTAGAATCATGAAATTTGCAGGGGAGGATGGGCAATTTGGGCCTACATTACAGCTGCCTTTGCAGGAAAATATCTGCTGAACTTCTCTTTTAACATAGCCCATAATAGCTTGCAACTGTTCTTGATGTCCTCCTTGCCCTGCTACATTTCACTCTTCAGGAAGTGGCCAGATCATAATCCAACCCTATTTAAAATGCAAACACACCACTCCTTTTCCAAAGCGCTAAAAGTAAAGTCCAAGATCCTTAGTGTGGTCTAAGGGTTGTACATGATCTCACCCTTGCTCACCTCTCAAATTGTGACTCTTATCGTAGCCCTTATGTTTGGGGTCCAGACAATAAATCCAGTTTGCATGCAAAATATCTTGCGTTCATTCTTCCTTCTGTCTGGTATATGGAATAAGTTCCTCTTTTCACCATTTAGATCCTTCCATTTTAGAGAAGGCTTCCCTGGATACCCAAGGTAAAATGATCATTTCAGTCCCCATTGCTTCATTTAAGTTTGTCCATGAGACTCTTACCTCCAGTTAACCAACAAAAAGCCAGAAATGGAGATGTGGATCAAGTAATCAAGCACCAGCCTTGAGTAATAAAAACCTAAAGGATATTACTTGGGACCTGAGTTCAAGCCACAGTACCAGCACACACACAAAAGAACTGAATGTATCAAGTGTGGTCATAGTGGTCATAGCATTTCCTAAAAAGAGCAACGATTTTAGGAGGAAGTACAGATGGTAGGGTTGTGGTAAAGTTTTTCTCATGGATGTCCAGATCTTTTGTGAACTATTTCTTTGGCTTCTCTAGTTCTCATGTTGTATCTCACGACTCCTCAGGTGTAAATTTCACCCACAGTGGTTGTTTCTTGGGCCTTTGAATATTCTACGCTTTTCTATACATCTCCTTACCACAAGGCCTTTGACCATGCTGTACCCTTATCTGCAATGCTACCCTCATCTCCATATCCTTTATGAAGTTGGTAACTATCCACTCTATGTACTAACTCAAATGTTAGGTAAGTCTTCCTTAAGATCAGACATGTTATATACCTCACAACTAATCTGTAATTTGTCTTTGTATTGCTAGTGATGTTATGGAATTATGTAGTCCTTTATGTGCCTGTTCAATGTTTATAGCCCGAGGCTGACCCCATCTGCTTGCTCATCATTTTATCCCTAGCACCTAATATATAGAAGGCCCTCAATAACTACTCTTTCAAAGAATGAATGTTTTTGAGAGGGGAATTCAAAGTCGGTCTTATCACTGAAAGTTTTACCCTTATCGTCTCTGGGAGAAGTTATGGTAGGCTAATTCTAGACCTCCCAGTAACATGACCACACTTGCAACCTGGAGACAGAGGATCATTGCAAAGTTCTTTATATTGTAGGCATTGATGGATACTTCCCTAGTATGCTAGGATACCCAAGGGTGTGCTATGTTAGCTGGGGGTGGGGTGGGGGGAATTTACATGCCTTTCTCAAATGTTATTGCCCAAGTCTTTTATATAAAGACTTGTCTCTGCTCAAATTGTTGCTTCCAGAATCTCGAAACTAAGGGTCTCTCTGCTGACAAGGTGATTGTGAGTAGTCACATAGAAGCAATGCTAGAAGCTCCTATCTTAACCCTGTTGCTATTTTCCAACTTACCAATTGATGTGAAGACTTACTCTGTTGATATGGCATCCCTAGGACTAGCACGGAGAGTGCTAGACCCTTTTAACTCATGTAAAAATTTATCAGAGCAATTCCAGACTGAGCACCAGCACTAAAAGGCAGTAAGTTTTCTGTTAGTGAAGCTATGCAAGAGAAGACTGGATCATCCCTTGAAAAACTTCCATGAAATAGAAGGAGAACAAACTGAGAAGAGCACTGAGGTTATTTCCAACACTGATATTAGGAGGTTCTAAGCCATGTAGTCTTTGCATTATCTCTCTAGTCTCAGGGTTTAGCTGAGTCACTTCCTGTGTCCCGTGGATTGTCTTGACCCCAGGGACTATTGTTGCTGGTGATAGGGCACAGTCTTTGACCCGAAACATAGCTGAGTTAACACACTTAAAGAGGCTGAACCTGTACCCTTGTCCTCATTAGCTATGTCCTCTAATCCCTTAAATTCACAGGCACATTTCTGATATACAGCAGTGAAATTTACTTGAAAGAGTTTCATACCATGAAAAGTGATGTAATCCAATGACATCTACTTCAGCCTGATAACATTGTGCTGGGTTTAAAGATGAAAATTTTAGGGTGATAGAAATTAAAATGATAGTTTGGAAGTATTGAAGTAAAGAATTTTCTATCAAAGCAAAAGGAAATGTTATGCAAAAGGATTTGCAGTCTCAACCATGCAGAGACATAAATATCACATATTAATAGATTTGACCTAGTTGCAATCATAGCTTCATTCTCATCTTTTCTCCCTCACATGCTTGTTCTCTATTTGGGGAGCTTACTCTGAAAGCTTAGGAGGTGTTTACAGATAGGCAAAACTAGTGAGAAGTAGACAGGTATCATGATCATAAATAATACTAAAAGTATAATACATGTGAGAAAAGATTTCTGTATTAGTAAGTTGATTATATCCAATCTCTGTACATGAAAATAGAACCACATAGCTTGGGGATAAGTATGGGTTGGAAATAATGAAGTAGAATAATGAAAGAAGTGACAGTGATCAAGATGCATAGTGTTCACAGTCTGTTAAACTACGACCCCTTTGTACAAACACTTTGAACTTAAAAAATATTGTTGTTCACAAATTATTAAACCTTATCACTTCTTCTATCTCTAATCTGAAATTAATGTTAGTTTATCTCATCCTATTGTTTTATTTTTAAACCCCCTTCCCTGGCCTACCTGTCAAATTTCTTGTCAACACAATGGGAGAGAATGATGCAAGGGATGACATTAATCAAAACACATTTTCATTATAACCTGATTTGTTGAATGGTAACTCTTTTGTGTAACAACTTAAAGATAATAAAAATATAATTTAATTTTTTCCTACCATACTGCATTCAACCAAAGAAGAGCTATAATAAAAATGCTACCCAAATACCTTGAATTGGAGAGTTACATAGGAACTTAGAACATACAGAAATTAGAAAACACAGAATTTCTTCAAACGCTGATGAGAAGTATAGACTTTATGTTTATATCAACAGATATACATATTCACACACATGCATTGCATACACACACAGAAACAAACACAATTTTACAATTTTCTTGTGCTTATAGAATTCCCATCCATGAAGTTAATCCATGGAGCTCAGATTCAGAACCTGTGTTCTAACATCAGAGTAAACTGAGCATAAGGAATGACCTAAAGTGATCTCCACAAAGATATTGCTGCAATCACAATCTGACTAAAACACAGAAAATACCTAAAAAAGAAACTGAAGATAATGTTAAAAAAAAAAGGCATCGTTTTTTAAACACTTCTGTGAACCTCTTTTTTTCCAGTCCTGAAGCTTGGACTCAGGGCCTGAGCACTGTCCCTGGCTTCTTTTTGCTCAAGGCTAGCACTCTGCCACTTGAGCCACAGCACCACTTCTGGCCTTTTCTGTTTATGTGGTCCTGAGGAATTGAACCCAGGACTTTGTGCATGCTAGGCAAGCACTCTACTACTAAGCCACATTCCCAGCCCTGTGACCTCTCTGAGAACTTGTAGTTGTTACTAAATATTGACTTTCTATGTAAAATATTATTTTAAGTGATATGTATGTTCAGAGAAGAATTGAAGGCTTTTCTATTTGCTACATTTAGTATAATGTTTTTTCAGTAGTGGGGATGGAACCCAGGGTCTTACATGCTAGACAAGTACCACTGAGCTATATCCTAGCTCAGAATAATTATTTTATTTCATATAGTCATGTGTACTTTAACAACTACATACCTGCCTTTCTATTAGTTTCTTTAGAAATGAATATATCAGTTAAGTTTCATTTTCTTTCCATTCTGAAACTATTGCTTTATCTCTATTTGTAGATATAATTCAGTGTGTATCTACTTATACCTGTAAATGTTCTCCTAAATTCTACATTGTTCAAACCCTGGTTGTTTCCACATTGGACTTTTTAGGGTCAATTGATGAATACTATGTGCAATGAATAGAGTATTACAGCTGGAAACAAAGTACTTTCTGTCCATTTATCAACTCCTCAAAATTCTAGTTACACATAGAGTCTAGGAAAGGCTAAGACTAAACACGGACTCAAGGAATCAGCTTCCATGAATTCTCTCTTTCCTCAAGTATAAGAAATCCATGGAGCACTGATATGCCCTATAAACTTTCAACGAATGTCTCTATCCTAAAGGGTGAGCACAGATGCTGGTAAGAACATTGGTACTAACAGATTGGATGCCATGGAAACTGAGAAAGACCTACTTTAAGCAGAATTCACTGCCATTTATTTATTTAATTTATTTTGAGCAGACTTCTACACTAAGAATGAGTAAGAGTTGGAGGGTTTCTAAAAATAACAGATTTGTAATATTTAAAACCATTTGTGTTTTTCTGAATGTAGGACATCCAATATCAAAATTTCTGTGCCACCTGCTTCTTCTTTGGAATAAAATTTTGGCTTTGGTATTATGACATTCTTGAGATTTGCTTGAAGATTTTATAGCAATGTATGTAATCTCTGCTCTGCATTTTATATTTTACAGATAAAGCTTTTGGGAAACTAATTCAGGGATGATTTGACATTACTGATTAAAAAATATCAAGGTGAGTGTTGGGTTTGCCTTCATTCATTTGAACAAAAGGGTGAATCAAACCATAACCAAATTAAAAAGACTAGAATCAGTTGAGTAGATAAAATGATTCAATTTTAAATTATGCAAGGGGAAGGGCATACATCCAGTATAGATTTTTTCCATGGATGTTTTCTGGATGCAGCTAATGTCAAAGCTACCAAGTATGCACCAACAATGATAGACAAGTAAGCAAACCTATACACCGCAAAAAAGTCACAATACCACACTCTGGTCTTTGTCAATAGTTAGGCAAGTACTATAGCCAAGTTGGAATCAAAACATAGGCATTCTAGCCCCAAAAGATTCCACACAATAACACTTGAGCCACCCATCCTGTCCCTGGAGTAAGATAGTGCAATGATTGTATGGTCATGAACTAGAATCACATTTCCCAAATTTTCATTCCTGAATTCACTATTTCCAAGGTGTATGATCTTCAGAAAGCTGTATCATTTCTCTGTGTCCCTCTGTAAATGTGTGAAATGTGGTTGATAATAAAAATATATGTACTACTAAAAGTTGTTGTGAGGATTTCATAAATTAATGAATACATAAATAAGGCATTTAGAACAGCAGGTGAGAACATAGCAAGTGCTATATAAATCTTACCTATTATTATTATTGGATCTTGCTGAGTTTTCCTGTCAGTGAAGTCAATTTGTGGTGGTGGGATATTGGCCTCTCATAGACCTGGGCCATTTCATCTCAGCAGAATTTGAAGACTATGAGCTAATAAGATCTGGCCATAGCTGACAGTTTGTTTCAGTAGAAATGACGCTCCATGCACCAAGGCCAATTTGAATGCAAGTTTACCCACTGTAGCTCTTGGCATGAAGTTAGAAACAGATTTGTTTAAACAGAGCAGTCATTCTATTTGCAATCATACCACTGTGTGCTATGATCCTATTAATTCTCACAAGCAAAGCAGCACTGCGAGGCTCGTTGCTTCCATCCATGTGCACACACATACATGAACCTCCAAAAACACTGAAAATCATGTCATGGAAGCAGTAGGTGGCAGTCCTCTACTTCCTGACTCAGAAAGATTTCAGGGATAGAAGGTTATCTTCTGCTGAAAGCAAAATCATGGTCCTGAAATACTCTTGAGGAAAAAAAAACTACTTCTTCTAGTGCTGATGCAAAGAATCAGTTCTGCTCCTCACCACTTGTGAGGCAAAAATTCTAACTCATCTATTAATGGGAGGTAACTGGGTATGGCAAAGAGCATAGGGTTTTTGGGGGGAGGGTGTTGTTTTTAGACAACTTGGAATATTTAATGCTTTAAATATGTTAAAATATTTTATATGCTAACAATATATTTGTTACAAGTCATAAAGTTCAGAAGTATAAACAAGATTGACAATTTCTTTTTTTTTTGGTCACAGGAAAAATATTTGTTAATTTTGGTTCCAAAGTGTAAAAATCATGCACTCACTTTTCTTTAATTTAAACATTATTGTAAAGGTGAAGTAAAGAGAGATTACAGTCACATACGTAATGAGTCCATTACTTTTTGAACAGTGTTACCCCCTCCCTCATTTTCCTCCACTCTCTCCCTCCTCCCGCATGACCAACCATGTTTTATAGTTCATTTCCAACATAGTGTCTACAGAGTACAACATCTCTGGCCATAATAAAATGCAAATCAAAACAACATTGAGATTCCACCTCACCCCAGTCAGAATGGCCATTATCAAGAAATCTAATAACAGATGCTTGCAGAGGTGTGGCCAAAAGGGAACCCTACTAAACTGTTGGTGGGAATGTAAACTTGTTCAACCATTCTGGAAAGCAATATGGAAGTTCCTCAAAAGACTAAACATAGAGCTCCCCTATGACTCATCAACCCCACTCCTGGGTATTTACCTAAATGACCACAAACCAGCCCACACTAAAGCTACCAACAGGGGCTGGGGATATGGCCTAGTGGCAAGAGTGCCTGCCTCGGATACACGAGGCCCTAGGTTCGATTCCCCAGCACCACATATACAGAAAACGGCCAGAAGGGGCGCTGTGGCTCGAGTGGCAGAGTGCTAGCCTTGAGCGGGAAGAAGCCAGGGACAGTGCTCAGGCCCGGAGTCCAAGGCCCAGGACTGGCCAAAAAAAAAAGCTACCAACACAACCATGTTCATTACAGTATTGTTTACCATAGCTAAGATATGGAATAAGCCCACATGCCCCTCAGTGGATGGATGGATCAAGAAACTGTGGTATATATACACAACGGAATTCTATGCTTCCATCAGAAAGAATAATTTTACCCCATTCATAAGGATATGGAAAGACTTGGAAAAAATCATATTAAGCAAAGTAAGCCAGACCCAAAGAAACATAGGCTGCATGGTTTCCTTCATTTATAATAACTAGAATATGTCTATAAATCTACAAGTTAATCCAATAAATAGTAAAGCACTAATAATTACACGAAAACATGATTAATTAAAAAGCACTGTAAGCATTCACACACTGAGAACAAAGGAGGATACTCTTATGAGAGGATCACAATGGCTCAATAGCTATATGCATATGACCATATAAAATGATGCTTATTGAAATGAACTCCAGTAAATGGAAACAAGAGGTTTTTTTGTTTGCAGTTATTTCTTTTTCTTTCTTTTTTCACTTTTGGTTTATTCCTAGTTGTCATTAAATTTGATTTCTGTACCCTTTATCTTGTATATAAGTTTATCTGATTTAGGGAGAGAAAGGGAAGTCACAAAAATGGTGGGACAAAGAGTGCACCAATTCATAAGAGTATAGGTTTAGAAGCCAAATTGCTTAGGCTTCCTTCTGGAGTTGGCTGCTTATCTGTTCTGTGACATTGGGCTAATTACTTGACGTTTGGGTACCTCTGTTTCCTTGTATGTTAAGTGGATATAGTAATAGAACCTAACTCTATAGAACTGTGGAGAAAATTGAATAAATTAATATTTATAAAGCAGCTTTAACAGTGCCTAGTAGAGTAATGCAATATAGCCATTTATTAAACAAAATAAATAATCTTTATGTGTTTGGCAGTGCCTACATTATCTCAAGGTCAATATTAATTCTGCTGGCTTTTCTCCTTTATTAAAAATCTGCGGCCCACTGGCAGAGTGCAAGCACTAATGGCCATAATCAGTAAAGAGGGTTTTAAATAGCTTCACATCATGTTGAAATCCATGACCAAGCTTAGGAATGGTCTGATGCAAATTATAAATCCCAAAAGATGGAGTGCACATAAAGCAAATGTATTAGTTAGGGTAGGCTATCTTCTAGAAGAAACAGAGGCAAATACGAAATACAGTAGTAGTTTAAATCCCATTTTTAAAAACCCAAATTGGTATTCCTGTTGGGCAGATAGTTCTCTTCTAAATAAAAAAATCAGAGATTCAGTTTTCTTCTACCTTGTAGCTCCTTCATCTCAACAGATGGCTTCCCAGGTCACTGAGCTATTCTGCATCAGAGGAGTGAAAAATGAAAAATAAGATGGAGAAATTCCCATGACTGGTTCATAAGTGGTACATAACTCTCAGTCACATGACACTGGAATGAACTAGCCATCTAATCCACTAACACGACAACAAAGTCCCTGTCTGGATAGCCAATTCTCAGTGACTACTTCATACAATTGAGGGGGGGCATGAATTTAGTTGGACATCTCTGGCCCAGATTCTAAGATGACAAACTTGTAAGTGGCAGAGTGAGTGTGGGATAAGACGCTGAGTTCCTAAAGAACAGGACTGTCTTTGATTTCTGCAATCCTTCGAACCTTGTACAAGAACTTTTTCTTGGTGCACAACAAAGAAGTGAAGCGGACTGTGCATGAGGAGGTTCTCAAAGGCTTTTTCTGTTGAATATTTGAGTCTTTGCATGTTGGAATCTATGTACATGAATGTTTATATCTGTGAATCTTTATATTCCTGCATATCCTGCTACATATGTATGCTTGCATTTATACATGTATTTTTGTCTTTTTATCTGAATGTGAATATATATGTATGTGTTAATTTGTATTGTATATATGCATTATATATATTGATTTGTTGCCTGCTTATAAACATGTGCATATGAACGTATATGTATGAACCTGTACCTATATATTTGTTTATATATACGTCTTCATGGTTTTATGTGAGTTTATATTCCTGTCGATATATGTACAGTGTATATATACACCTTGTAGACTGTAA
The DNA here is from genome assembly GCF_023159225.1 of Perognathus longimembris pacificus. Lineage (NCBI taxonomy): Eukaryota > Metazoa > Chordata > Mammalia > Rodentia > Heteromyidae > Perognathus > Perognathus longimembris. Next base: position 10,157,832 of record NC_063188.1, on the reverse strand, counting down.
ATGTGCATATCCTTAAATGTTTGTGTTTACATGAATACATGTATATCCATGTATAAGTATGCATGTCTTCACATGCAAACATGTATGTGTTTGTGAGTTTGCATATACATGCATGTGCATGTATACACATATAAACACATGAAACCAGTTCCATGAAAACAATATTTACATTTTAGGGATTTATTGTATAAAATAATGGATTTCATTATGATGTTGTCATACGTGTATGCCACATGCTTCAAAATGATTCAGTCTCTTATCCCATCACTCTCTTATCCCTCCCAGTTCACTCTCCTTCCCTAAGTCATACTGAAGTGATTTTTGTTATCAAGTAATAAGGTTATAACTATACTGTGAAAAATTCTCATAGGAGATAATAATAATAGTAGCAAATATTATTTATCTGTAACTTTGTGCCAAGCACTTTGTACACGTTATCTCATTTAACACTCATAACAACCCCATGAGTGAGGCACTATTAGTTCCATTTTATGGATGGGAAAACAGTCATAAAGGGTTGATTAACATCCTACATACCAGAACCAGAATTAATAAGTTAATCACATTTACTAATCACAGCCAGAATTTAAAGCCACAGTGGTTACAATGCCTTAGCCCATAGCCAATAGATGAAACCACCCTGCCATTTATGTGTAATGAGGCATCTCTAATCCCCTGACCAGGATTGTGGTTGAAAGGAGCTCCCTCTTCAGTACTTTCCCACTCAATTTTGCTACCTCCAGTGTTTGCAAGAAAGCCAGAGCTGCCAGCTTCTCTAACATTGGCTACAATTACTCAACAGAATCTGGCAGTGCTTACGGAGTCTATGGGCACAGATGTAGTGGAATCAGATGCAGCTGTAAGATGCACTCATTATTCTCCAGCAAGTTTCATTATCTTGATTTTTCCAGTAATAATTTTCCCAAGTTTTGGGTCCCAGTCAATCACAGGAATTGATAGACACCAGCAAATCAAAATGACTGATTCTTTCTAGCATCTCTGAACTATAGGCATAAATCTGTGGCCTTTATCATCTTTATGTTTTCTTATTTTGACATATACTTAATTAGCAAAATAACAAGTGAAACTTATTTGGCCCTCCTTGGAGATTTCTTTTTTTAAATTAAATTTTATTGACAAGGTGATGTGCAAAAGGAGTACAGTTACATAATAAGGTAGTGAGTACATTTCTTGTCATATTTGTTACACCCTCATTTTTCTTTCCATTCCCTAGTTCAGGCAAGCATATATATACAATATACAGTATACCAAAATCATATGCAGTAACCACATAGGGTATGCCAAAGCAAGTTCACCTAGAACATTAAACGTAATGACAACAATAGAATCCTCCACTGTCCTTCTCTTGGAGTTCGTTTTGCTTTTCCTCATCTTATATAATCATTGAACTCATCACTATGTCTTTTTTTACTTGTCTTTGACTTTTCTTGTAATTGTGTTCAGCTTACCATCTTCCTGTTTAGATCATAAGCAACTCAAGTTACAAACCATACATCTTGTTTTCTGGTGCTTCCCAGATGCTCACAGAAGGTGCTGTGTATACAATACTCCACCACAGCCATGACCTGTCACTTATATACTAGTAATAGGTGCCTAGAACCATGCTAGGAACTGAACACATGAAGAGCCAAAACCACACGGCACCTGCCATTAAATTATGAAGTTTAACTTAGCTAGAATTCCAGGACATATCAGCTATTATGTCTTATTTAGCTTGAGCTTCATGAATTCACTACTTTGCCCCAATAGGGAAGGAAGAAAAATGTTTCTACAACTCCTAATAATTCCTCATGAACAATTTTTTTTCAGTGACTCTTCTACTCTCAAAAAGGCTCATTCTTCTGTTTATGTAGCAGGATGGGATTAAAAGCATTATAAACATGCCCAATTTTGAATAATTGAAAGCTTTTATTATTTTTATTAGTTTACTTGGTTACCACTGCCCTCAGTTTGAGTCTTAGCTCAAGTTCTAAGACCAAAGAAAAAGTACCATCATGCATCTACAACACTCATATTTTATCCAGTGTGGCTGAAGTAGAATGGAAAAAGACTAGTAATAGCTTTGTGTATCTATGCTAGTGCTGAAGCACTATCTTTTGAATTTTTCACTCAAGGATGGCTCTCTATCAGTTGAGCCACAAATCCCCTTCTGGATTTTGGGTGGTTACTTGGAGATAAGAATCTCATGAACTTTTTTACAAAGTCTACCTTTAAACCACTATCCTCTGATCTTAGCTTCCTGAGTAGCTAGGATTACAGGCATGAGCTACCAGCACCATGCTGAAGTACTGATTTTATTCTGAATTAAGTCAATAGTTGTAGTAGGGAAGTGACATGATGTAATTTAAGTTCATAAAGGATCACTCAGGCTACTGTGGAAGAAAGAATGATTGTAGGGAACAAGAGTGACCACAGAAAGTGATCTGTAGAAGGATAGGGCTGAGGTAAGGGATTCAACATACAATATTGTATAAGCGTATATACATATGTGTGTATATACACACGTAGATATGGGTATGTATATATGTATGCATACATAACCATATACATGTATGTATACCTATGTATATAGGTATATATATATGTGGATGTCTCTCTATATACATATATATACAGATATTACTGTATACTAGATGGAGGCAATTGCATATGGTGGTGAGTGTTAAGACACCCAAACACACTTACATATTATTTGTGAGAGTCAGAATTAAAGAAAGGATATGTACACTATACTGAAAGAACTTATGTGCACTCCATTTTGAATGGATAATGGCAGTGAACTACTAGAGTGAATAGTGAATAATTCTAAAATGGTTTAGACAAGATGTTCTGAATAAAATACACTTAAGGGCTATTCAGGTAGAGGCATGGTCACATGCTGTATAATGATAAACAACAGTGCTGATGGTTGTGAGAATGCTGACAATGGATTTCGTCTGGAGATATCCAAGTAGCAGATGGTGGCTGGATGGAAAACATTTCCTCTTGTGTGAGGAAATGGAACATATGAAGAGTATGGTGAGTATCCTCCACCCTGCCTAACCTTCAGCACTTGCACCTGTAAGATCAGATCTGTTCTCATTTCTTAAATATGGAGCTACAGATATGATGAGTCCTCTTATACTACAGAACAGTTTAAATGAATAGAACATGGCTGTTTTTAAAGGTCTTCACCCTTTTCTATCATGGGTGCTCTATCATGCTGCTGCCACTTCAAGGATTTGGGTACTTTGCTGTTGCCTTGAGATTTGAAAAGTCAAGATTTCATTAGTTAGAGTTTAATCTCAGCTTGAATTCAATTGTAAAATGAATATTACCTAGTATACTTAGCACATTTTTTTAAATTGCATAAGGTCTTAGTACTCAAGACTAGAGATGAAGATCAAGGACAGTGCACTTAAGAGGCCTGAGCAAGCCTAATTATAGTGCAGTTTCATCTGGTCAGGAAAAAACCTATTTTGTTGGATTCATACTTCTATGGCTATATAAGACAAAGGAAAACAAATATTCACAAATTAGTTCTTTGGGTATCTTGACATTAGTCTTTTTATCAGAAAGGTGTTTCATGAACTTGAGTTTGGTGAATAGAGGGCACTGATGGGATTGGTGGAGGTATGGCAATTCCCCAGCACACTTCATTCATCAAGATACTAACAGAATACTTACAAGGCTAAGGAAATGTGGACAAAAGGCTTGTAGCATCCAGGCACGTTGTATACACCTGTAGTCCTGGACCAGAGAATGCTGAGACAAGAGGAATGTAAATTAGAAGCCAGCCTGGGCTACACAGAAAGAAATCTCCAAAAACATAAATTTAAGCAAAATACAGCAGCCATAACATGAGCTTTCTGAAGTATATAAGGTATGTTGTACACTATTTGGTTTATTGTTGACTTACAGATGAAATTAAACTGTCACTAATAAATGTATCTTCTTCCTTAGTCTTCCAATGGTAGATCCATTGTAAAAAAAATTGTAAGGACATTGTTCTTTGAAGAACTAGAAGAGTGGATTCATCTGTATTCTTAATAGACTCTAAATAAATTGTCAGTAGTTTCCACCACTAAAAATAAGAGTGCCTTACTATTATTCTGAAGACCTTGCCCTAGAAGAAAATTCACTACCTGGATGATACTCAGTATAGTGATAGAGATGGCAGCAAACACTATGTTGCATGGGACAAAGAACAAATGTTTTCCAGGCACAAAGTTCTGAGTTCCAATTTTGGCAGATATGGTTATTGGTCACACCTTTCCATTTCCTTTTCTGTAAAATGGTAACTATATAGCAATCATTGCAAGGATTATGACTTCATTTATGAAAAATGTTCAGTGTGTTTTGGTAATAAAAGTTAACACTTATTGAATGCAAAATTTGTTCATTCCTTCACTCATTCACTAAAATTTGAGTACTATGTATGAGTCAGGTACTATCTATGAGTCTTGTTGCTGGATATGTAGCAGCAAGTAACTTTATAATTCCCTTAGTGATTTAATTATCAGAACAAAGCTCAGTGGTAGATATTTATTACCCTCATTCTACAAAAAAGAAGAGGTCTATCTATCCAAACCACTTTCACTAATGTCTATAGACAACTGAACATGAAATTTACATAGCAAGTGATGGAGAAGTAGGGATTTCCTCAGATCTAACCTTTATTCTAACAATGTCATTCTTCCCAGTATATAATATTTCAAGAGATATAATTTTCCTTCCTTTCTCTGATGCAGCTTTGTATATTCATATACAATGATTCAAGATGCTTGTATTCATAAACTGATTGGCTGCATTGTAACTCTTGTGCAATTAAAGATAAGAAAAAATATGAAATTTTTAAAAATTCCAGGAGAGAAGCAAAATTAAGGTGTTTAGAATAAATGATAAGTTAAACAGACAAAGCAGCAAAAAGAAATGCCAAATGGAGGGCAGTAACCATGTGTTTGATTTTTCTCAAAGGAGGCACTGGTCGTGGTTACTGTGTCTTAGTCACAGAATTCCTGTGTCAGTAATGTGTTCGTATACTTTCCTCTGTCAGCAATCCACTATCTTCCAAATCTCTGTCTAAAACTGCTCATTGACTTGTGCTTGGTTTCATTTACTGGCTACAGTATGGTACACCCAGGGGAGAATTTCAATGTGTAACTCTTTGGACAACTAACAGTTTAGCAAAATGAATACCAGGAAATTGAAACAATGCTGTCAGGAGAAGGGGAGGTCAAGAGCAAAATGGAATCAGGTAACTTGAGTGAATGTGTGGTGTTGGAAGAGATGGGAGAGAATGATGGAAGGGCTGAATACTCATTGTCTTCATAAGGTGATACATTGAATTGCAACTCCCTTTTACAACTACTTAAAGATCATAAGAATTAAAAGTTAAAATATTATATAGCCGACATATAGAATTAGGCAAGTGCCCTTCAGTGGACAAATGGAACAAGAAAATGCAGTATATATACAAAATGGAATTTTAATCATCTATTAGAATGATATTGTACTATTTGTAAGGAAGTGAAAAGATTTGGAAAAAAATGATCATAAGTAAAGTAAGCCAGACCTAGAGAAACAAAGGTTGCATAGTTTCCTTCATTTGTAGTAGAGAGAATATACATATAAACTTATATGTAAACATGTTGGTGGTATGCAAGGAGTTACAAATGAATTGACTGAAGTATAATACACTTTGTGGAGAGCTCAAATGTTATAATCTCCTAGAAAGCCTAGGTCACAAGCCCAAACAATCAGCACCAAGAAATGGGTACATGTAATGTGGGTGTGGTAAAAAGGGGAGAGAGGTAGAAAAAGGAATGGTGGAAGTGGGGAGAATGCAGAAAAGAATTATTATGTATACTGCAAAATTAAGAAAATTAAGGGAAAGGGCAGGTCAAAGGGGGAGTAAGAATGTTAAATGAGGTGACATTGATCAAGATGCATTGCAATATATGGCACTTCCTTTGTATAACTACTTATAGATAATAAAAAGTTGAATAATATACTTTGCTCGGGACCTTTTATTAGCAAGAGAATTCACAAACTGTAACCAGTACTGACATAGGACACCAGAACGGCAAGACATGTGACAATGTACACATGCTACACAGATTCCTCCCTAAGGAAGGACTTGTAGCTGACTTGCAGGGAAGGTAGTTGGCACATAGCTGCTTGCTTCCAGCTCCTTCAGGGTGTTCCTCAGAGACAGAGATAACAAGTTCTCTGAGATAATATCTGCATAGAGCAACGAGGCCCAAGTAAATATCTTCCTCAAAACTGACATCATCTGGTGACTGAGAACTGTTGGTGAGGGTTAAAAAAAGCCTGGCCATCTCAATCTGTCCTGAGGCAACAATGAAGGGCAACTCTTGATCCTAACTGAGCTACTTTTGAGGTTGATCACAACTTAATCAAACCTGCACTGCATTTTAACTACTTCTACTCAACCATCCTTCTTTTCGCAAGGATTGATCCCTAAAAACACACCCTGTACCCTAGATTTATCTTACTGTTTCCTTCTAGAAAAGGAGCTATCGTTATCACATGAAGAAGGGCAAATGCAAGCTCCTTTATGAAGAAACGATTATATTTCTGCAAGGCAAGCCTGGTGAATTCAATGGACAGATGATGGGGACCACAATGACTACAATTGTTCGGTTGTTGTTGTTTTGTATTTATTTGTATTCTCTGCTTCTTTCTACCATGATGAAGTACTGTTTTTTTTTAATTTACTATCTTCATAAAGGAGCTTCCATTATGGTTCCTGGAAGGTGTGGATGCTGAATTTATGTTCATTTACTCCATATGGTAGATGGGAAGACTGAAAGACTTGGGAATGTGCTAATATCCCTTCTCAAGAAAATACCTATTGCCCAGTTATAAGCAGTCAGTGGACAGACTCAACTGCAGACACATGCAGTACCTGGTATGACATCCTTCCCACATTGTGACCCACACATGAAATCCTATCCTTGAGAATGTACAGTGAGTGGAAGAGACTTCACAGTAGAATGGCAGCAGAGTTTCTTATTCTTGGGGTTGGCGTGGGGATAACCTTTGATCACTTGGAGATTCACAAAGGCCATCATCTGTCAATAGGCATTTTGTCTTGTTTCCTCCTTTTGGCACTTATAATAATTATAAATATAAACTATGCCATCTCTACAACTAAAACAGTTCATAAAGTTATAAAGGAAAAACTGAAGTTTTCTACCTCTTTCATTATTCCAACTCTACTGCTCAAAGACAAGTATTTCTCATGCAACATCCAGACATTCTTCTGCTCATCTGGTTAGTGTGTCCTCTTCCATTTGGGGCTTTACAGTCTTCATCCTGGGCCCTCAGCATGTACTTCTAAGTTCTGCTACATCAGCAGAACACCATCCACCCAGACCTGATCTCTATCTAGACCTTCACAAAGAAAAGAGGACGCTCCATGGGGGTCCCACCGGTATCTCCAGGATCAGCATTCAGGCTCACTGCCTAGACCTAAACTCTGCCCAACCTGCATACTATCTTCAGTGACTACCTGAGCACGGGGTGTACCTCCCACTCTAGTCCCGGCTATATAAGGATGTCATCTCACCCTCTCCCATGAAAGAGATGGCCTTGTTAGTCCCGACTGGCTATAATTCCCTTTGCTGTATGTGACTGTGTCCATGTAGTCTTCTGGGATGAGTGCTTTCACACCTGGGTTTCACTGTGCTATGCTTTAATTTATTTGATAACTTAACCCTTATCCTCAACAATCTTGTGAAATAGGCACTGAAGTGTCTGTTTTGCAGATAATGAAACTGAGGCTTAGAGAATATAAAGAAGCAGAATGGATGATGGTAATGAAGTCAGCATTCAATACTTTTGCAAGTATTGCTTTTGGAGTCATTTGTCTTTTTATCCTTTGTCTCTCGATTTTGATATTCCCTTTCCCTTCCCTAGTTCTAATACCAGTATATATAGTATCCAGTGTACTCAGGTGAGATATAGTGATAGCACGGATACAACCACAGGAAGGGGATACAAAAGGATCATCAAGAAAAGAAGCTACGGTTTCACATGGCATGTTGAAAGTAACTACAACAGTGATATAACACTCATTTCCATAACATGGAGTTCATTTCACTTAGCATCATCTTATGCATTCATAAGGGCATAGCTATTGGGATCTTGTGATCCTCTGCTGTGACTAGCCTAAACCTGTGCTAATTATTCCCTATGAGGGAGACCATAGAGTCCATGTTCCTTTGGGTCTGGCTCACTTCACTTAGCATAATTTTTTCCAAGTCCTTTCATTTCCTTGAGAATGGGGCAATGTCATTCTTTCTGATAGAGGCAAAAAAATTCCATTGTGTATATGTACCACATTTTCCTGATCCATTTATCTACTGAGGGGCATCTGGGCTGGTTCCATATTTTAGCTATGACAAATTGTGCTGCAATGAACATTGTTGTGCTGGTGGCTTTAGTGTGTTTTGTTTGTGGTCTTTTGGGTAGATGCCCAAAAGTGGGGTTGCTGGGTCATAGGGGAGCTCTATGTTTAGCCTTCTGAGGAATCTCCATACTGCTTTCCAGAGTGGCTGAACCAGTTTACATTCCCAGAAACAATGAAGTAAGGTTGTTCCCTTTTGGCCACATTCCCTCCAACATTTGTTATTGTTAGTTTTCTTGATAAGGGACATTCTTACTGGGGTGAGGTGGAATCTCAATGCTACAAGTCAAAGAAAGGATGGACAAATGGGACTGCATCAAACTGCAGAGCTTCTGCAGGGCAAAGGACATAGCTCACAAGATAAACAGAAAGCCCACAGTTTGGGAAAAGATCTTTACCGGCCATACAACGGACAGAGGCCTCATATCTAAAATATATGCAGAATTAAAAAAATTTAAAAAAGTGGGGTAAAGATTTAAAAAGAGACTTCTCTGATGAGGAAATGAGAATGGCCAAGAGACATATGAAAAAGTGCTTTATGTCATTGGCCATAAAAGAAATGCAAATCAAAACAACATTGAGCCACAGTTCTATTCCCAGATTTTTGGTGGTTAATTGGAGATAAGAGTGTCGTGGATTGGAATTTTCTTCAGGAGCTCAGTTCAAACCCTAATCCTCAGATGTCAGCCTTCTGAGTAGGTAGGATTACAGGCTTGAGCCATTGGCACTGGGCAGGATATAATGTTTCCCTGCTGGGTTTTGGTCTTGCTTTTGGTAGATTAATGATTAGTGTTATTCTTCATTATTATTTTCCTATTCCTACCTTTGTAACAGGAATATTTAACCATTAGCACACCACTGCATCTTAGAAATATGTAACTTTATTTTTACACATACTCACAGCTAGGTTTGTCTTGGGTATAAGAAAAGGCACTATATTTGGACTTTTGAGTAATGCTGGAATTAAGACTCAGTACTCTTAGGCATGGAGTGTAATCTTTGCCTTGTGAGACAGACAAGAATGTTATAGTTTTTATCTTATCTGGTTCCCATAGGCCCATTTCTTAGATATATGGTTCCCAATGAGACAGTGAAAACATTCAGAGGTGAAGTCTACCAGGAGCTCTTTAGGTCAGTGAGGTCTTTGGGTCATTGTCATGAATGAGATTGTGCAATGTGAGACCATAGTCTTGTCCTCATTCATTACCACCCCCCCAGCCATCTACTCCCTGGCCATGAGGTGAGCTGTTTTGGTTTGACACACACTCCTGCCTTGATGTGCTACCTCTCTCATGGGCCCCCAAAATGGGGCCAGTCAGGCATAGACTAGACCCTCTAAAACTATAAACTCAAATAACCTTTGTCTCTTTTATAAATTGGTTACCTATGGTATTTGTTATATTGATGCAAAACTGGCTGGCATGCAGCATTTAAGACCAACAGGATGGACTTGAGTAGAATCACTGAACTCTTCAACACTCCAGAGGGTTTTATTCCTATTCCCTTAATCTCTGGCTGGTTAATGAAAAAGAGTCTTATAATCATCAATGTAATGATTTGCAACTTGAAAGCACTTCAGTTTGCTAGTTTCAGGGAACAAAAGCTATTTCAGGAAGGAATGATTCTTAAATATTCCTAGACTGCAACTAACTAAAAATAATCAGTGAAAATAATACTGAAAGTCAAAACATGGTTTACCTTCTGAAGTTATACAACTAGGCTCAGAATATATTAGCTTACCTCCCTCTGACTTGCTGCAGTAAGCATTAGTCTCTGGAAACTCATCCAGCTAGCAAGTACCCTGGGAAGTATTTGCTTATCTGATGGCAATAAGGCCTTGAAAGGACCCTGTTTTCCCTCTGCCCATTACATAACACTTGATTTCTCATCCCATAGAGCTTTTCATCTTTCTAGGGACCTCTATGAAATAAAGAGGATAAATGCTGGAAGGTATTTAACGCTGAACTCTTACACTTATATACCAGGATGATAGTAAACATGGGACACGAGAGATCTAGCATCATATTAAGGTAAAGAGGAGAAGCAGGACACTGCTACTGGGTTTTCCCCTATAGTGACTGAGCAAAAAATAACACTATATAAAATGCTTCATTGTTCCTACTGGTGTTTGTCATTTCTGCAGAGAACTGCTACCCCTAAACTGGATTGGAGTTCAGATTTGAGAGCTGACAACTTCTAAGTAGTTATAACCCCAGGCCTAGCCTGTTACTCTTCAAATCATTGAACTTTATTGGCTATCAGTGTGCATCCTCTGTGCCTATCTTAAGCAACCCCACTTTTCTGGCCTGGGTTATAAGGATACTATTCTGAGGCTATATTGACTATGCCAAATTCTGCCCTGGTTCTAAGAAGGGAAATGCACATTCAAAAAGAACAGCAAGGTTTTGCTTGCAATATCAGGATCTATTTCTTCATGCTTGAAATCCTAAGCTTTTCTCTCTTTATTTGGCAAAAATAGTAACTGGGTCAAATATAGAAAACTCACCACCTCTTCCTTTTATTTACTTCTCCATCTGTGTACAGGCTTCATCAATGATGACAGCGGGAATTGGCTTGGCTTTGGAGCCCCAGTTGGTTAGCTATTTGATGTGAGGAAGCAGCTGGGAGAATGTACACACATGCGATTCCTGGGCCATGCTCCAGGGAGGGGGTGAAGACTGCCATTGGGCTTTTCCCCATTAGTTAACCAAGAGATTATTCTGGGAGTTGCTTAGAAGAGATCCTTTTCCTGACTTGCTTTGTGTTTTTAAAATCATACATGACAAGTCCTTTAATAATGTTACTTGCATATTCTTCTAAATACAAAAGTAAAAACATAACCTAAGAAGCAGGAATACAAAGTAAAAAGAAGCAATCCAAATGTGACGGTGAATTAAACCCCCTTTGTACAACTACTTAAAATTAAAAAAAGCTATCCATAAATGTATAAAGTGAGCATATTATTTTTATTTATTTGTTAATATTTTGCCGATTATTGATTATGTTTTATTTCTGTGCAGACCTATGAAAATAAATAAAATTATTTTAGTTATGTCCAGTGTTTCCTAAGCCAGGCAGATGCTGAAGAAAAGACAACTCTCTCTCTCTCTCCATACACACACACACACACACACACACACACACACACACACACACATCCTCTATTCAACAGAGTAAACTTGAAAATACCAAGGAGACCGCTTTTGTTTGCGTAAGAATGTGTAAAGCTATATTGTCCAATAGTGTTGCTACTAGCCATGTGGTAATTTAATTTAGATTCCCAACAACTGAATAATGTTTTGACACATGGTCTCACTATGTTGCCCAGACATGCTTGCAACTCATAGTACTCCTGCCTCAATCTGGGATTACAGGTGTGTGCAACTATGCCTGGATTAAATAAAAGTATAGATTTCCTTAGTTGTACCATCCATTTTTCAAACATCTGATAATCATGTGTGATTATTTCTTCAGAATTAAATAAAATTAATAGTGTACTTTCCATTGCACCAGCTACAGTGTCAACACTCAATAGCCACACATGGATAGTGGCTGCTGTATTTGACAGAACTGTTTTTAGATCGTTGTATTCATCTCAGAAAATTCAGTTGGATACGTGATACTAGAGAAGCTCAGGAGGCTGTAAGGTGGTGGTGAAAGAGAAAAAGGGTAGGTATCAACAAAAAATATAGAGGTAAGTCATTGAAAACGTTTAAGACAAAGAGAGGAGAGAAAAGCAGTTACTGCAGGAGGATGTAAACTAGTGAAAGAGAAATGTTTTAACAGAAGGGCATTTCAAAGGCTTTCCTCTTCAATATATAAAATAACGCCATTGCTATGCTATTTTCTTAGGAAAGTTTAAATAAAACTCATGTCAGCTGTGTACTCTTGAACTTAGATATGTGGAACCCAGCTCCTTGCGCTTGCTAACTTCCATTAAGAGACAGCCTAAACCCAAACATGTATGTTTGAATGTAATACATGTCATTGACCTCAAGGTGGACATCTAGTCAAAGAAAGCCACTCCCACATGGCTTATATATGACATAAAATGAAATGTGATTTTTAACAGAACATACTATTTCATCTCTTTTTTCCTCACTTAGATATATATAAACATTTATGTTAGGGTTAAAAAAATTTATGCTCATCCTGTCCACACAAAATATGCATATGCACATTTCTTTCCTTTTTTAATACAATTTGGTTGTTATTATTAAAGTGTTGTACAGATCCATTACCATTTCAAAAGTCAGGTGACAAGTACACTTAATTTTTGGAAAATGTAACCCCTTCCTTTACTTTCTCCCAGTTTTCCTCTCCCATGCCTGCCCACAAGTTACATAGGTCATTTTTCCATATAGTGTATCATGAATAGCATGATTGCATTTGCTTACTCCCCTCCTTCCTTTTCTGTGTTCCTCTTCAGCCCTCTTAAACTCCCTCCACCCCTGCAAAAAAAAAAACCCACCACCATCACCATCAAGAACAATAACAACAAAAAGCCAGTTTCCATTTCCTGGAATTTGTTTCAATAAATAGTATTTTAAATGTTCAGAGAAGTTATACCTTTGGGTTCCTCCCCTAAGAGTAACCTCCTTTAGGCTGACTACTGGTGTGGGAATGCCTAGAGTCCTGTATAGGTCATCATGTCCAGTTATATTTTAGATCTAATTTCCACAAGAAAGAAAACATGCACGGTTTGTCTTTGTGCTAGGTTCATCCATTTCTCTGCAAAGAGCATAATCTTATTCTTTCTTTCTTTAAAAAAGTAGTTCTAACATAAGATGATGCTAAGTGAAATGAACTCCATGTTATGGAAACGAGTGTTATATCACTGTTGTAATTACTTTCAACATGCCATGTGAAACCATAGCTTCTTTTCTTGATGATCCTCTTGTATCACCTTCCTGTGGTTGTCCTTGTGCTATCACTATATCTCTTCTGAGTACCCTGGATACTGTATATACTGGTATTAGAACTAGGAAACTAAAAGGGAATATCAAAATTGGGAAACACAGGATAAAAAGGCAAATGACTCCAAAAGCAATACTTGCAAAACCATTTGGTGTAAACCAACTGAACAACTCATGGGGGGAGAGGGAAGAAGGGTGGGGGGAGGGGGGAATGAGGCAAGAGGTAACAAATAGTACAAGAAATATACCCATGGCCTAACGTATGAAACTGTAACCTCTCTGTACATCACTTTGTTAATAAATAATAATTATTATTTTTAAAAACTAGTTCTAGAAGTCAGATAGAGAAAAAGATATGCACATATTCTTTCACATTCTCCATAGATGTTGTTACATCTTCCCCTAGAGTAGATATGCCAATATACTTGCTGGAAGTACAGCATGCAAATTCCCATTTCTTCAACACTTTCACTGTACTACAATTTTTAAATATATTTTGTTATATTTTCACAGGCAAAGTACAGTGTTGAAAATCAGAAGTACTTTTGATATTTTCATAAATGGAAAAATATTAGCGAGTGTAACACTTGATCATAATTTGTAGAAAAACTTCTACTTGAAACTCAGGACATGTATCTCAAGTCATTAATTTGCTCTAAGCAAATTATTTCCTGACTCATTTCCAAATAATTTGCTGTCAGTTGGGCGAACATTTAGCAATCTGATTGTAATAAATATCATTACAAATATCTACATTTATCTCCATGGAGTCAGGATAGTCCATGGCCCCATGAAGCATTTCTGGAACTCATGGTACCATTCCATATACAAAGGAAGTATGTGCTCATTGGGTTGAATTGAGGAGCATTTGCCATTCTTGAAATCCTGAGATCCTAGATGAGAGAGACAAAGTCATGGTGCAGAGAATGGATCTTAGTACTAGTGCTATGTACATCCTTTCTTTTTGATCCTCAAAATGTTGGTCCAGTTGATATTTCAGACTTAAAGAAATTGATTGTATTCTGAGTATTCTGAGATCCAAGCTATGCATATGAATTTGATAGGAAGACTGAGAGAGGCATGTCTATGAGGGTGTGTGTGTGTGCCCACACGTGCGTGCAGGGAAACGGGGGGGGGGGCAAGGAGAGGGAAGAAGTGACTAATGGATGCTCTTCCCTCTCTGCTGGGAATCCTGAGAGATAAGAGGAAAAAAAGCAGTAGTAACAGGTTTGAGCACCAATTAGATTACACTTCAAGATACTGGAGTTCATCAAAATTGTTTTGGGATGCCTGTTCTTAGATTTTGATGGCAAAATTCCCATGATGATATTTGAAGCTGAAGGTCATATTAAAATGGCAGCATTTCTGTTGTTCTTTCTAGGTGGAGGCATCAAGTAAAACAATTCTGTGTGGTTTAGCTCTTGATTAACCACAGTAAGTGCATTCCCAACATGAGTTAGTAGCCCCCTGAGGCTGACATTGAATGGCTTGGATATTTACTAGCTTCTATTCTAATTACCACTTCTAACAAGCTTTATGCCAAGGACAGAACACTTCATTGGTGAAATTCCTGATACTGTAGCCTCAGGAATAAGCAACTATTTTGTTGGTGGCTGAAGATTGGCTTTCCAGAAGGACTTGTCTTTTTGTTTGTTTGTTTATAATAAGAATTCTTTATTTCTCCTTCAGTTTTTTTATTATATATATATATTATTATCAAATTGAATTACAGAGAGGTTACAGTTTCATACATTAGGCATTGGATACATTTCTTGTACTGTTTGTTACCTCATCCCTCATTCCCCCTTCCCCCCTCTCCCTTTCCCCACCCCCCATGAGTTGTTAAAAAAAGACAAACAACTACAAATGCAATACTTGCAAAACTGTTTGGTGTAAATGAACTGAAAAGGACTTGTCTTCATCTTAATAAGAGGATAGCCATTATTCAAATCAGACACCACAAGAGTCAACACTCTCATCACAGAGCTCATTTTAAAGTGTAAACCTGACTCCAAATGGAGTTGGAAGAGATGGGAGAAAGCAATGGAAGGGATGGAATTTGAGAACTGATAATGATTGAAAATCTAAGGTCTTGAGAATAGAAAGGATTTTCTCAAAGTCACTGCGATGGTGACATGATAGATCAGGACTCATAGCCAAGAATACTACTCCTGAAGCATTCATGAATGTGGACGATCACTTCTCCTTGCTTCATGCACATAATCAGAATTTCTTGGCTACCTATAGCAATGCCTAGCACAGTGCTAGGTATTACAGAAACATGAACAAAGCAGATGTCCCTCTGGATGCTTTATGGAATAGATGCTTCCTGGCTCACTAAAAAACACTTGGAGACCTACATTTGAGGGTCATTGGTACCAATACAAAAAAAAAAAACCACCTTATTCTCCATAATCAAAATGGCCTCATATCAGTGACTGAGCAAATTCCAACAGTCTCCTCAATATGCCATATCCTCTCAAAATATACAAAGATTAGGACACATTTACATTCTTCTTTGCTGAAAAACTTTAAAATATGAATTGCCTCTTCAGTGTCAACTACTATCAACTATATTATGGAAACAGTATAAAGAAGTAACATTCTGTTAAGCATATGAGTACTAATTATGAATTTTACAAAATTCACAATACCTTGGAGACCACATTTTTATTAGTCAAAAAATGCTTAATGTTTGTTTTTAGAGGATGGAAAGAAACCAAAAGTATGTTTCATCGAATCAGGCAACTCTAAGTGACTGAGCCAGGACCAGAAAACCAGGTTCCTTTGACTCCATAGTATCCACATGAGAGATTATTTGAAGTGGAATTCAGACAATGGTGATGGGAAGAAGTCAGAGACATTTACAGAATAGAAACATCATGCATAGTAGTCAGATACTCTACCAGTATTTACAGACTCCTTGATATAGAGTCTAAGCCTACATACTCCAATAACTTTTCTATGCCACTCTGTCTCTAGTTATATAGATTTACCTTGTCTCTTCCTGGAGTATAAGATTCCATGGTTTGTATTTCCTTGAATCCACCTCCAAAAACTCCCACAATGACTGTGGAGAAAAGGTTTTAAAAACACTAGCGAGGAAGGAGATAAAGGGGCTAAGTGATATACAAAAGAGCCATCTCTTTTTGTTTTTGTATTTTCCTTTTTTTCCTAGTTCTTCCTCCCTCTCTCCCTGGGTCTCTCTTCCCCTTGTTTGTCTGTCTTTATCTATCTATCTCTATCTCTCTCTTAATCAAGAGCAGAAATCTCTCTGTCTCTCTGTGTCTGTGTGTCTGTCTTTCTGCCTCCCTTCCTCCTTTCTTACAGTACTAGCAATTGAAGTCAGGGACTCCTGCTTGCTAAGCAGGTACTCATCACTTGAGCCATGCTCTAGTTCAAAGACCTATCTCCTTTTTTTAATGTTATGGTAAAGGTGATCTACATAGGGGTTACAATTACATAAGTAAAGTAAGGAATTCATTTCTTTTTGAGCAGTCTTTTCCCCCTCGCTCATCTTCTCCTACTCTCTCGCTCCCCCCAACTGCCTTTCCCCACAAATTGTAATGTTAATTTCCAACATAGTGTCTAGTGAATATCACTGTTGAATTGGTTCACTCTTTCTCCCAACCTTTCTGTGATTCCTCTTCCCTTTCCCAAATTAGATAAACTTATATACAAGACAAAAGATACAAAAATAAAAAACAGTGGCAACAAGAAATAAACCAAAGGGGGTAAAAGAAAGAAAAAATAAATAACAGCAAATAGTACAATATAAATATCTCCCTTCTATTTTTTGAAGTTCATTTTGATAGGCATCATTAATAGGGTCATATCCACATCACTATTGAGCTATTGTGCTCTGCTAAGAATATTCTAGACACATTCTAGATATTACAAATGAGGGAAAACTTGCATCCTATATTTCTTTGGGTCTGGCTTACTCCACTTAATATAATGTTTTCTGAGTCTTTCCATTTCCTTATGAATGGGGCAATGCCATTCTTTCTTATGGAAGCATAGCATTCCATTGCATAAATATACTACATTTTCTTGATCCATTTGTCCACTAAGGTGCAACTGGGTTGATTCCATATCTTAGCTATGTTAAAAAAAATATTGCAGTCTCTACTCCTCTTCAATATAGTATTGAAATTCCTAGCAAGAGCAATAAGGCAAGAGACAAACATAAAGGGGATCCAAATAGGAAAAGAAGAAGCAAAACTCTCCCTCTTTGCAGATGACATGATCTTGTATTAAAAAAAAAAAAAGCTAGACTCCTCTCCCACATTATTTGAGCTGATCCAAACCTCTATCAAATTACCAAGGTATAAAATTAACCCACCAGAATCAGTGGCTTTTCTGTATACTAACAATGAGAAGAGCAAGGCTGAAATCTGGAAAGCAACTCCTTTTGTAATATCCTAAAAAATGCCTAGGAATTAGCTGAACCAAAGATGTGAAGGACTTCTATGATGAAAACTTAAAAAAAAAAACCATGGAAAAGGAAATTAAAGCAGATTTAACAAAAAGGAAAACTTCCCAAGCACCTGGATTGGGAGGATTAAGATCGTGAAAATGGCAATACTACACAAACATATCTACAATGTCAGTTAAATACCCATCAAAATCCCAAAAACATTCTTCATTAATATAGGAGAAGCAATCCAAAAAGACATATGGAATAATAGAAGACCCTGAATAGCAAACACAATCCTTAGCATGAAGAAGTGTACTGGGGGAATATCAACACCAAACTTCAAACTCTATTACAATGCCGTAATTATAAAAACAGCTTGGTACTGGCACATAAACAGGCCTAAGGACCAATGCAATAGAATTGAAGACACAGAAATGAGTCCACAGATCCATGGCCACCTAATCTTTGATAAGAGAGCCAAAAACACAAGATGGAAGAAAGACAGCCTCTTCAACAAATGGTGCTGGTAGAATTGGGTATGCACATGCAGAATACTGGTTAGATGATTATATATCACCCTGCACCAAAATCCATTCCAAATGGATCAAAGATCTAGAGGAAAAGTAGATAGCCTGAAAATATTACAGGAAAGGATAGGGGTAAAACTAGAGCTCCTTGGCACAGGTCAAAACTTCCTAAGTAAGAATGCAGAAACACAACAAATCAAAGAAAGGTTAGATAAATGGGATTTCATTAAACTGCAGAGTTTCTGCATGGCAAAGGACATAGCTATCAGAATAAATAGAAAGCCCACAGATTGGAAGATGATCTTTACTAGTTATACATAAGCAAAGGACCTCATATTTAACATCTACCTAGAGCTCAAAAAAATAATGCCCTCAAAAACAAATCCTCAAAATAATGCCATTAATAAGTAGGCTAAAGGGCTGGGAATATGGCCTAGTGGCAAGAGTGCTTGCCTCGTATGCATGAGGCCCTGGGTTCAATTCCCCAGCACCACATATACAGAAAATGGCCAGAAGTGGCGCTGTGACTCAAGTGGTAGAGTGCTAGCCTCGAGCAAAAAGAAGCCAGGGACAGTGCTCAGGCCCTGAGTCCAAGCCCCAGGACTGGCAAAAAATAAATAAATAAATAAGTAGGCTAAAGACTTAAGAGAGACTTCTCTGAAGGATAAATAAGAATGGCCAATAGACACATGAAGAAATTTTCAACAACTCTGGCCATAAAAGAAATGTAAATCAAAACAACACTAGATTCAACCTTATCCCAGTTAGAATGGCCATTATGAAGAAATCTAACAACAACAGATGCTGATGGGGATGTGGCCAAAAGGGAACACTACTACACTGTTCAACCTCTCTGAAAAGCAGTATGGAGGTTTCTCAAAAAGAATAACATAGACCTTACTTATGTCCCAGCAATCCCACTCCTGGGCATTTACCCAAGTGACCACAAACAAAGCCACACCAAAGCTACCAGAACAACCATGCTCAAAGGGCTATCTTTTAATTATAGCTTTTCTGGAAGATTCTTGAGATACAAAACATGTCAGTGGTGTAAATTAGCATAGATATTGTCAATTCCTTGAAGGCAAAGATTATGGTCCATTAATTTCTTACCCTCCTTTATAAATAGCCAGTCTATTATTTTGTATGTACAAGGGGAACAACAATGGCAGATTAGTAGCTGGTAGAACACAGGTCATGAATCTTTATTCATGCTCACTTGCCATTCTTCCAAATATATCATGTCCCAAATGGAACTGAATTCTTTCTAGAACCAACCCTATTACTATGTTGTTTATTTTTGCCTTGACATTGGTGACTTAAAGAACTTTCCATTGTCTCAGGCTAGATACTTTAGGGATATCTTTGCTATGAATTAGATGCTTATACCAATAAATCAAAGTTGAACTGTTCAGTGGATATTTGGGGAAATGAAGCACAGGTAGAAGGGCAACTTTTAGAGACTGAGATGGGAGAAAAAGGGAGAGAATAACATTCAGGAGAAGAGATAGATTAAGGCAACAATATTACATACAAGGGACTCAGGCTCAGCAAAATAGAGGAGATCATCCATCAAAGATGAGATAGATGGAAAGCTGAGGAGGGAAGTCTAAAATAATTGGTGTTTGTAACTCTCTTGAGTATTGACAAGACTGAAATTTTGAATCAAGGATCCTGAATTGACATGGCATCCTCAATAAACTTCCCATTGTTCATGGTTTTTGAAAAATGACGGGAGAGGTTGACTAAAATAAGTATTTTTCATATCCAATCCATGACTAAAAGATAGATGTCCTTTGCATACAGTGGCCTACTTAAGCAGGTCCCATTTAAAGCACAGTTAGGCTATAACCATTGTAGACAGTATGAAATAATTTTCCTCAGCAATTTATCCACTAGAATATTAGAATGGGATGGAAAACCAATTCATAATCATTTGCCTTCTTCACCAATATTACTAATATTACTTGAAGAAATAAATTTATACCCTCTATTTTGTTCTGATATTTTCTATCATGTAGCATTATTCAGATCATTTATAACTTTTTTTGAGGTACTGGACTTTGAAATCCAGGCCTTGTGTATATGTTCAGCTTGCTTGCTTGGCTGATAATCTACTACTTGATCCATGCCTCAGCCCTACTTTTGCTCATGGAGTTTCATGGCCTTTTCCTGTCCCGGCCAGCCTTGAATTTTGAACCTTCAGATCTTACTTAGCCTACTGAGTAGCTAGGATTACAGTGGTGAGCCAATACTATGGTTGACTTATTTTCAACCTTAACAAAGCCAAGATTCAGTCACACAAAATAAATATAGAGCTTAGTGGCCTATTAGATGGATAATACAGATTATTGACAGGTTAAATGAATGGATAATACAGATTCATTAACAGATTAAAAACTTGACTGGGGCTGGGAATATGGCCTAGTGGCAAGAGTTCGATTCCTCAGCACCAATATATACAAAAAGGCCAGAAGTGGCGCTGTGGCTCAAGTGGTAGAGTGCTAGACTTGAGCAAAAAGAAGCCAGGGACAGTGCTCAGGCCCTGAGTTCAAGCCCCAGGACTGGCAAGACGAAACAAAAAACTTGACTGGCCACTCTAGAAACACCCTCAAGTCGTATGTTTTTTTTTTATGGAACTGGATAAGTAGGTACTCATCACTTGAGCCACAGCTTCAGCACTTTTTGCTTTGGTATTTTCAGATAGGGTCTTGTGTTTTCTCCTGGGTCCACTTTAGACCACGATCCTGTCATTTATACTTCCCGGCAGCTGGGACCATGAGTAATTTTTTTCTGAGTCGTCAATTCAATTTGATTTGATTCTATTGGTCTGTTTTGTGCCAGCATTTTCTATGTGTTACCACTGCTCTCTATTATGATTTAAAATCAAGTATCGTTATGCATCCAGTATTGCTAGTTTTGCTCAGGATTGTTTTGGGTATTTGAGGTCTTTTTTACTTCTTCACAAATTTTCTGGTTTTATGTGGAAGTATTCTCAGTGAGTAGTTCTCCCTTGAGGGCTCAATTCCCAGTACTGCTTGGAGAAAAAAAAAAAAAGCTGTCCACACTACCAAAACAAACTAGATATAAAACTACTCTAGATATAAAATTACATTAGATATAAAATCGAAATCGACTATAGACAATTACTAAACTACCAATAACCACAGGAATAAAAGTGGCAAAAATAATGTAGAATAAATTGTGAAATGAGAAATTGACAAAGGTTGTTTAAGCCTGTAATCCTAGCTTGTTGGTAGTGGGAACAGGGAAATACAGAATTCAGATAAGCCCAGGCAAACAAAAATTGAAAAATTCTATCTACAAGAATGGCTTGGTGCTGGGGCATACACCTTTAATTCCTATATTGCAGAAAGCACAAATAGGAGGATCACTATCCCTGCCAGCCAAGGCTTAAGTAGGACCCTGTGTTGAAAATAATCATTGCATAAAGAGACAGTGCAGTGCCTCTAGTGGTAGAACACCTGCCTTGCTAGGCCCTGAGTTCAAAGTCCAGGACCACTTGAAAATTGACAAAGGTAAAAATAATAAAATAATGAAATGAAGGAGGCAGCATGAAAATACAAAAATGAAACAGCAAGGTTATATAAAAGATGAGTGCCCATCTCTCAGTCCCAATGTGCAGTAAACACATAGCAAGGAGGCAATTCAAGTCACCACAACAATGCACAGATTCTGGCTTTCTTCTTACTACAAGAGGTGAGGACCACTGGCCACTGAATTCTGCTAAGCCCTGCTCCTTTAAGTTCTCAGTTCACCTCCAACTCTTCCCACTTCATAACCATCATTCACCCAGACATGGTAGCCAAGGTATCCTCAGATTGCCTGACTTCTGATTGTACCTTGTATTCAGGTACCCAAAGAATATCAGCATCAAACAATATGGCTGCTCTCAGATTCACCTGTTATAGTGTTCCAAGGTATAGGGAACAATATAATTATTTCTTTTTTTTTAATTTATGCTGGTCCTAGGGCTAGAACTAAGAGACTGAGCACTGTCCCTGAGATTGTTTTGCTCAAGGTTAGCACTCTACCACTTGAGCCACAACTCTTCTTCCAACTTTTGTAGTGCTCAATTGGAGATAACAGTCTTGCAGACTGTCCTGCTGGCTTCAAACTGCAATCTTCAGATCTCAGCCTTCTATTAGCTAGGATTATAGACATGAGCCAACAGCGCCCAGCTAATGTAATTATTTCCTCAAAGAAGTCACAGTCTTGCCACACTTCCATATTTGATTTATGGCCTCCAAGAGCTGATGCCCCCATACTGCTAGGATTATCAGTCTATTGTTACATAGGGCTCTCTGACATACCTCACGATTCTGACTGTAGCTTCACATCTCTCTGGGGAATTAAGGTTGAAGATGCAGACTATTGTTAACCATTCTCTGCATGGCCTTTCTGTTTCTCCAACTATTGTAATGATCCTGTTACCGCTTTCATGATTTCCAGTGTTCTCTTTCTTT
The DNA here is from genome assembly GCF_023159225.1 of Perognathus longimembris pacificus. Classification (NCBI taxonomy): domain Eukaryota; kingdom Metazoa; phylum Chordata; class Mammalia; order Rodentia; family Heteromyidae; genus Perognathus; species Perognathus longimembris. The sequence goes on along the minus strand of NC_063188.1, from coordinate 10,135,048 downwards.
CCTTGTTGCCTTGGTTTTGCTCATTCATGGAGTCACATAGAGGAAACTTCTAATCCCTCATTTTACCCCCAAAATCAGTTCACCATTCTTGCTGATGACTGATAATGGAAATCTATTTTTTAATCCTTTATCCTACACTAAATGGGAAAGATAATTAAATGCCAGAGTGTTTCAGTTTTATTTGCTCATTTCCCATCATCCTTAGAAGTCCATCAATTATTACTTTTAGAGTACATTGTGAATTTGTTAATTTACTTTTATTTAATGAGTTTCAAGCCATTGGAAAACATCCTACCTACTGTAGTTCAAACTGTGACTTTGGCCAGTGGCAATTTCTTTAACATGACTCCTGAGTCATTTTGACATGTTATTTAAGGATTTCTAGAGCCCAGCGCTGGTGACTCATGTTTGTAATCCTAGCTACTTATGAGAATAAGAGCACAAGGATAACAGTTTGATGATACCTGAGGCAACAAAGCTCTCAAGAACCCTTCTCAACTCAAAGTTGGATGCAGTTGCATGTGCTTGTCATCCCAGGCTATTTGGGAGGCTGAGAACAAGGATTATAGTTGCAGGCCACAAAGCCCAGAAGATTCCATCTCCATGGAGAAAAGATGGCTATGGTAGAATGTGTTTGTGATCTCAATAAATATAAGAAAGCCTAAAATTAGGCAATTGGGCAAATGCCCAAGCAGGAAGTTAGAGCCTAACCTAAAAGTAACCAGTGAAAAACAGTAGATGTATTTCTTCAGTCTAACAAGCTCAAGTGTTTACATTCTTACCTAGGATATTAGTATTTTCAGATTCATCTTGCTCCTTCCTTAGATCCAACTCTAAATCAAATGTTTTTTCCAAGATCCCTGGCTTCTTTTAATGAACAACTATATTACAAAATAAAAATCTGGACAAGAGACATATTTGTCATTATTTCTAAGACTTTTTCAATGGGCAAATAAAAGGAACATGCATAAAATATAAATTATTCCTCATTTTTCTATTGATATTTTTTCTTAAATTCAGGACTAAGTAGTTCAATCTGTATTGCATTTATTCTCCTATCTTTTGCATTGAAAACTTTAGTTTTCTCAGTAATAGAGGAACTCTAGATTTTCTCAAAATTGTATTCCATTGCTTCCCTTATTGTTTATTTACACATTTTCCCTAATAGACTGCCACTACGAAATTTTTATTCTGTCATGGTTCTTGTATTGTAAGTATATAAAGGCTTTATGCATAACAAATTAAGGAGCTTTTCACATTATTAAGAATTATTTTTAACCTCTTGGAGGAGATACTCCTATTTAGAACACATGGCCTTCAATATTTTACAATTACTCTAATTTTCTATATAATGCATATATTATCTTCATAAGAATACTATTACTACTTCAATCAATGCAATTATAAAATTTTTCACATGTGCTACCCCACGTGTGCTACATTAGATTTCCTGTTTGTTTCTCTTGACTTTGACTTGAATTCTCCTTCTTTCCTCTATTATTTCTAATATAAGAATCCCTCCATTTATATAAGGCTAATCATGTAACTGTACCATAGTCTCTCTTTAAACTCCCATTTTGGAACTAACTCTAGAAGTAACTACATATTCAATAATCACCATAAATCCTTACGTTGATATCTACCCAGATATCTTAAACAAAACATTTGTGCCTGTAGTTCATTTTTCATTATTTTCCTTGGAAAAACTTATGGAAATAATACTCTTTAGGATACTACAAACACTAAAATATTGTACCTTCTGTACATGAAAATACATTTTTCTAAATATATAATTCTTTGTTCATATTTTCTTTTCTTAAATGTCTACAAAATCTTACTCAATTTTGGGGGCATAACACATTGCTGTTAAAAAGTCTGTAACCTCTCTGTACATTACTTTGACAATAAGTATTAAAAAAAAAACACAGAAATGGTCTGTGAAAAAAAAGAACAGAAATCACTCAATATTAGTAAGGGAGCAGAGAAAAGTAAGTCTATAACTTCTTGTCCTCCAAATAAAAGTTCACTTTCTATTTTTTAAAAAGCCTGATGCGGGGCTGGGAATATGGCCTAGTGGCAAGAGAGCTCGCCTCGTATACATGAAGCCCTGGGTTCGATTCTCCAGCACCACATATCTAGAAAACAGCCAGAAGTGGCGCTGTGGCTCAAGTGGCAGAGTGCTAGCCTTGAGCAAAAAGAAGCCAGGGACAGTGCTCAGGCCCTGAGTCCAAGGCCCAGGACTGGCCAAAAAAAAAAAAAAAAAAGCCTGATGATTATTTCTTATCAATAATATTACTCCCTTCATCCAAAGTACTTGCAGGCTTTTCTTTTTCTTTAATGCTCAATAATTTTTATCAGAATAAAAATTTTATTTAATAAAAATATTTTGTAATTTGTACTTATGATTCTTGCTCTGTATCTTACATGTATTGATGTATGTATGGGCATACACATATATGCTCTGTGTGTGTGTTTTCTATTCTTGTCTGTGTGGTGTGTGTGTGTGTGTGTGTGCTGTGTTTTATTTCTTTGATTTGGTTTCTGTCTGTAGGGATTCCTATTGTCTATATGTTGGACCTTCTTTACATACTTTCCATGTTTGTCACATACTATCAAGTCATTTTTTAATTTAAAATCCTTCTCCATTTGATCTTCTGATACCTTTAAGTAATATTTATTATGCTAACTCACACTTGAGTTTCTTCTAGTTTACTGCTGTTTTCTAGAATTTACCTGTTACTTCTAATTATTAGTTTGGGCTAGTTTAGAGTTTTCCTGGTACTTGTGTGTATTATTATTTCATATCTCATGTAAATGTTTACCCTTAACTTTGCTATGAATTAATGCTGTAATATCTGTTTATTAGACGTGTTTCCTCTTTATATCTTCATATTCTAAAACGTTTATGAGATTTTATCTAGACACATTTCTGTTGCTACTTTCAATGGGAATTTGCTTTCAATTCTTTTTTTGCCATCAATAAGAAATTTACTTAATTTTTTAAAAAATTCCAAATGCTGGCATTGTCTAGAAAAATGTAACAGGTTTATTTATAGTTATAAATTTGAGCTGCTGAAGCTTGTTGAAACATTTTGACTTGCATTAATGCTTTATATCCCTGCAGTTATATTAAAAATTCACACAGAAATGGAAAAACTGCCAATAACCTGATTTCTGTCCCCTATTTTCCCATTGGCAATCATATACTTAGGTACCTTTTGACCCCATGGTGGGGGGTGGAATCTAAAATTTAGAACTACTGATAACAAGAAAGGCGGGGAGGACTTTGAGAATGAAATACTTCCCATCTTAAATGGATTCTTAAGCTCGTTCTCCATGTATGCGGCGTGCTAGGTAGATATCTTTTGGCATAATTGTTACACGTTTGGCATGGCTAGCACACAGATTGGTATCTTCAAAAAGGCCAACCCGATCGGCCTCACTTGCCTCCTGCAAAGCACCAATAGCCGCGCTCGGGAAGCGCAGATCTGTTTTGAAGTCCTGAGCAATTTCTCGCACCAGATGCTGGAAAGGGAGCTTGCAAATCAGAAGTTCAGTGGACTTCTGTCACCGTCTAATTTCACGAAGCGCCACAGTACTGGCCGTAACGATGGGGTTTCTTCACCCGTCCAGTGGAGGGCGCACTCTTGCGAGCAGCTTTTGTTGCCAGTTGTTTCCTGGGTGCTTTACCACCGGTGGACTTGCGGGCAGTCTGCTTGGCACGAGCCATGGTATGGAGAGGGCTTACTCACCCCCCTGCTCCTTCGGCTGGAGCTCGGCGAACGAGAGGCAGCGCTGGTGTCGGAGACCCGCGATGGCGAGGCGGCGGTGGCGGAGGAGGCGAACACAATTTGCTCTCAATTCTTAGAGGCATGATTTGGATCGATTTTCTAAATTCATAAGGGGCCTCCACTTCTGCTTTTCTTGATTTAATATTAAACAATATATCCATTTGCTTCTGAGATTTGCCGTACATTTCCCTTTCCAACTTGGATTTGTATGTCTTCTTTTTTTCCTTTCTCTATTATACTCAACTGGCAGAAATTCTTTCTGAATATGAGTTACATTTGAGACCTTCTTGAAAGGAGTACCTGCAATTTAATTTCTATTCTTATTTTAATTACTTAAGGTAAGTGTTTTTTGGCCAGTCCTGGGCCTTGGACTCGGGCCTGAGCACTGTCCCTGGCTTCTTTTTGCTCAAGGCTAGCACTCTGCCACTTGAGCCACAGCGCCACTTCCGACCTTTTCCATGTAATTCAATAATCTTTATATTTATCATTATTATTGGTTATAAGCAATTCTCTCAATTTTGAAATACCATATTTTTAAAACTATCACTTTACTAATGGCTGTTTGGGTTATATCCAGTTTTCCATGATAATAAATAACACATATTGCATTTCTTCTTCAGAATTATTTCCTTAAATCAAGTCCCTAAGAGTGAGATTACTTAGTGGAAAGGTATGAACATTTTTATGGCTCTTACTTAAAAGTGCCAGATTGTTCATCACATTGACTGAGATCATTTAAAATGCTTGTATAAATGGACAAATGTTTCAAATTTCCCAGTAGTCCAATCATTGGTTTTAATAGTGTTCCTAATTTTTTTTTCAATTTTTTATTATCAAACTGTTGTACAGAGAGGTTACAGTTTCATACGTTAGGCATTGGATACATTTCTTGTACTATTTGTTACCTTGTGTTCCTAATTTTAGATGTATAAAGTCACATACCATGATTGTTACAATTTGTACTTCATTTATTGTTGGCATAAATACACACTTTTTCTAGTATTAATATACTAATGGTGTTTTACTTTATGTAATCATTCTTCAACTATTTTCCACAGATTACCTAATCAGACTTGGAAATACTTGTAATATATCTTTGAAATGTTTCTATTATGCTATATGAAATACAGCTTGCTATTTTGACCATTTAATTTTGTTTTGTTATATTTGGTTAGATTAATTTTTGTATAATCACAGTGTTTATCTTTTGCTTCATAATTTGATTTTCTCCTTTAATCCAACATTATCATTCTCCATGTATTGAATATTCTATTTTCTGCTGCCTTTTTAATATCTTGTAATTAATTTGAAAAATATTCAGCTTTCATTTATATTTTTCCATTTAGGAGGCATATGTAGAAGGGTTACCCACTGAGGCTGGCCACAAACAAAACTCACAAGACCCTGTTCAAAAAATAACTAAAGCAAAAAGGGCTTAAATGGGGCTTAAGTTGTAGTGGTTTTGCCTACCAAGCATTATGCCTTGACCTTAAAGTATAGTACTACAAAAATAAACATTTTTCTGTTGTTGATTACTACATATTCCCATGATATCTAACTTTACATTTCACCTTTTGCATGGTAATGACAAATTACCTCAATATCAGTAAGGAAAATAAACACCATTAGAGTATTGAATCATTTGAACATATATTGAGTTCTTAAACAGGTTGGTTTGACTCTAAACTTTTGTTTAGATTTCTAACAAGACTTCAACTGGCTGTGTTTTGTTTCTTTTGAAGAAATAAATGCAATTTTCTACCATTTTTGTCCAATGTATACAAAGCATCTAATAACTAAAGTATCTCTTCATACTTTCACTCATTCCTTTCTCTTTCTTCTGTCTTTAGAGAGACCTCTGTTCACTCCTTGGCTCTATTTTCACCACAGAAATGCTGAGGTTCCAGCTTAAGAAATGTCTCTGGCTCATCTATGTTTTATAGATCGAAGATAAGTGCAAGGGTAGGGGTGTGTGGGAGATCCAATGTTGTACTCACAGGTTGATTTTCTTTTTTAAAAAAAAAAAGTGTATTATAAAGGTGATGTGCAGAACAATTGTAGTTACGTAAGTCAGGTAATGAGTATATTTCCTTTGGAGCAGTACCATCCCTTCCCTCCTTCTCTCACAAATTTTCCCCTCCTGATTCGCCCTCCCCAAGTTATATAGTTTATTTATGACAGTGTGTCTAGTAAGTTTCACAGTTTCTGTGCTTCCCCTTCACCTCCCCAAGTTAAATAAACTTTATATACAAGACAAAGGGTACAGAAATCAAAACCAGTGACAGAAAGGAGTGGACTAAAGAACAGAAAAAAGGAAAGAAAAAAAAGAAAGAAAGGTACAATAAAAAAAACTCACGCTTCTATTTTTTGTAGTTTGTTTTCATAAACATCATTTATATGATCATATGCACGTAGCTAGTGAGCCCTCGCAATCCTCTCCTAAGAATATCCTCCTTTGGTCTCACTGTGTGAATGTTTAGAGTGCTGTTTAATTAATCATATCCAGGTGTGATTATTTGTCTTTTACTATTCATTGGGTTTACTTGAGATTTATAGGCACATTCTTATTATTACAAGTGAGGGAAATCATGCAGTCTATGTTTCTCTGCATCTGGCTTACTTCACTTAGTATAATTTTTTCCAAGTCTTTCCATTTTCTTACAAATGGGGCAATGTCATTCTTTCTGATGGAAACATAGAATTCCATATTTTCTTGGTCCATTCATCCACTGAGGGACATATGAGTTGATTCCATCTCTTGCCTATGGTAAAGAATGCTGCAATGAAGAGCCCAATAGCTATACCCTTATGAACACATAAGATGATGCTAAGTGGGGCTGGGGATATAGCCTAGTGGCAAGAGTGCCTGCCTCGGATACACGAGGCCCTAGGTTCGATTCCCCAGCACCACATATACAGAAAACGGCCAGAAGCGGTGCTGTGGCTCAAGTGGCAGAGTACTAGCCTTGAGCGGGAAGAAGCCAGGGACAGTGCTCAGGCCCTGAGTCCAAGGCCCAGGACTGGCCAAAAAAAAAAAAAAAAAAAAAAAAGATGATGCTAAGTGAAATGAACTCCATGTTATGGAGACAATTGTTATATCACAGTTGTAACTACTTTCAACGTCCCATGTGTAATCTGTAGCTTCTATTATTGATGATGTTCTTGTATCACCTTCCTGTGGTTGTACCTACACTATCTCCGTAATCTTATCTGAGTATATTGGAAACGGTGTATACTGGTATTAGAAGTAGGAAATTGAAAGGGAATAACAAAATTGAGAGACACAGGGTAAAAAAAGACAAACAACTACAAAAGCAATACTTGCAAAACTGTTTGGTGTAAGTGAACTGAACACCTCAGGGGGGGAAAGGGAAAGGGGGAGGAGGGAGGAGGGTATGAGGGACAAGGTAACAAACAGTACAAGAAATGTATCCAATGCCTAACTTATGAAATTGTAACCTCTCTGTACATAAGTTTGATAATTTAAAAAAAAGTTCATCTACAAAAAAAAAAGAATGCTGCAATGAGCATGAGCCTTTTTCTTAGAAATCACTTTTGCTAATGCTTTCCTTATTCTCCAAGATCTAAGTCTTTTCTGACGGACATAAGAAAATGACACTGACTAGAAAAGAAAATGTTGAAGAAGGTTTGGGGGGATAATCACACTCTACACATTCCTTACATTAGATAATAGTTTCTAAACTGTGAGTTGATCCCCTGTAAATTAACTGTGCCTTCCCAGTGGAAGGACTTTACAATAGATGACTTCCTTGTGGCATTGTTGATAGGTCATCCAATAAACCCAAACTTTATTAAAGCAAATAAATTCATTAGGCAAGTTTCAGAGTCACCTGAATTTTGTGAACTTTTACTCTATGTTCACTCCGTGGTTCTATCTGCCTCAAGATTTATTTTAAAAATATGTAAATGGGGAGTGAAAATGTAAAAATATGGGTGGTTTTACAGAGCCCCACAGGATAATGTCCTAACCCCTCCCCAAACACACACACACACACACACACACACACACACACACACACACACAATCCCTGAATCAAGGTATACCGATTATGTTTGGTAATTTCAAGCTCTTCCTCTATTCATATTTCTTAAAGTAAAGTCCATCTGCAGAGTGTATACCCAGCCAGCCCTTATGGCATACCAAAAGATATAGACAGATATAAAGGGAACCATCAATTATTTTTAAATTAAATTAAGTCTTATAAAATATGTCTCTATAAGAAAAGTAGTGTGCATTTGGCAGTCTTTGCTCTGTAGTTTAAGTAAGCTGGCACACTTTTGAGTGTAAGTGGCAATAAAATGAATGATCTGAAAACTGCTTAACATGCAACTTTTAAGCTTTGGGTATCCAGGCTAGGACTCATGAGATGAAATTTCCTACTAGGCAATGGACCTGCAATTAAAGCAGAGAGCAGCTGTGTGAACACAATATCATATCTTAAGGACCAAGTATGCAGAGAAATTTCTGACAAGGGAATCTATATATAGTGAGCTCCTATTATGAGTCAGACCCTGTTTTAGAGGCTTTAAAACATTTTGACAAAAACATTGGAATGTAGAGAATGAATATATATGTGCATACACACATTTATATTCCTAATCTAGTAGTATAGTGGTAGATTAGGAAACTGAGGCTTAGAATAGTTTAGAAACTCTCCAAGTTCTTAAAAATAGAACAGGGGACCTCATCTCTGATTTGAGACCTCTGCTCTTAACCACTAAATCTCAACATTGAATCATAACAGAGTCTTGCATTGAATATACAAGTATTGAACTTTGTTGAGTAACAAGTGGGAAGGGGGTAAGAAAAGAAGGAGTGTTGGAAAGTTAAAGTTCATATTGAAGTAATAATGTCTAAAGAAGACAGAGAATGACTGAGTGTCTTCTTTAAATGCAACAGAGGAACAGATGGCCTTAATTTCTAAGACAAATGGTATATGAGTACAGATGATCCATAGAAAGCTGATGGTCTCAATTTATATCTTATTCCTCTCCTTTCATTCAATAGAAAAACATCAATGAATGGTGATCTTGTTTCTTCAAATCATTAAATATAAGAGAAAAATCACAGGCCTGAGTTGTGACTGCTATCTGCTTTGTCACACACATGCTTAGCCTATCACCAACACCACACTTCGACTACTGCTGGTACATTTCTACTGAAGGTTACAAATTGACTGAGCATCACATCATCACCATAATGAAACCTGATATGATTGGCTGCTGATTCTTTCTTCCTCATTACTCAGGTGACACTATTACTAAAACAAAAACATGAAAATGTGGCTATGAAAACTTAGATCACCAGTTACATTTTTTGGAGTTCTTCCTCTTTCTAGATCTAGCATCCTTTCTAGAGTCTGAGGCAATACATTCATATTTTCTTTTTACTGTAGTTTTTGCAATCATAGTCTATGATCATCATTTGAGCACAACTTTTCCCTCTTTCTTTACTAATAAACACTGTAGAAACCCTTGTCATTCACTTTACCATTGCTTTTCTTAAGATAACAATGTATATAAGCTGACAATCATTGAATTTGTGACACATTACCATTCTCTGTTACTATTCAATTATAAAACATAACACTTGAGGCAAATATTATTATACTTAGTCTGAAATTTGGTACCAAAGAAGTCTGTAGGCTCTTCTATCCTGATTGGTATAAACTATAAAAAATTCCCATTATTCGGAAATGAGAAAGGTCAAATATCTTCTACCATGATGCCATTCTCTTGAAAAACCCATATTCCTTTTTATAAAATCCTCTGAGTTCATGTTCAGAAGTGGCATAAAATCCAAACCAAAGAAATTGAGCATTTCTCTCTACCCAATCTTGGTCTTGATAGATCATTCTGAAGTTGGCTTGTGTATAGAGGCTTTTGAATGTGAACAGGGAAGTAAACAGGTCCTTCTCTATGAAGGAAAGTGGTTCTAATTCAGATTACTGATTAGAAAGTATGAAGGAAAAGAGTCCAAAATGAACATACTTATATATAAAACTTGCATAACAAGATCCACTAAACACTGTTTCAAAAGCATAGAGAAGCCTGGCACCAGTGGCTCACACCTGTAACACTAGTTACTCAGGAGTCTGAGATCTGAGGATTGCAGTTTCACTCTTATCTCCAATTGCCCACTCAGGACTGGAAGTGGCACAGTGGCACAAATGGTAAACTGTTAGCCTTGAGGACAAAGAGGCTCAGAGACAGTGCCCAGGCTCTGAGTTCAAACCTCACAAAGCAATTTTTTAAAAAGCATAGAGAGAGGGAACTAATAAAGAACAATAGACAAGATGAGTTTGATTAGAGTACAATATGTGCATGTATGAAAATATCATGATGAAACTTCTTTGTACAATTAATTTATATGGAAAAAGAAAACTAAATTCATTAAACTAACAAGAAGATCAAAAGTAAACCACTTAACTTTGCTCCTCAAGTGATTAGACAAAGAACACTAAATGAAAAATTAGCAAAAGGAAGGAAATAATAAAGATAGTTACCAACTAGAAAAACCAATTTAAAAAACTATGAGATTTTATAGAAGATAGACACCATTTAAAAACTTCGAATTAAATTAACAAAAACAACATGGTGTAAACAAAATCAGACATGAGATTAGACACTTGATACCATGGACATAAAAAGATTATATGGCTACTATCAATAATTTCATGAATAAACTAAATATTGTAGAGAATCAGATAAATTCCTAGAAACATACAACCTACAAAGATAGGATGATAAAGAACCAGAAAGATAGAATATACCTATAATTAATATGAATATTCAATATAAGCAAAAAGCTCAACCAGATGGCTTGACTAGTTAATTCTACCAGACTTTTTTTAATTTTATGTTTTTATGCTTATTTAAATATTAGAAATAAAAGTACTACTAACATCAATGCAAATGAGTCATTTATATGAAAAATTCTGAGCATTTCCTGAAGAACAACAGATTTCCAAAAATTCATGTTTTATAGCTAAAGAACTTAATTTTTTGTTTGTTTGATTACAACTTCTTTTTTAAATTTTATTGTCAAAGTAATGTACAGAGGGGTTACTGTACATATGTAGTGAGCACATTTCTCCTCAAACTTGTTACCCCTCCCTCACTTTCTCCCACTTTTCCTACTCCCCAAGCCCCCTTGTTGAACTACTCTGGAAAGCAGTATGTAGGTTCCTCAAAAGACTAAACAAAGAACTCCCCTATGACCTAGCAGCCCCACTTTTGGGCATCTATCCAAAAGACCACAAACAAGAACACACTAAAGCCACCAGCACAACAATGTTCATTGCAGCATTATTAAACATAGCTAAGATATGGAACCAATCCAGATGCCCCTCAGTAAATGAATGGATCAAGAAAACGTGATATATATACATAATGGAATTGTACCAAACTTTTAAGAATTAACACCAATCTTCCTCAAATTTTTACAAATAATCAATGCTGGGAATGGGGATGGACATGTCTTCTAGTGCATACTTGGGGAAAATTCACCTGGCAACTCATGGCAATGCATGATCATGGAATTGTTTCTTAGAGTAAGAGGAGCATTATCTATACAGGAAACTATGTGGATCGTTAGCTAAATGTGAAAATAGGTGATGAATTTGATCATGGAACTGCATTGGTATTTAATTTCCTGATTTTGGTAATTACACCACATTAATGACTTTATTGTTATCAAATATGCACTGGAAAGGCATCATGTCTCTAATCTGTGCTTAAATGATACATGGACACATACTGAGTGTGTGTATGAGAGGAGAGAGAGAGAGAGAATGTAAGGAAAAGTACCCAGGGGAAATGGTTCAAGTGTAAATGAGACAAATTATACAGTGAATGGCTGAGTAAAATGTACATGATAGAGGGCTCACAGCAGTTCCTTTCACTGTTTTCCAGGTTATTGGGGGGTGGGTTGGGGGAAGCTTGAATTCAGGGCCTAAGATCAGTCCCTCAGCTTTCTCATTCAACGTTAGTGTTCTACTACTTGAGCTACAGTTGATTTCCAGCTTTTTGATGGTTAATCGGGGATAAGAGTATCATGGACTTTCATGCTCAGGTTACTTTGAACTGGGATTCTTAGATCTCAGCCTCCAGAGTAGCTAGAATTATAGAAGTGAGCCACCAGAACCTGGCTCAATATCATTTTAAATAATTTTATGAAATAACTTACCAACTGCCTACTCTACATGCATACAATAAGAGTGATTCTAGTACTATTTACATACATTGGAAGGTAAAGAACTAATGAGAACATGACTAATCATTTCATGGTTGTGGTTTAATTGTAAATCAACATGTTGATTTTCTAATTCTCAGTCTGAACTTTGATGCCATCATATTGCTTTCTTCAAGTGAAACTTTCAAAGAATGACTTTATTATTTCTTCAAACACATCCTCAACAATCCTCTGTGAAATATGCTATTCTGTTTAGGTTCTGAACCCCAGTTCTGTAAAGGCGCATTGCCTATGTTACTTGGAGTAATAGATCTTACTAATCTCCATCATCTTTACTTCTCAACATTTGTTTGGCAAGAGGCAAATTGATATATCGTCATTTGGGTTTTTCAAGTTTTCAACTGATTGCAAAAACAAGTTCTTTCAATTTGCGATTTTATAGTATCAGTTGCTAAAATACCTTTGCCACATGCTGTGTACTGCAATACCCTGCTGCAACTTTGTTTTCCCATTGAGAAAGTTTGCCCATTGCTACTGGGATGATGTGAAATTCTCTTTGAGATCTCAATCCCTTTACTATAAGCCATAAACTTCTTCCTTATGTATTTATTAGCCCTGAAAACATTGTTTTATTAGGAAGGCAGGTGGCAAATCTCTTGATACAACAGTCATTTTGAATAGAAAGATAGGTGTTTGCATGTGCCTGCCTGTGTATAATGCCTTTTTGTAATACAATGCTAAGATATGATTTGGCTGTCGTTGGCAATTTCTGAAAGACTATGTTTTCCCTTGTCTTCAAACTTCTATATGCTATGTTCCCATAGTAAATGACTTAGTATTATGGAGATCCCTTGAATTCCACACAACCTATCAAATATTGTCTGTGAGTTTTATCATTCATTTCTTTCATTATCTTTTATTTCTCTATCTTTCACATCTACCTGGAATGACATAAATGCTTGCCGTTGTTCTACCTAGTAGAATATAGGCTCCATTAAGAAAGTAGGTTTGTTTCACTGCTGTATCTCAGCCACCACAAAATAAACAAACCAAATCTGAGTATGAATCTTGTGTGTCCATCAAATGAATCAAGTAGACACCAGTACTGCAGCAACAACTGATGTTTCTAAATGCGCACAAAACACAAAAGGTAAAGGGCAAACCAGTGCAACAGAGATATTCACAAGACAATATGTCTGAAATTAACTCTACAACTTGGGGGGAAGGAATTGGATGGGAGGGAAAGTGGGAGAAAAATGAGGGTGGGAGTAACAAGATTGACAAGAAATGTACTCACTACCTTACATAAATCCAGAGGTTCATGGTTTCTTTCCCCTTATGGGCAAAAAGTTCATGAAACCTGATCTCAAGCAATAGCTGAGAGGATTGTTTGAGACCCCAGTCTGTCATCCCAACATCATGAGAGACTAAGAATGAGAGGATAGTGGTTTGAGGCCAGCCTAGACAAGAAAAAACTTTGCAAGACTCCATCTGAACAGAAACAGCTGGGCATGTAGCAGGATACTGTCATGTCGTCTACGACAGAAAGCATGACTAGGAGGGACAAAAATGTAAGGTTCTATTGTGTTTCAAAAATAATGAGTGCACAAAAGGGAGTACCTGCCTAGCAAATGCAAGGTCCTGAGTGAAAAATCTCAACAAAAACAAACAGTTTAGACTCTTAACATATTAACATCTTAACTGTCCCAGTAGTGTTTAGAAATGAGGCACTCATGATGCGGGTACATTTTCTATATGTAATTTTTTTTTACAATACAATTGTAACTAAACAACAGTTTGCTAAAGATCATTTCAACATCCACTGTTTTCAGCAATTCGAGTTAATATTAATGATTTATTACTCGCTATAATTACTATGTACAATATATTTTATACTTCTGTAATAACAGTAATGGTGATATGCCAGGTGATATACTAAGCACTTTGGAGCTATTAACTGAATTAGTTTTCTGAGCAACTATATATAGTCATTGTCATTCTTCATTATATTTTATAAATGAGGAAACTGAGGCAGTGATATGTCCATCAACTTGCCTGAAATTACAGTGCATGATTTAAAGACACAATACAAATGTGAGGCTGTAAAGTACAATTTAGTAAAATCAACAGCCTGAAACTAGGTACTGCGTGGCTGATTGCAGGCACAGTATGGGCAGAGAAGGCTACAAATCCCCAATCTGCTAGGAAAAATATGTTCTACCTCCCTCCAGGGAAAATATATGTGCACATATATTTTGCCAGAACACTAACCATTCTTTTGAGCAGAGCCATGCAAAGTCTTTGATGTATTTCTTTTCTATTTTTGTTACTGGTAATAAGGACTTTCATGGCCAGGGGACAGTGGCTAATGCCTGTAATCCTAGGTACTCAAGAGGCTGCGATCTGAGGATCGCGGTTCATAGGCAGCCCAGGCAGGAAAATCCATGAGATTCTCCAATTAACTACCAGAAAACCGGAAGTGGTGCTGTGGCACAAGTGGTAGAGTGCTAGCCTTGAGTTAAAGAGCTCAGGGATAGCACCCAGGCCCAGAGTTCAGGCCCCATGACTGACAAGAAAAGGGGGGTGGTGGCTTTCATTATGATGTCTCCATATATGCATATAATGTACTGAGATCAAACGCATCCTACCATCTCTGCTCTCCCTACTCTCATTTTTGAGAACACATTCAACAGGGGAGGGGAGATTGGGGAGGAAGGAAGGGGGGAAAATGAGGGAGGAGGCAACAACTTTGATAAGAAATGGACTCACTAGCCTCTGTATATCACTCTGACAAGAAATTAAAAGAACACATTCAACAGATATTGTTCTAGTTCATACATGCTCATAGGATATTTTAACACCCTTCACACACATTCTCTTCTGCCAAACAGAACCTGGTTTATATTCCTGTCCTTCATTTTTAAAATTTTTATTTTATTTTATTGTAAATGTGATGTACAGGGGAGTTACCATTACATAAGTAAAATAATGAGTACATGTCTTGTTGAACAGTGCTACCCTCTCCTCCATTTTCTCCCTCTTTCCTTCCCCCCTGACTCCCCCACCACAAGTTGTGTCTTTTGAGTAACAGTGATATTCACAGGACACTATTTAGAAATGACCTGTACAACTTGTAAGGAGGAGGGATTCGGGTGGGGAAAAGACAGTGGGAGAAAACAAGGGAGGGG
Source organism: Perognathus longimembris pacificus (assembly GCF_023159225.1). Lineage (NCBI taxonomy): Eukaryota > Metazoa > Chordata > Mammalia > Rodentia > Heteromyidae > Perognathus > Perognathus longimembris. The sequence continues at coordinate 10,119,854 of NC_063188.1, read as the reverse complement.
GTGACAGTGTTTGAAAAGAAATGTATTCATTATCTTCCTTAAGTAACTGTCACCCCTCTGTACATTGCCTTTACATTAAAAAATAAACTTAATTTAAAAATAATAATAAAATATTTTATTTGCATACATTAGTTGTAAAAGGGGCTTTCATTGTGATAGTTTCACACATGTACATAATCTACCTCCTCAGTCTTATCTCCCTTTTAAAAACAATTTTAGCAAGGTTCATTGTTTTATTTTCATATATGCACATGAAATACTTTGACTATAGTCACTCTCATTCAACTTCTCCATTTACCCTAATGCTTCCTCCTAGTACCTGCCTACCCAACAACAGGGCCTGCTTGAATTTCATTACTTATTGTTTTACTGTAAAATAATTGTACCAAGGGGATTTATCATGGTATTTCACACATGTATGTGTCATATTTTGAACAGAATAACCTCTTCTATTGCTTTCTCTTTTCCCACCCTCTTCATTTTTCTATTGTCTCACAACTTTGAGTGAGATACCTTAGGCCATCTTCATATACTGATGCATTGTGATTTGATATTATTCGTACGTCTCCATTCTTTTTCCCTCCCTCCTTTAATCCTCTCAAACAGTCCCATGTTGTAATCAAGTTAAAGTATGTGTATGTGTATGCACATGTATACACTTCTGTGGGATGGGAGTTACTTATTGATGTTTTAGAAAGATTATGTTTGAGTGTAACAGAATAAAACGGGGAGAAATGGGAAAAGTGCAAAACACTTCCTGCTCCCCACTCAGGATATGGGACTTACTTAAAGTCTCCCATATGTATGTCATTAAAGTCTAGATTTCATAAATAAATGAAAACATGCAATATTTGCTTTTTGCCCTAGGCTTATCTTGCTCAAAATGATGATCTCCAGTGATCTCCAGCTTCATTGAATTTCAGGCAAATAACAACTTGATTTTTCTTTGTGGCTGAGTAAAATTCCATGCTAAATGTATACTGTATCTTCTTTATGCCTTTATTGGTTGTTGAGAATCTCAATTTATTCTTGATTCACCATTTTGCTATTTATGAATATTGTTGCCACAGATATGAGTTTGTAGGTATGTCTCTTGTATATTTATTTACTCTCCTTCAGATAAATGCCCAAATTAGTATGATGGGGTCATAAGGAAGGTTATATTTTTAATCTTTTGAGGAACCACCATAATGATTTTCCATAGTGTTTACACTAGTTTACATTCCCACTAATGATGTTAGTGGGAATGTTTCTTTTTCCTGTGTCCTCAACAGCATTTGTACTGTTTGTTTCCTTGGTGGCTGTCATTCTGACTAAAGTGAGATAAAACCTTAATGATTTTGGATTTTGGATTTATAGCTAAGATGTGAAATATTTCTCTCATATGTCAATTGGTCATTTGAATTTCTTGTGAGTACTATCTGTCCAGTTCTTTTGCTCACTTATTAATTGGGTTATTTCTTATTTTACCATACTAATGAAGAGAAAAATACACACGGAGAAAATAAAAGTCATTAAATGACAATCTACAATAACTGGATTGGAAAGACTTCTATAATATTTCATTTAGCAGCTGCACAATGTATAGTACCCTTCTCAGCTCATGGAATTTCTCCAAAGTGGATTGTATTTTAGGACATAAAGAAAGTCTAAGCAAGTAAAAGCAAACTGAAATAACTCCCTGTATTCTTTCAAACCATAAGGCAATAAAAGAAGAACTCAGCAGAAAATAAAGCTACAGAAAATGCATTCTCTTTTTAAAGAACAACTTTAGTGTTACGTGATGTACACACTATAAAATTCATGTCTTTACAATGCATAATTTAATGTATTTTAGTACTTATATGGCTTTACCAATATTAGTACAATCAAGTTTAGTATATTTTTATTACTCCAAAAAGAAACCCTGCTAGACTAACTCATCTCCACAGTACATCCGGAATGCTTGTTTCCAATCCCCAGCAACCCTTAAATGTGAATTGTGTCCATATAGACTTTTGCTCTAGACATTTTGTATAAATGGCATTATATATGATATTTTGTTACTGACATTTTATGCAAAATATTTTCAAAGTTAACCCAGCACCAAATGAGGGTTTCAGTTCTCTGCCTCCTTTCCGATACCTGTAATTATCTGTACTTTTTTAAAATTATAGTCATCTTAGTGGATGTAAAGTGATATATACTCTAACGCTTTCACTATAATCTTCACGGTTTTTTTTCCAAGTTTGTTTTAGCTATCCTAGTTCCCTTGAAGTTCCATATAAATTTGGTTAGTTTTTAATAGCCCTATTCTAGTCTCCATAAAAACTACTAGCGTGTAAACCCTGTCTATTTAAATCAAGAAACATTTGCTGGGCACCAACTGTGTTCAAGACACTCTGCTGGCTGCTGGCAGGATACAGAAATAAAAGTAATGCAAATTACTTTGCTGTTTGAATCCTATATGTCCTCACACAATTCTAGTACATTTTATCTGTAGTGTAAAGGAGATACATACTATTTTTTCCCAGTAAGATTGGTGATTTGTCTATTTCTCCTTATCATGATATCCATTCAGAATTGTTTCATTCATTTTGGAGCTAAGTAGTCAGGTACTTAAAGTTTCTGGAATGCAACAATGACTTGGCAATTTAGTGTTTCCATTAATATGAAAATATCCTTCCCAGTTCTTTAAAAGCAATCTTGACTTCATTTCTATCCAATATTCATTATTATATCTTTTCATTACTCCATGAACATTTCCTAACTTTAAATCTTCTCATATAACTAAACTTTCTTCTGCTGCTTTCCAATTTAACTTTGTCTATCTTTTAATAGCATCATATACAACACATGGTAGCAGAGACTGCTGGCTGCCCACCAAAATCCATTTCCACTTTTCTCCATAGAAATGGAACTGTGAGTGAGTACATGGATTTGTGACTGAGCTATACTTGTGCTACTATTCCCAGCTGCAGTTATGTGAGACCATATGACTAACTTTTCATCAATGGAATATGAGTGGAAATTTATGTGTGCTATTTCTTTGCCAGAGCCTTAAGACAGATGTATGCTTACTCTTGAGCCTTTCTCCTTAGTCAAATTGGTTAGAATTATGCTAACCCAAAGGAAAGAAACAACACTCTAGGATAATTATTCTTAATGAGTTGGTTTGATTTCATCCCTTGAGAGATATTTGTCAGGGTTTGAGGACATTTTTGGCTGTCATAATTTTGAGGTAGCATAGAGTTGCTATTATAATTAAGTAGAAGGGCCAAGGATGTCACCAAACATCTGACAAGACATAAATCAACTCTCAAATAATTATATAACCCTATTAGTGCTGAGGTTGAAAAATCTTATACTAGGGAAGGTGAGAACATCATGGAAAAAATGAATCCTACCTGGAATAGAGGTCTACAACAGTTTTGAATATTCCTTTTAGACTGAAAGATAACAAAACAAATATTATTGTTTAAACTTCTGAACATTCAATCTGTATTTGTGAGAGCTGTCTAATCTTATCATAGTTACTCATTATGAGTTTTGGAATATTTGAAATCATTTCTTTATTCTATATCTTTTCTTTTTCTCTATCTTTTTTTTGTTGTTCAATGCTAGAAATTGAACCCAGAGCCTTGCACTTGGTAGACAACTGCTACACCACTGAGTCACACATCCAGCTATGTCTTACTATATTTTGTTTCTTTTTAAAATCTATGCTTTCACTTGAATGTTTGGAGTTTACTTAATATTGCATATGTTCCTTATTACTAAAAGAATTTCTAATTGTTTTTACATCTAGTAGTTTAGACCATATTTTAATACTTGTAAATAGATTTACATTTCTAATGTGATTACAATAAGTCAGTATCTCTATCTTTCTTACCCATACAAATAAGCACAATTTCCACTTACTTTCACCATCTACACTGATGTTTATATGATCTAGAATTTGACTTTAAGGGCTGGGGATATGGCCTAGTGGCAAGAGTGCTTGCCTTGTATACATGAGGCCCTGGGTTCGATTCCCCAGCACCACATATACCGAAAATGGCCAGAAGTGGTGCTGTGGCTCAAATGGCAGAGTGCTAGCCTTGAGCAAAAAGAAGCCAGGGACAGTGCTCAGGCCCTGAGTTCAAGGCCCAGGACTGGCAAAAAAAAAAAAAACTTAGAATTTGACTTTAAGACTATTTTGGTTACAAAATAGTATGTTTTAAAACAAAAAATGCTTTATATCATTTATACAGGTATTGTTTACATACCACAAAACTCACTGTTTCAAATGTAGCATGACAAGTTTTCACAAACTGAGTCCTAAATGACTGTATAGCAATTGAAATATGTAATTTCCCATTACCCTTATTCTATTCTACTTTATATCATTATAAGGGTCCCTTTATAGAATTCCATATGAATGAAATCATAAAGCAGGTGTCTTTTGGTACCAATTGCTGTCATTTCACAGAGTATTTTATATTAATCTATGCTGTTGTATTAACAGTATTTTAGTTCATCATATTGTTAGAAATTTTATTATATGGATACATCATAATTCACCTACACACTATGCAATGGACATTTCTTTTTCTGCTTTGTAATATGTGAATAAATCTGCTATGTGCAAGCATATGAGTCATTGATAAGATACAAATTTCTTTACTTCCTTTGGGTAATTACACAGAAACATTATTGCTGGTCAAGTGGCAACGCCATGTTTTGCTAGGACAGCCAATTGGATACGGTGTTTCCTTGTAGAGAGGTTTACAGAAACACATATAATTTCTTTGAAAAAGAGATGGCTATTAAGTCTATATAATTTCTCTTGGGAAAATTTTGATAGTTTCTTTTTCTTTAAGAAATGCTTATGGCATCATTTTTATAATATTCTTTTGCTATTATTTATATATCTGTAAATTCTCTTTCATTTTTATATAAGATATTGATGTCTTGTTTCCATGCTGTGCCAGTTGATAGCTTCAGGGCTGCTTTCACTTTAGAAAGCTTCCTTCTTGAGCTTGCTACCAGTAGCTCATGCCTATAACCCTATCTACACAGAAGGCTGAAATCTGAGTATTGCCTTTTTGAACCAGTCAGATAGAAAAGTCCATGAGGCTTGTATCTCACATTACCTACCAAAAAAGCCAGTAGAGGCGGCCCAATTAGTAGAGTGCTAGTCTTGAGCATAAAAGCTCAGAGACAGCACATGGGCTCTGAACTCAAGCTCTAGGAACACACACACACACACACACACACACACACACACACACACACACACGTCTTACTTTTTCGCATACTCAGTCACTTTTAGTACCAAATAGCTTTAGTCTGCCCAGAGGTACTCCAGTTACTATACCCAGAAGCAATAAATGTCCAAGTCTAGTGGTGTTCCCAGCATATACCAGATTGTGAGGAGCAAATGGAGTACAGAGAAATGCACTAGACAGGGAGAACCCAACTTCTTCCTCAAGCTGTCTTATCTTCAAGATTTCTTAAACATTTCCAAAACTTGCAGAAGTAACATTTCTAAACCTATTTCATGATGCCGACATTACTCTGATGCAAAATCAATGACTTCATGGGAAAAAAAGAAAGCTGTAAGCCAGTATCCCTGATGAATAATATAAATGCAAAAGTCTTCGGGGGCTGGGGATATGGCCTAGTGGCAAGAGTGCTTGCCTTGTATACTTGAAGCCCTGGGTTCGATTCCCCAGCACCACATATACAGAAAATGGCCAGAAGTGGCACTGTGACTCAAGTGGCAGAGGGCTAACCTTGAGCAAAGAGAAGGCAGGGACAGTGCTCAGACCCTGAGTCCAAGGCCCAGGACTGGCAAAAAAAAAAAAGTCTTCAACAAAATATTAGTTAACCATGTACAACAGTATATTAAAACAATTATATTATGACCTAATAGAATTTATCCCTTAGATGGAAGGATGGCCCAAAATAAGAATATTAATTAATGAGAAAACTCACATTTGCAGAATGAAAGATAATTATAGCATGATCTCAACAGAAGTAGAAACTAGACAACTAAACAGAGTATGCCTTCATGATACAAACTCTCAATGTCAATACATTGAGTTAAATCCTTAGTACAAACTTTCAACAAATCTAAAAGAATATTTTATTTGACTTTGAAAAGGATGATTGATTCTAATAAATATGGCAATATTGCAGGAAATAGGAAATCATACTTACATAAGGTTTTTATAACTACATAAAGGTTTTTCTTATTATCTGCTGCTTCATGTATCTACTCTGGGAATATACTTACTAGGTTCCTGTACCATATACAACCATGACAGATTACTACAAGTATCATTCAGCCTGTATAGCAAGCTCAAAGAACTGAGTTCAAGCTTCAGTACCATTAAGAACACCTATCATAATTCATAAATTGTTCATACAGCCTGGGTGTGACAGCATATTCTTGTCATCCCAATTACATGAGAAGTGTAAATAGAATGATTATAACCCAGGCTAACCTGAACATAAATATGAGACTCTATTAAAAATGAATTAAACAAAAAAGGCTTAAGTCTTGGCTCTCAAGTGATAGAGTAAGCACAAAGTCTTGAGTTTAAATCTTGATACTGCCCATATTAAAAGAAAAAATGAGACAGAGTATTGATTATTTCCCCTGAAAACATTAAGTTCTCTGCAAACATGAAAGCAAAGTGATACATTTCCCAGATAATCTACCCATGTACATGTGAAACGGTGAAAATTCTCAATGTCCACATGAATAAATCAGCAAATAAGCCATGATATGAATCAAAAGAATCTAGCATCTTACCTCTTCTTCCTGATGAGCACATGAAAGAAGAGTCCAGGCAATGAATGAAGCTGAAATATAAAGAATAAAGCAATTATAACTTCTGCATGCAGCAAATCTATTAGTATTTGTGATCTACCTTAGTGAATTTATTTCAACACATTTGCATGCTTTCTAGTTCTAGGCATGGTTAACATATATTGGATAATCCAAGAAGATGGCAAGCGAGGAGTAAGTGTGTCTGGCATGCTTAAGGGTTAATAGGAGGGGTGGAATGAACTGACTGAAGGGAAGATAAATTAATGAAGTAGGAAGGGAAACAAGGCCCTAGATCATAATCACACTCTTGTGGTACATATACTATGAGTACTGTGTGGTATCATTATACAGTTCTAAGTGGGGGAGTATCTTACTGTGTTGGATTCAAGGGTGAAGGAAGATAGAACAATGAGGAAATTAGTGCAATAATATAACTAAATGAAGACAGTAGCATGGAATAGGATGGTTCATATGGGGTGACAAAATGTTAGATTAAAGAAAGAGAAAGGAAGCAGGAGGGAGGAAAGAGATTAAAAAGTCTAGTTATTAGGGTAGTGTCAACAGAATCATTTACTGATGGACTGGATATATAGTACAAGCAAATAAACATCAAAAAAATCAAAAAGAAATACAAGCTTTTGAGTGTGAGCTATTAAAAAGAAAAGAAGTAGTTGGTATTTTGTATGGATCTGATGTCAGGGATATGGAGGGACTGGAAGTTCCATTTCTAATGATAGTGTAGAGATAATTCTGACATTTCCAAGTATACAATATAAAGTAGGAAATTGAATATGCAAGTTTGGACTTTAATGGAAATATTTAGACAAAAGTAGTTGTTAGTACATACAAAGTATTTAGATACAGAAGACTGGAAAAAATGCTACCAAAAAAGTGTGGATAAATAAATTAAAAATCCAGGATTTTTTTTTTTTTGGTGACTGTCCTGGGGCTTGAACTCAGGGCCTAGGCACCACCTTTGAGCTTTTGTGCTCAAGGCTAGTACTCTACCACTTGAGCCAAAGCTCCACTTTCAGCTTTTATGGTGCTTAATTGGAGATGAGCTCCTAGATTTTCCTGCCAAGGCTGGCTTTGAACCACAATCCTCAAATCTCTGCATCCTAAATAACTAGTATTATAAACATGAGCCACTAGCATCCCCCCCCAAAAAAAATCCAGGAATTTAAGCCTTACTGGCAATGAAGTCAAGAAATCACAAGGTACTGTAGGCCCAGCAAAGGAGACTGAGAAAGCGTGGCCACTAAAATTGTTAGAAAACTGATCCCAAAGTAATGATCATGCATGTAATTTAAAATGAAAAATAAATGAGAGGATGTAAGTTGGTGGAGAGTCAGCAAATCATAATGGAACATACCATGGCTACGCTTCTCACCCCGTCTCTACCAGTCAGAAGGAGATCTCGGTGAAAGAAAAGTCCAATAAAGCATGGGAGTCTTATTTTTTGTTTCAACTTGTGAGGAAATAAAAACCGGTAGGATACAGGTCCTGTGTCACCTAAGCAATGGCTACAAGATCTCCCAGGATTCATCCCTTTTTCCAAAGGAATGGGTTGAATTGAAGTGATAAATGAACCAAAGCCCACTCATGTAAAATATAACACAGGCTGGGTACTGGGATGCAAAACACTTTCCAGGACTTCAGAAGAATACATCCTCAGTACAATTTATTTTGCCAATACTCATGTAGCAACAACTGAACTACACACCAAACCCAGTAATTCACCTAATGGAATGATCTCCTAAAATTGAAACTACAGAACCAATATCCAGAGCTCACATCATACCCCACAGTGCAGTAGAACTGAGGTTTAAACAGATTGACCCAGGTAAAGTAGGAATAGTCTGGAACATCACTGTTATTGACTAAAGAGGAAATAGCAGGAGGTTGAGGCAGGAAGATCCTTAAGTTCAAGTCCAGCCTGAGTTATAGAGCAAGACCTCATTTCCAAAAAGTAAAAAGAGAAAGCAGAAACTTCACAAAAGGCTGTAGCAGCAAGCTAAAATAATTACAAAACACTTATGCAGATATACAACTACAAAGAAAAAGAAGGAAGGGGAATGGATATCGGGGACACTCACCTGTTGTGGAGAAAAATGCAATTCAAAAAGTAGAAATAGTTTCAAAGGTAAGGTTTCCAAGCTACGAAAGTGGTAAATAAAACAGGAGCGAAAACATGATATAATAAACCTCAGAGAATAAGGAGACAGACCAAAGGAGAATGAAATGAAACTCCAAATGTACGTAATACAGGTTATAGTGAACAAATTAGAAAATGGAGAAAACCAAACTAGTTTAATAGAAAAAATAGTTGAGCTCATCAACATAGATGTGCATGAAAAGACCTGATACATTCAGAGAAAAATAATAGATAACGTGGACAGATAAAATGATCCTACAATTGGGTCCTGAGATAAGGAATGTTTCCATGGGGGAAGAATTGGATCTCCCAATTAGAAAGCACATTGAAACCAAGTAAAACCCAAATTAGTAAGCCTGAAGTGTGAATAACATTATTTAAATATTAAGGCAGAAAACTGAAGTGATCTACAAGGGGGCAATGCTCACTGGTCCCTGACTCTTCCCTAGAAACATTAGTCCTGGAAGGTAGAGCAATATCTTAATGGGAAATAACGGTGACTCCGTAATACTTTAGCCAGACAAGTGTTCATGTGGAAAAGCAACAGGCAGATATTCTTGGACATTAATAAATTTAAAACTCAGGAAATTTAGCTCTAATGAGCTCTTGTTAAAAAACTACTAGTAGATAATGAAATTCAGCCAACCAAGAGGGGAATCTAATGAGGATCTCAGGCCAAAATAAAATAATGGGACAGTAAGCATTAAATCCAATTAGATGTATAACTTAACTGAGAGAATTTAGACTGCAGAATACCATGTAACTATTATGAGCCCTTAAGAACTTTTAAAATAAAGACAAGCAGTCAAAAATGAGCAGTAGAAGCAAGGAAATGGGAGAAGTAGAAAACCTAAGTAGATCATCTCATAAAGTGGTGAGCTAATACATACTGTTTAAAAAATTAAGATACAAGGACCATTGCAATTGACACTGCAAAACAACCTACTTAAAAGGCAGATATCAGGAGGATTCCAGTTCCAGACTAGGAAAAATTATTGAACTCTCTCCATCTCAACTAATAACCTGGACGTGGTGGTTCTCACCTGTAATCCCACCTGTAGAGTGTACATAGGTCATAGAATTGTGATTTGGGGCTAGCTCTGGGCAAAACCAGAAGACCTTATCTGAAACATTGATTTAAAAAGCAAAAGGGGATGAGGGTATGCCTTAAATGGTAATCTTCCTGCCTAGCAAATGCAAGACCTGAGTTGAAACCTCAGTTCCATCAAAAAAAAAACCAAATGAATGAATACATAAATAAATAATAAACTAAGATATGTAGTCTACAACAAATCATGACTTAAGTCTCCTAGGAATCCTTATTGTGTATATTCTTTACCTTAAATGGTTCTTTTTAGTCCTTCTGGCAATGAAAGATTTATCTGTGGTTCAGTGAAAGCTAAATCCAATAGCATTCATTATTAAAATAACAACATGCTTTTGTTCCAAACACTTTTTTCTTTATTTGCTCTCATTTGCATATATGTATCCATTCATCTTTCTATGTGTGTATGAGCACTATGTGTAATAATGTCCAGACTCTGACATTATTACTTGTCTCCTAGTATTGGGATTTGTGTGTGTGTGTGTGTGTGTGTATTTTTTATATATTTTGTAATGCTAGGTTTGGTATGTTTTATAAACACATGCTTATGAAAATGGATTTGAGAGCTCACCACATAGTAGAGGAAAAAGGTAGAGCATTGACCAAATATTTATTTCTGACCTAACAATGAGGTTTTAAGTGTGTCATGTCAGACTGACTTTACCAGATCATCACTTTGGGCAATTTCAGATTGATTTAAGTTATTGAACATGTGCTGTCTGTACTGGTCCAACATGTAATTCTTTCTCTTTTTACTTGTGGTAAAATAAGCCCTGGATAAAGAACACTGACAGAAGACATAAATTATCTTGTAAGATAAAGGGGAGGAACTGGGGTTTTATTGTCTGCAGCAGTGATTAAGGAGCTGTTCAAACATGGAAAACAAAGAATCCCAGTTCTGTGATGCTCTATTGCCAGCTGCTGGAAGCCATAGTAGCAGGTCAGATCTTCCCACAGTCAGCATACATGGGCAGTTGGGTGTAGTGGTTCAGTCCTGTAACCCTAGCTACTTGAGATGTGGAGGTGGAGATGAAAACAATTTGAGGCCAAGCCCAAGCAAAAAGCTCCCTAGACCGTCTCAACAAATAAGCTGGTATGTTAGTAAGTGTCTGAAATCCCAGGTAAAAGGGAGGTGGAATTAGAAAGGTGACAGTAGGAAGCCAACTCTGGTCAAAGTATGAGAAGTGATCTGCAAAATAAGCAAAGCAGTTTTCTCACTAATGTTCTGTTCCAGATCACATGTGAACTTTGGTTGAGATTTCTCTAGTCTTCTTTGATCTGCAAGGATTACTTAGTGTTTTTGTTTTTAATTTTTTAACTTCATTTTATTATCAGAGGGGTTACAGTTACATGTGGTGAGCACATTTCTTGTCAAACTTGTTACCTCCTCCCTCACTTTTCTCCCACTCTCCCTCCCCCATTAATTTCCAAAATATTGTCTTGTATCTCTGTTGCACTGGTTTGCCCTTTGTCCTTTGTCTCACCATTTTGTTGTTCCCCATCCCTTACCTAATTCAGGTAAACATATATAAAATATTCAGGGTGAAACCAAATACAGTGACAACAAGGGATAAACCACAGGAAAGAAAAATGAAAGAAAAAAGAAATAATTTCACATTGTACATTAAAAATAACAATAATGAACAACCTCTTGTTTCCATATCTTGGACATCACTTCTCTTAGCATCATCTTAGATAATCATATGTATATAGCAACTGAGCTGTTGTGATCCTCTGCTAGAAGCATCCTAGATGTGTACTATTACAAATGAGGGAAATCATGGAATGTGTTTCTTTGAGACTGGCTCACTTCATTTAATATGATTACTGAACCAACCCAGATGCCCCTCAGTAGATGAATGGATGAAGAAAATGTGGTATTTATACACAATGGAACTCTATGCTTCTCTCTGAAAGAATGACATTGCCCCATTCCTTAGTCTTTGAGTTTTATGATTTGACACCTTAAAGAATATTGACCAGTTATTCTGCAGAATGAGATTCAATTTGGGCTAAGCTGCTCTTTCCTCATTACTAGATTGTGGTTATGTTGAGGTCTTCTAAGTGCATTCTATCAGAATGTACATCATGCTTGTATCTTTTTGTTTAAGATTTTTAAACTTTATTGTAAAAGTGATGTACAGAGGGGTTATATTTATTGGTGCTAGTCTGAATTATATGTTTAAGGGAGTATTTGGTTGATTTCTCTATTATTAAGATCATATTTTCTCTTTTCAATCAGTAAACATCTTTGGGATATTTTAAAACAGCTAATATCTTGTTTCTTCTCAAACATTAACATAAAGCTTTTCTATTTCATTAATAGATCTCACCTGTAAATAATCATCATTATGGTATTAGCTTAACCATGATTTTTATATTGTGCTCTTCCTTTTTATATGGATGTTTTGCTGGGGAAAAAAACTACCTCTGCTCTTTATTTATTAAAATTTCATTTACAAAGTAAATCCTAAATAAATGAAAAATTTATTTCAATTTTATGGATTATAATTCAACACCATCATTATTTTATTCCTTAGATTGTCCAAGATTTGGTCACAATTTGGCTTCCATCTCCTTCTAACATATTCCTTTCATTTGTGAGAACATTTTCTTACTACTTTCTGGCATAATGAGATGTTCTAAATTGATTTTTATTTTCTATACCCTAACTCTGTAATCAGTCTTCTCTCCAAAGAGTCTTGGCTCCTTTTTATTGGAAGCTAAGGTCTGGACATCAAGTAAGCTTACTGCTAGTAAGCTGTCATTAATCTTAGTCATCTCCAAAGATACAACTGTGAAACATAGGGATGCACAGTAACCATTATATAAAAAATAACAGCTATTTCCATTTCTAGTTCTGTTAAATATTGTGAGTTCAAGCTGATATCTTTGAGTCCAATCTAATACCTCAAAGTTCATTCTCACTTCCTTTTTTCCTTTTGTTTTTTTAAAAAAAATTATTTTTATTGTAAAGGTGATATACAGATGGGGTTACAGCTACACAAATCAAGTAACGAGTACATTTATTTTTGAACAGTGTTGCCTCTTCCCTTGTTTTTTCCCTCCTGACCTCCCTCCCCACAAGTTGCATAGTTCATTTTAAACACAGTGTCTAGTGAGTTTCATTGCTGCATTTGTTTGGCCTTTGTCCTCCATTTCTGTACTCCCCCTTGCCCTCCTCAAAACAAAGAAATTTACATAGGAACAAAAGGTACAGAAAATAACAGCCATGGTGGGGGTGGGGGGAGGAAAAACAAACCATCAAAAACAAAATACAAGATAACAAAAAACCTCTTGTTTCCATTTCTTCCAGTCCCTACTTTCTTTTCTTATTTGTAACTTTCTTCTCTACCAAGAAGAAAACTGGCTTTTATCATCTATAATTTGCTCACTCTTTTTTTTTTTTTTTTTTTTTTTTTTTTTTTTGGCCAGTCCTGGGCCTTGGACTCAGGGCCTGAGCACTGTCCCTGGCTTCTTCCCGCTCAAGGCTAGCACTCTGCCACTTGAGCCACAGCGCCGCTTCTGGCCGTTTTCTGTATATGTGGTGCTGGGGAATCGAACCTAGGGCCTCGTGTATCGGAGGCAGGCACTCTTGCCACTAGGCTATATCCCCAGCCCAATTTGTTCACTCTTGATCACAAAACATTAAAGAATTTCTAAATTATTTGTGATTAATATTACCAAGAAGCCAGTATTTGCATACATCTTTTGGTTTCTTATTATCTGTAAGTAGTTGTACAAAGGAAGTGCCATTATCAAAGCAGTTTATGCATGCAATGCATCTTGACCAGTCACCCATTTCAACATTCTCATTTTTGTTTTAGTTTTATCATTATCAGTCATAATACATAATATATAGCAACTTTCCCCTAAAACTTAGTAACTAAAACCAAACACATTATTTTTCTTACAATATCTGTGGGTAAAAAGTATTGAGCATGGCACAGCTGGGTGTTTTTAGCTCATAAATTTTCACAAGGTTCCAATCAAGTTGTGCACCAGGACTACATTTATTGTGAGATTTAACTAAGAGAAGACTTATTCCCAAGTTCATTTGTGTGGCTGTTCATAGAATATCAATTCCTAGTGGGCAGGCTTGATTCATTCCTGTATTCCTACCTCCTAGGGAGGCTGAGATCTGAGGATCTAATTTCAAAGCCAGCCCAGGTGGGAAAGTCCTTGAAACTCTTATCTTCAATTAACCACCAAAAGCCAGAAGTAGAGTTGTGGCTCAAATGGTAGAATGCTAGCCTTAAGCACAAAGGCCAAGCCCATATTTCAAACCCCAGTATAGACAGAAAGACAGAGACATGGATTTATTGATATTCCTTTGCCCCACTGGATGGTATACAACCTGGCAGCTAGCTTTTGTCAGATTGAGCAAGCAAACAAGCAAGAATGGTGTTAAAGGCTTGTAGCCACAGTCTCTTTCTACTCTTCTGTTAGAAGAAGTATACCACAACCATCAGTAAATCCAACTCAATTCAAACAGTAAGGACCATGTAAGGGAATGGAAGTCAGAGCATGAAGATCTCTGTGAGCTAATCTAAAGGCAACATACCACAGTACCTTAGATAATTTCTTTTCTTGTCTATCCCCTTCCATGAAGCCATGTTAATTATTTGAAGTATAGATAGGCCCATTGATTACCATATGTACTTCTGTTCAGTTCTCTCATCCTCCACCATGTTGATTTAATTTATTCATTAGCTGGTAGTAGGAAACATGATCATGATCATTGTAGGCTATAACTATACAAAAAGGTAAACCTTGCAAAGGATCACTACCTCTGCATACCTATCCTTTATACCCAGCCTATCTTCTTTCTACCCATTTCTCACACAAATCCTAGAAGTAATCAATCTTCACTTCTTGTTTTCTTTCTGTATCTTTGGTTCAAATCAGTAGAGTTATATATATTTTCATATATATCTTTCCTCATTACAAGAAGTAGTAGAATATTACAGTCTTTTCTACTTTGTCTCCCTGCTTAACAATATACCCTAAACTTTATTTCAAGTCAATTCATTTAAGACATTTTAACTCTCTTTGGCAGGTACATACTGCTCCATTGTATATATATGCCACAATTTATTTGGTGACTGAAAGGAATTTTGACTAGCCAATTTGACTAAAAATGCTCTAATATTTAGGGATAATTTTATGTGATAACTAAGGAGGATGAGTGGCCTTCTTCTGGTTTTCTCTGTAGATTGGGAAGGCAATGAACATATCAAATATCCAAGCTTGGCAAG
This sequence comes from Perognathus longimembris pacificus, assembly GCF_023159225.1. Lineage (NCBI taxonomy): Eukaryota > Metazoa > Chordata > Mammalia > Rodentia > Heteromyidae > Perognathus > Perognathus longimembris. Next base: position 10,104,537 of record NC_063188.1, on the reverse strand, counting down.
TGGACATAGAAATGTTCATAGACCACTGGTAGCCTTGTGAATACATATTGGTATTTAAGAATCCATGTCTTTGACTTGCTAATCTACCTTATGAACAATTACTCTAAGAAAATAAATTTAAAAATATTCGGCCAGAAATATACTCAATATTTTACGTATATAACTGTAACCACTCTATACATCATCTTGACAATGAAATTAAATTTAAAGAAGAAAATTAATTAACAGAGGGAAAATCCTTGAAGTCAAGGCTGTTTATACAAAGAAAATATACAAATCTCAAACTCAGAACAACTACCTAAATTTCTTATAATCTAATAAATTAAAGTACACCAACAGAATTTAATATTATGTGGTATGGAATCTAAGAGTATGATACAAGCTATTCAGATAATCATAAAAGTTTAAATATAAAAAATGAAAAGTCAAGGCACAAAATAATATACTATTTACTTCTGTGATATCAGATTAAAATCAATAAATGTGTAATTGCACCCAAAGTAATTGATATTTAGGAAGTGAGTTTTTTCCCAAGTAGTACTTCTATCCTTGTGCAGACATGCAGATAACTTCTAGCTCACAAAACTATCTTGAATTCATGTGATCTATTTTTCTGCCTGGCCCATTTCCATGTCTTCTATGGTTTCATTCATTGTCTATGAGACAGCTGACAACATCAGGAAACCACGTGTTAGAGATTGTAGAATCTCTCTGTTTAAAAAAAAAATCTCTCTGTTGTCCCCAGGTGGTAAATAAAGCCTTTCTTTTCCCACTGTCAACTCGGATTAAATGGGAAATAAATAAGCATCTACTGTGATAACGCATGAGATATCAAGGTCTGTCTCTTATAGCCTTAAGAATGAATTTAACAGTGTTATAGTTGAATTCACAAATTCTTTTGCTTTCCAAAGAATTTCAATGCTAATATTTTATATTCTGTTGATAATAAAAATAATATAATACTTGAATCTTCAGGAAAAAAACTTAAAAAGCGAAAGAATCCTAAGGACTCTTCCTATGGTACTAAATCAGGAGGATGGCCAATAGAAGCCAAGCACACATATAAAACTGATTAGTCTATGCAGTGGTTATGGGCACTCCTGGATAATAGCTGGGAAGTGTATTTATGTGCCTTTGAGTCTCCATAGGACCGTCACAGCTAGCAGGAATGCAATAATCTAGGAAGCCAAGAATGTCAGAGGTTTGGGGATATAAAACATGACTAGTAATATATCAAAACATCACCTTAATCCAATTATTCAAGCAATGGTATATTACACTGAACAGCTTCCTTGTGTCTGCCAGAGATTTGCTGACCCAACTCTCCCAACCCTGACAAAAGGAGACAAGGGGGGGGATGTAGATCATCAGATATTGTCAGCCACATATCCAGTCAACATTGCTTCTTGTGTTAGAATTTCGGTTTCCACTTTGCCTCTTGTACATTTGTGCTGCCAGTGCTGGTAGATTAGTAGACTACTTAAGTCTGAACTCTTGTCAATCGAAGAAAAGAGCTAAAGGAGCCCATACCCTTAAGAGCCCAAAGGAAACCTATCCCATCTAGACAGTCACTCCTTGCCTTCAATTATTGTATTTAAAATAGATTTAGAAACTCCTAAATAATCAATACCTTTCTTTTTCTATTATCAAACTGAATTACAGGGAGGTTACAGTTTCATACCTTAGGCATTGGATACATTTCTTGTACTGTTTGTTACCTCCTCCCTCATTCCCCCCTCCCCCCTCCCCCTTTCCCTTCCCCCCCCCCCCATGAGTTGTTCAGTTCATTTACACCAAACAGTTTTGCAAGTATTGCTTTTGTAGTTGTTTGTCTTTTTTTACCCTGTGTCTCTCGAATTTGGTATTCCCTTTCAATTTTCTTCTCTCCAGTAAACCACTGATGTAAACAAAGATGCTCATAGGGTGGTGAATCCAATAAAGCACATATTTGTTTTAATCAGCAAAAATTTCCATACAGATTTCTCTTTGATTAAACCATCTATTACCAACCAAATCATACTTCCTGATAAATCACATTTTTTCTTTGCATTTGCTTGCAAATAACTGGTTGTACTGTCTTACTTTCCCCCTTGAGTGCCAATAATCAGTTATTCAGGCTCACCTGGTGCCTTATAGGAATATAATCAGAGTTCTTCTATACTGAAAACATAAAAGCCCAGGTTATCTGTTAAGTGTTTCTAAGCTTTAACCTTATATCTGTTATAGACAGAAAAAAATCCAGAGTAGTTTGATTTTCTTATATCATGTCACAGGTATAGGATGAGAATCTGAATTCATTCTGTGTGGTTTCAAAATCTACTGGTCCAAGATTTGTCCAGCAAAGAGAGAAATAAGTGGGAATGGTTTTCCTGTGTGGAGCAGTTAGTATTTTAACTATGGTAGCTGGAGTATACGGGAGTACAATCTAGCAGGCTAGAATAAATACAAAACATCATGTTTAATGGAGCAGATAGGAAAGATACCTAACTATTCTCTAGGAAGAACTGAAAATGGTGTATGAGATTTCCAGTTGTAGCAAATAGAATCACACATGATTACTTGTGTTTTCTTCTCAGACACAATAACGTGAGGGTAGAGTGGCAAAAAGGACAAGTCTACACGAATGAAATGTTCCAAAGAAATATTCAGAAAAGGACATATTCTTCTGGATTAAGGATGAAAATAGCTTTAAAGATAAAAGAAAAAATTAATTCATGCATTACAGAATTTAGAAATGTAAGGGACAGGCTGGGACCAGCACAACAATGTTCATCGCAGCACAATTTGTCATAGCTAGAATCTGGAACCAACCCAGATGCCCCTCAGTAGACGAATGGATCAGGAAAATGTGGTACATATACACAATGGAATTTTATGCCTCTATCAGAAAGAATGACATTGCCCCATTTGTAAGGAAATGGAAGGACTTGGAAAAAATTATACTAAGTGAAGTGAGCCAGACCCAAAGAAACATGGACTCTATGGTCTCCCTCATAGGGAATAATTAGCACAGGTTTAGGCTAGTCACAGCAGAGGATCACAAGAGCCCAATAGCTATACCCTTATGAACACATAAGATGATGCTGAGTGAAATGAACTCCATGTTATGGAAACGATTGTTATATCACTGTTGTAACTAGTGTCAATGTGCTATGTGTAACTGTAGCTTCTATTGTTGATGATCCTCTTGTATCCCCTTCCTGTGGTTGTACCTACACTATCTCTGTATCTTATCTGAGTACATTGGAAACCGTGTATACGGGTAAACGGTATATAGGGTAAAAAAAATACAAACAACTACAAAAGCAAAAAAAAAAGGGACAGCCTGGGTCGGGGGATGGATGAGAATGTTCAAAGGGGTGACACTGATCAAGATGCACTCATAAACTGCTTTGTTAAATAGCAACTCCTTTGTACAACTTAAAGATAATAAAATAATAATAATAATGAAAAATAGAACAGTTGGATATCAAACGTACTAGTCACAAGGTAAAGAGAGGAGGAGGTTTGGGATGTTACTCCTTTAAATTCAGAAGCACTTAGGTGAATAGCCAACCAAAACATCGTTTCCATGGACCTTTCTGGATTGCTAGCACAATAAATTGTATAGAGCAATGAATGCTGCACTAGCTCCATGATAGAGCAATCCAGAAAGGTCCGTGTTCACAGTGTTTCACATGGCTCTCAATGACCCAGATACTCACCTCTCCCCGAAGACAGATACTCAAAAGGATGCAATCCTTTCTCCTGGTTCGGATATCTGGTTCTACCCTGACCATCTCAGTCTTACTACTGCCCAAATGGCAGAGGCTTCATGAAGAAGTGCTGGAGGCAGGGGTCAGTAGTCATTGAGATCATTCACTTTCGAACCCAGGTAAATATAAATCCACTCCTCTAGAAGAAGATGAGAATACACAAAAGAGTCAAATGATTAGAGTGCATGTGAAATACCAAGGTGAGAACCCCCCTTTGAGCAACTACACTTTAAAAACTATGACTGTTCAGAACTGTAAAGCAGGTTCCGTTTGGGTAGGGATACTAGTGAGCGGTAAGAGGACACGGAAAGGGTGAAGGTGGGGGAATATGGTCAACATACTTTATATACATGCATGAGAATGGAAAAATAATGTTTGTTGAGACTATTTGGAAAGGAGAAAGGAAAGTGAGGGAAAGTGCAGAGGTACATTGTATGCTCTATAGATGTATCAACATGAATCCCCATTCTACAACGAAATTGATGCTAATAAAAATGCAAAAACAAGAAAGAAATCCCCGAAAGCAGCTTATCTTTGCATAAGCATGCCTTTGCATATCTTTCATCTGAGGTGCATGATTTGGCCAACAATGTTTCTAAACCTCCGTTACAAGTTAGTCTGGGCATCATGGAGCTTCTCTACATTTAGTCTTGCTGAGGCAAGGAAAACCATCCATTGAGGACTAAGAAGAGAATTTAGCGTCAAGATATTTAAATTCCATGTAAACATTATGAAAAGATTACCATGATCAAGCTAATTAATATGGTTTTGCCTCTCACAGGTACTTGTGTATATGTTTCATTTTTAAGATGTAGTATTAGCAAGTTTTAATTATTATTAACTGTGAATACCATGTAGTACATTATATCACCAGAAGTTATTCGCAATATAATTTGTAACTTTGAGAAACATCTGCACATTTCTGTCACTCTCAACCCCTGATAACCACCTTTCTACTCTCTATTTCTACAGTTTGACATTTGCAGATTTCATATACTGGTGAGATCATGCAATAGCTGTCTTTCTGTAATGACGGTTCCATTTTAATGGGGGTATTTCTGGCATCTGAAAGCATAAATAGTCATAAGATCACGCAGTTCTTAACATAAAGATATGCATTATAATTCTCCAGATACATTATTTAAATGAAGAAAGATCCCAATTCCTATTGGTGGCTCTGTCTTGAGATATTGTGATTGTACATAATTTAAGTAGAAAAAGGAAACAGAAAAGGTCGCTTAGGGAGAAGGCAGCTGAGTCACTCTGAAGGACCAATGTTTTCAAAAAGGGGTGAGTGAGAAAGAGGAAGAAGTGCACCAAAGTATAGTGATGGCATTGAGAAGTGACTGCCTATCTAGCAGAAGCATTTCTTAGTCTCTTTTGTAACCATGGGACTAGTTCTGGACAGTGGGAGGAAAACAGAAGGAAAAAGAATTTAGGAGGTCTGGACCAAATTCTGAATATTCCAGCCTTGCCCTTTCCATTGCATCTACAGTGACCACAGAGACTCAGCCCGAGGATGACAGCAGCACAAGAGAGGAGGTAGCATCAAGCCATCACTTAGCAAAGAGCTAGCCAGGACAAATGTCTGACCAGACATGTTAACACTGGACTTCATACAACGAAGAATTAACTATTCATTATGTTAAGTCATTGACATCTGAAGGTTTGTTGTTAAATTATCAACATATCTTGACAGGGTCTCATTAAAAAGGCTCCTGCTAGCTGAGAATCGAATCTGAGATAGACAGGAGGAAAGGTGCAAATGTGGAGTGTTTCTTCAAGGTGGACAATCCAAATCAGGTGAAGACAGGGCAAGATGTCAAAGCACTAAGGGTAATAATCAAAGCGAATCAAAGCTGAAACTTCAGAGAATCAAAGTAGTACAAGGAAGTCTAAAATCAAATATCCTTTTAGTAAGACAGGCTTTTGGGTTGTTTCATGACCTACATGAGCAAAGAAACAAGAGTTACACGTGTATATTTCTGTCAACAGCAGCTTTTTTCTTTTTGTTATTCAAATCATTTCTGTTCCCCAAATAATCTTCCTCTTTGAGTGATGACTCGTCACTCTCGATTTGAGGGCACATTCTAATTCATTGTGTCCTCTTGAGATTTTGCTTCCTGGTTCAAGCAACAATAAAGGCATGAAAAATAGTTTAATATTTCATTACACAGATGAAAGATGTTAATGAAAAGGTTTTTTTTTATCCTAAGCAAAGCATTTGGGCTTCTTCCATTAATAGAAAATTTTCAGAACTCCAATATTATTCTCAGTGCCATAAATCTGCACCAATTTATTTGCTGCTGCCTCGTGTTTAAATGTTACTGTATTATTAAAGATAAAAAATATTGAGATCGTATTAAGTGTTACTCTATGTTCTGCTGAATTAGAGTCTCCTTTATTCTTTGTATTTTTGGTTCTTTGTTTCCCTCTTTCTGTCAATCACCTATCATCTATCTCTTGGTTTCCTTTTATTATTATTTCATTATCTTTGGGTAGTTGTACAAAGGGATCTAAATTCAACATATCAGTTGATGAGTACAATGTATTGTGATCAATGTCTCCCCTTTCATTATTCCTTTCCATCTTCCCCCCCCCCCTCAGTTCCTTTTTGATAGGATCTCTCAGTGTAGCCCAGGCTAGTGTCGATCTTGCAATTACTATTGTTTCACAACCTAAAGATTAGGATTACAGGTGTGCACTACTACACCTAGATCTATATCTGATTTTAAGCTATGAGCTAGGCAAGGAATATATTAGACACTAAAACAAATTCTGACTAGAGCAGAGACTCTCATGAGATTCCTGGTCATGAAACTAGATAGATCATAGGCTGGGGGTATGGCTCACAGATAGAGTATGTGCTTAGCATACTGAGGTCCTGGGTTCATTCCCAGCACCAGAAAAAATAGTCTAAACTATACCTTTATATCCTAAGTATGCCTGATATTCACTGTATACATTAACCTCTCAGTTTCTTACTGTCTAGGGACGTTTTGTCCACAATATTTGGCTCAGAACTTGGTACATAGTAAATACCCCACAAAGATGTACACTGAGAACCATGATCGGGATTTCTCATCCAAACTTTTGGAATCCTTTTTAGTTGGTATAGTCTGTGTTTGTAAGGTACTGCCTCACTTTTCATAGGACTTCTAAATATTATCCCTGAAAACTGATGTACTCCACTCCAGTACCAACCAAACCTTTCCTGGAGGAGGCTGGGCCTTTTGCTTAGTAGATACCTATAAATCACTCAGGAATATTCCCCAAAAGAACCAATGGAAACTCTCCATTTGATTGATGAGTATTACTCAATTCTGCTACATGCTGATTTCTACACATACACACTCATGCAGAATGGAACTTCAAAGATCTCCACATACACACTTTAGTCATGGTGAAGATCACCCACTTTGTTTGATGCTGTATTTCTTGTTATTAGATAATAATGCCTTTGGAATATATACTACTATTGTACTTTCAACCATTGCAATGGCTCTACCAAGTCCTCACTTAGGTTCTGCTTACCCCCATGGAATGGCCTAAAGTTCATGTCACATGATTAAGTAACCTATTCTTTGTGAATAATTACAGATGAAACAAATGGGTAAAGAAGATGAATATGGTTATATCACAGTAACAGAAGATATCCTTGTGTAAGATATAACTGTTATGAGTGCTGATTGTACCAATATGAGTATCCTGAGTATGTCATGTGTTACAATTTTTGCAAGAAATTATCACTGGAGAAAGTGGATGTAGTCTGCATTATTACAAGTATATGTAAAACTAAAATTTTATCAGAACAGAAAGGTTAATTCAAATCAATGACTGGAAGATAGAACCTTGAAAGTTCTATTTAGACATGTAGAAAGACAAAAAGATTTTAAGCTGAAAATGACTGATTTACCAATAAGGAAAATCGAGATACTCCAGCAATTTTTAATACTGAAAATAAGAAGCAAGAAGAATAAACATAATAGTAGAACTTTGTAGAATTTACCAAGATATGAGAAATTTGACTTTTGACAATGATACAAAGGAAATTGCTCAGAACAAAATATTTAACCATTTCAGTTTCCATACCATGCACGCTGTAGTGATAGCTATGTGTGTAACATAAGAAGCTTTCTTTTCCACCATATTCCACTAAGAAATTTAGACAAATAGACAAATATTTCATTCTGCTATAAGTCAGATGCAATGAACTATTATTAAAACTTGCAGTGACAGATGATCAAAGAAAGTATTAGGCTAAAACCTAAAACTCAAACAAATAAATTTCTACCATTAACTTTAGGATATTTCTGACAGTTGTAACATAAATAAAATTTACAACATTAATGCTGATGTACTATATTCATCTGGGAGGTGATGGTAAGTTATACTTCCACATATACATTCACTGGGAAATAATCATAATTACTTTTTCCCTGAGCTATTTTTAATGATAAGGAATGATTATTATAATGCAGTTCAATGTTATTGACTACTTGATTGAGAATAGTACTAATGAATTACATTGAAGGTCTTATCTAAAACTAATGCCCTAATGGGTAGAAGGGAACAACTCCTGATAAGAAGCCAAGAGGTCCTTACAGGTTACTAGTTCTGTCTTTCTACAATTTTTGAGGATACAAGACAGATAACATAAGAGATATGCCTGCAATTAAACAGACATTTGTGGCTGTGTTCTGAGTGAGAATATAGAAAGCCATGTGTTTCCCACTTGCAGAGTCGTCAGCCAATGAAGGCTTCTAGATTTCTAGATTACCCAGTGAACTGGTACTATGGATGCCCAATAATGTATGTAAGCTCCAGATCTCTAAGCTACCTTCTAATGCCATCACTTTTTAAATCAAATATTTCATTACAGTTCACCTCAAATCATTTCAGGAAAGCATACAAATGAAAGAGCAAAAACAAAGGTCAAAAGATATCAGCCTTACTGCTCTCCAAAGCCTTCATTTGCCTGCCTTTGAGTAGGCATCTTGATTATATAAAAGTAATGCAAGTTGTCAAGTTGAAAAATCACTAGTAATCAATTGTTGATTTGGACATGAGCATTCCTGGGGAACTGTCTAGACATGATCAGAAATTGAGCCACGTGATTGCAGCCAGCAGGAGTCTCTAGGGGTGGGAGAGATGTTCTACTGACCTGGACCATGCTGTACCTCTATCTTCAGCTATCTATCAGGCACCATTATTTATCTCTTCAATTAATTTGAACTAGAATCACTAAATGTTTGAACTCTACCTATTCTGAAAAGGCACTCGAACATATTCAGTAACTGTGACTAATTATACATAAAAAATAGACAGAAAATTCTCAAGTTAGTCATTTGAGGAATTTGCTCTTAAACCCTGTCAACACACATGCAGAAAGGTAAAGCTTCAAGTGAATATGAATAAACTGATTTAATAAGAAGGAAATCCAAAGCCTAGACTATTCAGTCAAGCTTTAGTAAGAAAGGAAAGTAAGAAGTGTTATAGGGCAGTGAGAACATAAAACTTATGTTTGCCTGTGCAGTGTCTTTGCATCTGTCATTTCCCCCACCTAGAAAGCCTGTCCTACAATGTTCATAGATCTGCTACAGATCTAGTCCTATTGCTTAACACTTTCCTGCTTTTATTCCATGTTTTCCTTAGTGTCCATCTACTCTTTGGTGATTAATAGGAAACCAAGACAAAGATAATGAAGTAAAATGAATGGGAGTAGGCAAAGGTCAAGTACAGTTCTTTTCTGGCTGGTGATGGGGTATGTTGAGATGTAGTTAAAGGGTTTACAATCCAACTTAGGCCCTATAGCAAAGATGCAGAAAGAGGGATAGAATTCTTTTGTATGACTCTGGAACTACCTGGTGTGTCACAAGATCTCCAGTGAAATAAGACAGTCCTGAAAGCAGGGATTGACCATAGGAGACTTCTAGTAAAAGGGACAGGAAATAGCATCCAGGCGTTAACTCATCTATGTCCACAGAAATGGTGCTTCCACATTGTACATATGTGAAATTGAGGGGATAGGTGGGAATGGGAGAGATGGGGACAAGGATGGTGTAATGTCCCGAGAGCAAGAAAAATCCACAGAGGCGCAGCTAAAGGTGGAAAGGAGTTTTATTTATAACCTGAAACCCAAAACCAGAACATCCCTCTACCTCCAAATGCTAGCCTGTGATTACCTTGTCCTGGTCTAATTATCCATAACCGAGACTAGCCCTGACCTCCAAACTTCCAACAGCCTCAACCTCCAAACCTCTGAAGGAGCAAGCTTCTTTCTATACCTCCTTCCTGCGGCCCTCACCTCTCCTCAGGCCACAGACCTCAGGCCTCTGGGCCTCTCCCCAGGCTTCAAGGCCTCAGACTTCTCCACAGGCCTCAGGCTCCACTCCATTCCTCCCAGTCTATATATATAATCTGGCCCTCTGATGCTCTGCCCCCCTCCAGAAGCCTGTTTAACCACCTATGACTGATCTTTAATGCCACACCTCCTCCTGCAGGTCTAATCCACATGCCAGTGACACTATTGTGGGGTGAGACTTCCTGCCTGCTGGTTATTTACATTGCAGAGTTTATATTGATCAAAATGCTCACACACTGACTTATTGAATTGAAACCCCTTTGTGCAACTACTTGAAGGTAAGTTCTAAAAATTAAAGTAAAAATATATAGGACCTGGGCTAGGAATATGGCTTAGTGGCAAGAGTGCTTGCCTCGTATACATGAAGCCCTGAGTTTGATTCCCCAGCACTACATATATAAAAAATGGCCAGAAGTGGCGCTGTGGCTCAAGTGGTAGAGTGCTAGCCTTGAGCCAAAAGAAGCCAGGGACAGTGCTCAGGCCCTGAGTCCAAGGCCCAGGACTGGAAAAAAAGGAAAAAAAAAAAAATATATATATATATATATATATGACCTCCAATTACACCTGAATTAAAAGCTAATGATGATAAACTTTTATCACAAGTATATCTCAATTTTAGAATGGAATATATTATGCTTTTAAAATGATTGTTTTTCTTGACCTTATATTTAACTAGGCATCCTTACCCAGAAAGTACATGTATGTATTTGAGTGACTGAAGTCACACAGAACAGAATTTTAATACAGCTCCACTGTGAAAACTCACTTGATTTTGTATTTTTCATCAGCTTCCTTACCAGTAAAAATGTAAATAATATTATTGCCTGTGACACAAGCTTATTGTTCATTCATGCAAAAGACTTACAAAATGCTTAGTGTATAGTAACTCTACAGGGAAGGCTAGTGACTATTATTTTGGAGTATATTAAAGGCTTAGGTTAACTATTAGAAAGTTAACAGTGAATAACTCACTAATAAATTGTATTCTTTATGCTAATGAGCCTCAAAAGTGTTATCTCTAAACTCTTCTTCCATTGGCTGCTGACAGACCAATTATTCCTATATCTCACACCCAAATTGGGTAAGGGAAAATATCCTCCCTAGAAGCTCCAATTCATAAAGATAACCTTGTCTCCATTCATAGGCTCCAAATCTACACACCATGTCTGGCCACACCTCTTCTAACCCACTCCAATTTGATATCTTTGGTTTCAGTTAAGGATTGCAGGTTGCATGTTAATTTCAGTTTTGTTGTTAATTTCTTTTAATATCGCAGAGACTATGATATTCTGATTTGAGTCACAATCATTCTCTTCTCCGGATAATGAGATCAACACGCCTCTCAGAAGTGCATTATATAATTATTAACTTTAGCGTAAGTCCCATAGTCAAGGCTTCTCCTATGAAAGGACCCTAGAAAAGATCATAGACTTTGGATCTGAGGAAAAACTCTGAACTTCATTTGGGTTTCCTCTTTGAGAAATGTTGATCCAAATGTATTAGGAAGGGAGACCTCAGTGTAATTCCTTAGATAGACAAAGTCAAAGTTCAACGAAATAAACAACAGGAAGTAGGTGTTTGGAAAAGATGGCATATGGTCGAGGGAACAGGGGAAGATAGATGAAGAGGAAGAAAAGAATCCAATGTACATCCTACAAAATCAAGAAGAGTCAGGGATGGGGTGGCTTAGTAGGGATGGGTGAGAATAATGGTGACAGTGGTCAAGCTATGTTATGTTCATAAACTACTTTGTTAAATGATAATTCCTTTGTACAACTACTTAAAGATAAGAAAAAGATAGTATTTTTAAAAAGAAATGTCAGTACATCGGGGTACAGGTGGCTCATGCATATAATTCTACCTACTCCAGAGACTGAAATCCAAGGATTGTGATTCAAAGTCAGCTTGAGCAGGAAAGTTCATGAGACTCTTATTTACAATGAATCCCCATGAAGCTGGAAGTACTCTAGTGGAAAAACATCAGTCCTTAGTTAAAAAGTGAAGGGATGGTCCTCAGGCCCTGATTTCAAGTCCCAGTACTGGCACACACAAAAATCTATCTATCTATCTATCTATCTATCTATCTATCTATCTATCTATCTATCTCTATATATAGTATGGACTTAGGGACGCTTTGGTACTCTTCGACCATATCGTACATGGGTCCATGAAGTGTAAATATAACTTATTTTTCAATGTACCATATGCCAACACAAAACACTCCAAAATCTGTAGAAATTCAGGTGTTCCTTTTTCCATTTCCTATGCTTCTTCAACTTTTGGTTGCTCCAACAGAGTCACATTTCTGAACTCTTCATTTGAGGTTTCCACTTACCCTGAACGAGCCCACCTAACCCACCTAACAAGCCTGTCAAGTGACTGGCATCACCCTACTGTATACATGTCATCTCCACTTTGCACATAAAGAAATTTGCACATAAATCCACTGACATACTCCAGGATACATGGTAATGAGTTCAGAGCTTGAAGTCAAATAATCAGTCTACAAGTCTCACATCCTTTCTTCCAGCTTTCCTTAGATGCAAATTGCCTTCAGCTACTCCTTATTCCAAATGTTCAACTTTTTCAAATACTCTTTGCTCCATAAACTTCACTGTTTATCCAATTTAAAATGAATTTTCCTTACTCTTATTTTACCAGCCTGCTCTGTCCATGAAGCCATTCAGTAAGCATCTGACTACAAGCCATGTAACAGCTTTTATAGTCCATAGTAAAAGAAGTATCAGTAAATGACATACGAAGAACACTGGTCTTATATATTATATGAGATCATATATTTCATGATATATGCCACTAATTTCTAGAATAATAATTTTAATTTCCTGCCATCTCCAGTTCTTGTTTGTATAGGTGACTAGATGCACACATGAACTCCACACTTATGCTAATTATAAGCGGAATCCAGAATGAATCCTTCATGCTTATTTCCAGCCAACCGTGTTTGTACATTGGTTTCCTTTACCTACTGGGCTATCAGAGACTGAAAATAAGAACTGTGTCCTTATCATCTCTTCCTCCAAAATTAACACAGCTTTCAAAAAGGTGGCAGAATTGTAGTAATGGTAGCATCGAGGAGAGAGAGATTATCCAGTCTTCAATCCCACATAAGCAGAAGAGCTATCTAGATAACATTTATAAAGTTTGTTCCAATTTCACAACATTCCCCACATCATTCCTCAACAAAAGAGCTTTAATAAATTATGGATGGCACTGCAAAGTTGAACTTGTAGGTAAAATAAAAGCAAAAAGAACTTTCTACATGAATAGCCTTTACATTTTCCATCCCCCCATAATTCTTCAAGTCCCAGCAATTATATATAGCATACAAATACCTAATTTACCTGGAAGCTATGTACCTATTATCTTTAAACACAAGGAAGTCAAATAGAAAAAGAAGCCAATAATTCCTCTGAGAGACCAAAAGACGCACAAAGCATGGACACAATAGAAAAATATTGCATTAGTGCAATTAGTGAGTGTACATGCTTTCTCTGTGCTGAGTTCACTCTGGGTCTCTTTGTTGTTGTTGTTGGTCCTCTACCTGGGTTTGAACTCCAGGCCTGATAGTTTTATTTGTCTCTTTTGCTCAAAGCTGGTTCTCTACCATTTGAACCACATCTCCACTGCTGGCTTTTTGCTGCTTAATTGGAGATAAGTGTGTCAAGTCTTTTATACCCATGTTGGCGTAAAACCACAATCGTCAGAACTCAGCCTCCTGAGTAGTTGAGTTACAGGCATGAGCCAACAGCTTCTCACCACTCTGGGACTCTTAAACCTTACTTTGGGCATGATTCTAAAAATTGTTGATATCCAATTTTTCATGTCCCACAGCCAATGAAAAGCAGCAAACAAAAAATTATCAAATACCACATGTAGCAGTGCATGCTTGTACTCTGAAGGCTAAGGGAGGAGGATTGTAAATTGTACACCAACTTGGTTACATAGGCAATGTGTAAAATTGTTTAAAAAGGTGGAAATGGCTGGCCAGGAGCAGAAATCTATTCTACTGCATTCTGCTAGTCTTTATAACTTCAACAGCTACAATGTTTATAGTAACTGTAAAAAAAAAAACAACAAAACCAACACAAGGCAGTAGTAGTCAGTGTATGGATTATGGTGCTTCACACTGGTGAAATGTACTATATAGAAATATATTGTGGAAGAGAACTTGGGCTCCTTCTTAGCAGCAGCCATTTAATGATCAGATTGTAATGGCTAATGGAAGAAACATTCATTTCTCTTTCTATACTTAAGAGGCAAAATCATTAACTAGGAGAAAGTGAAAGCATTTTATTACCAAGAAACTCAAATTTCTTCTCTTTAAATTGTTGAGCTTCTGAACTGAATACAAATGGATTATTTTTCACCAGCATGGGGAGGTTCAAAACAAGGAAATTGAGGATTGCCAAGTCTTCTGCCAAGTTTTTCTGCTGGGTGACTGATTGGCTCTCTTTAGCAGTGCAGTCTAATTTAGAAAGGTCAGGAAATAGCATTTAACATCTACTGAGGCAACAAACCTACTGAAAACAAATATGGCCAGAAGGAAGCACTCTCAGCAGGACTACCCTTTGTACAATACTTCCGAGAAAAAGAGCTGAGGGAGAAGTTTAGCAATGTCTGTAGCCATTGCACACCAATGAGATGCCCTTTGGGCCACGAAGTCTGCCTGGCATAACTTTATGGTGAGAAGACATATATACTTCAACTCAGAGAAAGAATACTCTTCATTGCAATAATATTGATGACATGGAAGGCACTGTTTGTTATTTTTGTATGGAAATCCCCCTGGCCAAATCCACCTTAATTAGCAGGGCCAGGGTAATGGGCAGGAGTGAGTTTCAGCAGAAATAAGATGTAGAAGGCCTGGGGAGGAAATAACACAGCATTCTCCCAAAAACTCTCAGTAACTGACAAACAGTATACAAATAACCACCAGGAAAAATCACATTTAAGGAGAAAGGGGATCGTGCTTTGAAAAGTGCAATTTGTGTCAAATCATTTGCATCCTCTCAGAGGCAAAGATAGGCACAGCAAGTCTAGAGGGAACCGAAATTTTAAGATGAATTTGCTATGTGGGCAAGTCAAGACTTCTCTCCATTTTGCCTCAGTTCTTCCATCTATAAATACTGGAAGAAGCGTGGACTGAAGAATCTTTTAAATGCAGTTCACACCTGCAATCCCTGCTACTCAGGGAACTGAGAATTGCAGATCACAATTCAAATTCATCCCCAGCAAAAAAGTCCATGACATTCTATCTCTAATTAATCAACCAAATATCAGACTGGAGGTATGGCTTAAGTGGTAGCGCATCAATCCATTGGCAAGAAAAACCTGAGAAAGACCTTTGTTCAGCCTTTGTATCAGCAAACACAGAGAGAAGGGGGTGGGGAGGAAGGGAGGATCCTAAAAGAATCTTTCAGTCCAAACACTTATCTAAACTCTATGAATTAATGGCCCGATTTAAAATGAATACCATTATTTTTCCAGAAAAATGGGATCACATTTATCTGTTTATTCTCCATAGAAAGATGAACCTGTTACTGTAATTGTGATGCTTTACCCTCTCTTGTGAACTTTCCACCCACATAACTACACTGAAGAACAGGAACAGTAGCTACTTTGAGTTCACTGCAGAATTTCTCTGCAGAAGAGATCTATTTTTATTTAGGACAAAGGCCATCTTTGGTTATAAAGATAAATCCCTGAATGGTCATGGCTAAAACTAATCTACAGCTAAACTGCTCACCATAAAAAAAAATCAAAGACTGTGGGTGATTGGTAGGAAATGAGCTGGGAAAGGATAAAGGAAAGGGTAGAAAGAGGATCAAGAGGTATAACATGGGGCTGGGGATATAGCCTAGTGGCAAGAGTGCCTGCCTCGGATACACGAGGCCCTAGGTTCAATTCCCCAGCACCACATATACAGAAAACGTCCAGAAGCGGCGCTGTGGCTCAAGTGGCAGAGTGCTAGCCTTGAGCGGGAAGAAGCCAGGGACAGTGCTCAGGCCCTGAGTCCAAGCCCCAGGACTGGCCAAAAAAAAAAAAAAAAAAAAAAAAGAGGTATAACAGCACTAACTAGCTTCATCATGAGCCGAAGGGCATAGCTCATCTGAAGAACATCCCCAGCCCTACAGTTGCCAGAGGAAATTTAAGTGGATATGTTGTGTTTTAATTTCAAGTCAATAGGAATAGGTTTTAAAGGTACAACTAAGCCCCAAATACTACTTTAAATAATATGAAGCAATAACAAAAACATCAAAAATTATATTCACAAGATAATATGTTGAAAATGAACTTTACAACTTGTGGGGGGATTGGGAAGAGGAAAAGTGGGAGAAAAAGAAGGGAGAGGGTAACAACGTTCAACAAGAAATGGAACTTACTAACTTACATATGTAACTGTAACCATTCCATCCATCTTCTTAACAATAAAACATTTTAAAAAATCAAAAATTCAAACAGGACTTATTGTCCTATATTGCTCTTCAGTGAATCCCATGATCCTTCCAGGGGCATAAATAGCAAATATTTGCAAAAGTTCAGTGTGAGGCTTTTTAGCTGTTCTACGGTTTAACCTAGCTCATAGTTACCCATGAGGCTCATGTTTAGGTTAACTACAGAAAGGTGCTCCTTCGTCCTAGGCCACAGCTAGCAGACAAGTTCTAGTGTATGATTCATGGACTGCATTTTAATCTCTTTTTTCCCTAATCCACCTACTTTTATTTCTTCAAACAGTTAAGTTACTCTCACAAAGCCCTAAGTTAAGAATATGGGGTCAGTAAAAGTCTCCTGGCTCTGGGGCAAAGGATTTGCAGGAGAAATCCAGGGGGAAAAGCAGGCTTATTTTAAGATAAGCTTCAGAAAAGTGATAAGGATTCATTGATCACAGGGAATAAATAGGATACTGAAAAGTTGGCCCTGGGCCCTCATCAAGAATCCCTACAGATATTAAAGGAATTCTCAGTTTCCCACTGTGTATTGAGTGGAGATTAGAGTTAATAATACAGTACAGGATAAAACTTGAAGATGGGACAATTCTGACTATGAATGTGGTTACACGATGAAAGAAGAAAATGAAGAGCTTGTGAAGATTTATAGATCATGAAGAAAGAAGAGTTTGTTTCCATACTCCAAAACCCAGTCAACTCTTGCTCAGGAAGGGTTTCCTAACAGCTTTAGGAAAATTTCATTCTTTCTTCCTTGGAATTCATTATTTCTTGTACCTACGACCGAAGAATTACATGGAAAGAAAAAGGAATATAATACATCTTTATCTGCCTTTCTTCCCCATCGTCCTCTTTTCCCCTTTACCTGTCTCCTTTCCTGTCCCTCCCCTCTCTCCAAATTTTCTATGAATTATTTGAACACAAGGATTCATCTATGAATAAGTTTATAGCCCCAGTGACTGGCACATATTACCCAACTGACACGTGTAGAAAACAGAAATATTTTGATTTTTAACTTAAGACTGTGGAACATTATATTAATGGTATTCAGAAGGTGGGTGCCAGTGGCTCATGCTTGTAATCCTAGCTACTTAGAGGCTGAGATCTGAGGATCATGGTTCTAAGGCAGCCCGTGCAGGAAAGTCCATAAGACTCTTACCTCCAATAAATCACTAGAAAACCAGAAGCGGCACTGTGGCTCAAGTGGTAGAGCACTAGCCTTGAGCTGAAGAGCTCAGGAACAGTGCCCAGACCCTGAGTTCAATCCCCCAACCAACAGGAAAAAATATATAATAATGGGGTTCAAGTACACAGAGCATGCACAGTTGTACTCGATGTCCATATGGCAAAAAAAGAGGATAGACATGACTAATGTTACTTTTTTGCCAACGTTGGGTCTTGGACTCCGGGACTGAGCACTGTCCCTGGCTTCTTTTTGCTCAAGGCTAGTACTCTACCACTTGAGCCACAGCACCACTTTTGGCTTTTGGTTTCTATATATGTAGTGTTGAGGAATTGAACCCAGAGCTTCATGTATGTGAGGCAAGCACTCTACCACTAGGCCATATTTCCAGCCTAGATATGACTAATGTTAGATGAGAGAACATCTCAGTTATAAGGAAGAGCAGAAGTGTAATTTGCATGACTGGCTCATCAGCCTCTGATATGGAATTTTCTCATCTACTTTGGTCAATTGTAAGGAGTCCTTGTAGGAGATCTCTTGCAGATTGAGAATTCTAGCTTCTCTTGGAGACTGTACACTATAAGCAAAGCAACAGCAGGGTATTTAGCATTTTCTTAACCCTAGAAGGTAACCAAGTTTCTGTGCTATGCCAACCTGCCATTTGAAGAGCAGTAGCAACAAAATATAGTCCCATATGGAGAAACCAAACTTGTAGCTCACAGAAGTATGTGCACTGAAACACTTGCTTTGATTCAACTCTGAACTTTTCCTTTAAGGAGGGAGAGATGCAATTGACTGTTGAAAGCCTTGCTAATTCAGTCCTGTTGACTAATCGTCTTGGGTTAATTTTGGAAGTGCTGGAACTGTCTGAAGTCTCAAATGAAAGAATTGTAAATAGAAATCTGGAGAGGAGAAAGGAAGGACAGGTCAAGTCTCAGAATAATATTGCTAATAATGATTATGAGAATATTTCTGTCCTACAAAATCTCATGGAGGCCGAATCCTTCCTCTCTTGCTCACATTTGTCTTGGTGGAAGAAGTGCATGCCACCATTCCGAGGTTAAGTCCACCCATTCAGTGCCTTTGTGACCATCCTATTACGATTCTGCCCTATTTATTTTCATTGTTTCTCAGCCTCCTTTTTTCCCAGTCCTCTGGCCTTTTTCTCTTGGCCTATATATATGCTCATTAGTCTGGCAGACTAAAAGAACTTCTCTTTTGCCTTTCAAACAAACATGACTGTTCTATCAATACCCAGTTGGTCTTTCCTTCCAAGTGCATAGAACCTGTGCTTGCCAGACACCAGTGGCTCCCACCTGTAATCCTAGATACTCAGGAGGCTGAGATCTGAGGTTCACAGTTCAAAGTCAGCCTGGGCAGAAAAGTCCCCATGAGACTCTTATCTCCAATTTAACCACTCAAAAACCGGAACTGGCATTGTGGCTCAAGTGACAGAGAACCAGCCTTGAGTATAAACAGGCTCATGGACAGGGCCCAGGCCCTGAGTTCAAGCCTCAAGAATGACAACACAGAATAAAAAAGAAATGTATACTTGCCAGTGTCCCACTATCTGGCAGTTGGTAAAGCTCATGCATCTAGCTCTGGCCAATGGACTGTGAGTAGATGTAACATGTCACTAGTGACACGTTCAGATGAGCAAGTGTCACAAAATTTTTTTCTGTAGCATCAACACAGAGCTCATTATATTCCTGAAGGTCAGCGAGAGATGCTTCTTATCTCTGTCAGCCCGAGACACACAGACCTCTCCCCTTGATCAAGATGACCATACAGTGTTGGCATTGGGGAGTTGTTGGTACAATATCCCCTACCTAATCCCCAGCAACTATTTCTCTTCCACTTTACTAACATCACTCTAAGTTGATGTTTCTCTGAAGCACAAGTTCACTAGTTAAAAATAGTATTGTGTATCACATTAAGAAGCTTCTGCAGGCTTTCTTCCATACAATGGGCAAAGGCCTCATATCTAACATATATGCAGAACTAAAATAATTAAATTCCACCAAAACAAAATGGCAAAGAACGAAGGAAGAAGAAGAGGAACAGGAAGAAGAGGAGGAGAAAGAAGAAGAAGAGGAGGAGGAGGAGGAGGAGGAGGAGGAGGAGGAGGAGGAGGAGGAGGAGGAGGAGGAGGAAGGAAGGAAAGCAGAAGAAGCAGAAGCAGCTTCTGCAAAGCAAAGGAAAAAGTTTCTAGCATATAATGTTATGTTTATCCACTGAATGCTCAGGAAAGGGGGATATATGATTGATGGTTACTGAGGATTATATACAAACAGGTGTGTGCAAGTGTGCAATGGAAATGTGTAGCTACACATGCATTTGCATATCTGTGTGTACATGCCTATGTGTGCATACATGTTTGCCTGTGTGCATGTGTTCTTGGATACAGATATGGCATGTGTGAACATGACTGGATGTGTATTCATGGCTGTGCATATGTTTGCATGTACATGTGTGCCTATATACTCTCTACAAAAGCCCAATGGCAAGCCTTAACCTCATTAAAAATAAACAGACAAAAAAAAAAGAAAGAAAAGCCTACAGAATTGGAGAGATTGTCAGCTATTCATCAAAGGATTAATATCCATAATAAAGAGTTCCAAAATTTAAACACCAAAAGATTAAATAATACAATTAAAAAGTAGCAGATAAGTTGACTCTTTTCAAAATAAAAGGTATAAATAGCTAAGAAATGCACGAAGTGTTTAACATCCTTAGCTCTGAAAGGAAATAAAAATCAAGCATCATTGACATATCAATTTACCCCAATCAGAATGACTCCATCAAGAATACAAACAAAAAGGAATGCTGGAAAGATGAATGAGGAAAGAAACTCTTATATCTTGTTGGGAAGGTAAATTAATGCAACCACTATGGAAATCAGCATGAAGATATCTGAAAAAAATGTAAGAACTACCATATGATCCTGCTATAGCACTTCTAGGCATATATTCAAAGGAATGTAAGTCAACATCTACCATTATAAACATGAGGAGCTGTGTTCCTTAGAGCCACAATATGGAATCAGCTGAGGTGCCTATCAGGAGATGAATGGATAAAGAAAGGATTATTATTAAGTATAATATATACATGTACACACAATGAAGCTTATTCACCCATAAAAAATAATGAAGTCCTATCATTGCAGAAAAATGGATAGAACTCGAGATTTATCATATACATGGAAAAAAACAAAAAGTCAAATATCTCATGTTCTGTATCATATGTGGAATCTAGTCCTTAAATATGAATGATAGGAATGTAAAACAAGTTCTGTTAGGGTGGGTACCAATGGACTAGGGGAATGGGAATGGAGAAGTCATGTAGGAGTAAATAGAGTTTAAGTATTCTACAAGCATATATGAGAATAGAACAAAACTTTAAGATTTGTTCAAAGCATAGAAAACAAAGGGGCATGATCTCCTTGATATATGACTGTGAAGGTGGGGGGAGGGGGGAGACTGTAGAGACCAGGTCTGTGAAACCAAAAACTGCTTGTCAAATGGTATTTCCCACAGGTTTGGGTCAGCGACCCTACATTATGTTACTAAAACCAAACAACTACTCAACATATAAAGGTCAAAAATTGACCTCTCAGTGGAATACAATAGCTCAAAACCTATGTATGTATGTTCATATAAGACTATCGTCGACATATTGTCTAATGTCGACATTACATTTAAAGTCCTAGGTGAATTTCCTTTGTCGTAGGCCACGTGGCTACTGTATATGTTTTTGGTACACTGTGTAATGTATATATGTCTACCTGATCTAGGGAAGGGAAAGAAAAACAGGGTGTAAGGTATCACAAGAAATATACACACTGCCCTATTATGTAACTGTACCCCTTTTGCACAACACCTTGTCAAAAAGTTGTTTAATTAATAAATACTTAAAAAAAAAGATTTGTTCAAAGAACAGGGAAGGAAGGGTGTGGTAGAGGAGAAGAGTTTGATTTGGGTACACGTATGGACATACCACATTGAACCTCTTTCATACCACTATTATTTGTGAATAGCGGAAAAATACTACTGTGACTTCCTCATTACACACTGCACAAGTATGGACCTTCTCCCCATAGAGCTAATAGAATCTCACTGTGCGGATTTTAGAGTGAGACAAGCACAGACACCATTACACCAGGCCTTGTGTGCTGGGTTCTGTCTCCTAGCTCTGCTCTGGTCTTTATGGTGTCCTACTTCAGCTCCTCACTAGGGTTGATCTGGCTTGTTGGCAATTTTTTGGGGCTCTTCCTTTCCATTCATGCTCTTATGGCTAAGTTTTCTAACAGTGTTGAGCGTATTCACGGGGCTGCAGGTGTTTGTAACAATAGTCCACTTGCAGATGCCAGCTTTCTAATATAGACTCCCAATTCAACTTCTCAAAAACAAAGAAGAAATTCATTTTAAAAATAGCTATAAAGGGGCGTATTTATGGTGGGATCTATAGGAAATTATTATAATAGGATCTACCCTCATTTTATTTCTCATTTTCAATTGCCCTTTACATATTTCCACTGTCATATTTAACAAACAGTAAAAGTCTAACATGCTCCAAGTCTAGCAACTCTTGTCCCCTTTTGAATCAATGCCTCCAGCTAGTGATAATATTCATCTAGTCACTAAGGCCTGCATACTGATTGTCATTTTACTTTCCTTTCAATTTTAGCCCCAACATTCATTCACCAAGAGAATCAACTTAATTATCCAGCATGTGTGTGAGTCCTCTCTATTTTCCTTCCACAATCACAGAGTATGTCAAGCCCACATATGACCTAGCAATACAGACGAAGAACTGCTCTGGCTGTTATTACAGTCTTCTCCAAAATATTTTCCCCAGATTAGCTCCTGTCACTTCTCTACTTTACCTGACACTAAAATGTGACCCCTATTTTCCAATCCTTCTCCATGCTTTCAGTGCTTAAGACCAAACACTCAATATTTACTTTCAAGTATGTGACATGACATTCACCTCTCCACCTTCCTTATTCTAATTAGAGTACTTGATAGTCATGAAATTCAGTTCAGTAAATATTTGTTAAGTTCAAGGTATTCTATGGCTTATAAATGAAATATCATTTAGCAAGGTGCCAGTGGTTCATGCCTATAATCTTGCCTACTAAGAGGTGGAGATCTGAGGATTGTAGTTCAGTTGCAGGCCTATGATTCTCTTGCCTCCAATCACCAGAGAAATGGAAGTGGCACTGTGGCTCAAAGTAGTAGAGCACTAGTCTTGAGCCAAAGAGCACAGCGTCAGCACCTGGGCCCTGAGTTCAAACCCCAAGATCAACAACAAAAAAAGATATATCACTTGTCAGATTTACCATAAAATATAGTATTGCATTCGAAAGGGGTCTATTCTCCAAACCAAATCATATAATACTACATTGTTGTCAGTCCTGGCTAGTCTGTCTGGACTAATAAGTGGGAATGCAACTGTTTTGTGGTTTTAAGAGCATTCTTCCTTCCCACTGAAGCATGTTAAGCCAGGAAAGAAAACCTGTCTTCAGGAAATGACTTGGAGTAGTATTTTCAACCCCTTACAACTTGCTCTCCTCTTTGTTTATCTGATATCCATCCAGGACTGCCTTCCAGGGCGGTAAGCTATTTGATCCATCTTCTAACTCATGACCCTCCTTGTTTGCTGTACAGCTATAAATTGTATTCCTCCTCCAGCCTTTTGAAGACAGAATTTCTGTTTCTTTCAGGCTGGGCAGTATAGCTTGAAAATGCCTAGGTATACCACCTTCCATCAGTTATTCCTGAAATCTCGGGTCCTATCATGGAGAACTGCCAAGATCAAAGTTGATTTGGTTTCTTAGCAAACTTTCTTTTTGCACCACCATATTTATTGACCACAGACATACTTTACATTGGTTTCCCTCATTGTGTGTGTTGGCCTTATCACTGCCACACATACAACTCCCTGTTGGTACTTTTTCTACACTGAAAAAAAGCTAATACTATTTGATTCTCCCCTATATCAACTGGAATATATCTGAACACTTTCATGCTTTTGAGATGGACCATAGGAAGGTCTTGTCTAGAGGATTCCAGAACTCTTATCCAGGCAAGTGACATATCTGGTACCAGAGTGCTTGCTCTGCTTTGCTCTTCAAATAGGGCCATAGGGGAAATATTTATTCTTCCCACAGATATCTAGCAAGCACTCTTCTCTGTGCTTAGAATCTACATCTTGCCTTCCTCAAGTCGATAATCTCACTTTAGAGAAGGGAACAGTCACACAGATCGTTTCCTTTTTAAATTATGAGCATTCAAGCCAACAGACACATGAAGAAACACTCAATATTTCTGACCATGAAAGAAATGCAAATCAAAATTACATTGAGATTCCACCTCATACCAGTTAGAATGGCCATTATCAAGAAATCTAATAACAACGGATGCTGACGGGGATGTGGCCAAAAGGGAACACTACTACACTGGTGGGAGTGTAAACTTGTTCAACCACTCTGGAAAGCAGGATGGAGATTCCTCAAAAGACTAAACATAGAACTCCCCTGTAACCCAGCAAATTTACTTCTAGACATTTATCCAAAGGATCACCAACAAGGCCATACTAATGCTATCAGCACAACCATGTTCACTGCAGAATTATTTTTCCATAGCTAAGATGTGGACCCAATCCAGATGTCCCTCAGAGATGGATGGATCAAGAAAATGTGGTATATATATATACAATGAAATTCTATGCTTCCATCAGAATGACATTGCCCCATTCATAAGGAAATGGAAAGACTTGGAAAAAAATCATATTAAGTGAAGGAAACCAGACCCAAAGAAACATAGATAACATTCTTTCCCTCATTGGTAATAATTAGTATATGTCTAGGGTAGTCCTAGAAGATGATCACAATATCTCATTAATATGATGCTAAGCAAAATGGACTCCAAGTTATGGAAACAAGTGGTTAATCATTGATGTGATTTTTAATGTACTATGTGAAGAAAAAAGCAGAAGCTGATGAAAATAAGTAGGATAGGGACCTTACAAATATGAGCAAAATTTTGTATTGAATGCTCATAATTTTTTTACAGTTGAGATATTCCACTTTATTTATTGATTTCTTTACAGATGTGTTTAGCTTTTTAAATTTTATTTTATTTTCAAGATGATATGTGGAGGGTTACAGTTATATATGTAAGGTAATGAGTACATTTCCTGTGAAACTTGTTACCTCCTCCCTCATTTTCTTCCCACTTTCCTCCCCTGCCCAAGTTGTACAGTTAATTTTCAACATATTTTCTCATGAGTATCACTGTTGCACTGGTTTGCCCTTTGTTGTTTGTCTCACCATTTTGATGTTCCCCTTCCCTTCTCTAGTTCAGATAAACATATATATTATATATACTTATATAATATATATACATATAATTTCAAGGGTAAAATCAAATACCGTTACAAGGGATAAACTACAGGGGAGAAAAAGAAATAATTTCACATAGTACATTAAAAATAACAACAATAATGAAAAACCACTTGTTTCCCTATCTTGGATTTCATTTTGCTTAACATCATCTTATATAATCATATGAATATAGCTATTAAGCTATTGTGCTCCTCCTTACTGTGATTTCTTTCTTTCTGTATCTGTACAGAGCAATTTGTATCCAAGGTAAAATAAATGGATGGCAGGATATGGGACACAGGTAAACCAAGTGCATACAGAGTATTATCAAGTCTACCATACAACTGAATAACTAATAAATTTAGTCCTCAGATTGATGTGAAAGAGAATCATTTTTTTCTTTATTGTCAAAGTGAAGTACAGAGGGGTTACAGTTTCATATGTAAGGCAAGTACATTACTTATCCAACTTGTTACCTCCTCCCTCATTTTCCCCCATCTCCCCCCACTCCCCAGTTCCTTTCCCCGCCCCCATGAGATGTATGGTTGGTTTACACCAATTGGTTTGGTATCGCTATTACAATTGTTTGTCTTTTTATGCTTTGTCTCTCATTTTTTGTATTCCCTTTCCCTTCCCTAGTTTCAGTACACATCTATAATTTATCCAGGGTACTAAGAACAGTAACAGTAATAGCAGAAGTAAAACCACAGGAAGGGAATACGAGAGAACAAAAGTTGCAGTTTCACATGGTATATTGAAATTAACTACAGCAATGATATACCAGTTATTTCCATAACATGGAGTTCATTTCACTTAGCATTATCTTATGTGTTCATATGGGCATAGCTATTGAGCTGTTGTGCTCTACTGCTATGTCTAGCCTAAATATGTACTAATTATTCCCTATAAGGGAAATCATAGGGTTTATGTTTCTTTGAGTCTGGGTCACTTAGTATAATTTTCTTCCAAGGACTTGAAAGAGAATCTTGTATATGAAGTATAACAAAGTCAGCACAATAGGAACACAAGTTTCCAGATTATTCATTAAAGAAAATTTGTGTTTGTTAAGGAAACCTATTCTTACGCACAGCCATCTTGCTTTTTGAAATGACATGAGAACTACACAGTTCCAATCTACTTATATTTGTGATTTTCAAGATTACTGCCATGGAATTGTTCCCCATACAGTGAAGACATTTTGTTGCTTAGCATTCTGTATTAAATCAATGGCAATCTGGAGGTTATTTCTACACCTGAACAGTATAAATGAATCATCCAAATAACAAGATCACAAAAGTGCCAAAAATGTACAACACCAATGTAGTTTGTTTTAAAAAAATATCTTGGTGGTACACTTTCATCAGTCAAGTGATCCAAATAGTGACTTGCTACCCACTCACCGCCCCCCCCCAAAAAAAAACTCCAATGATAGGTTGGTTGATAACATCAGAAAAAAACACAATCTTACAGATGCATGTAGCTTTCTTGTTTCCATGCTGAGCTTGAATCCTTAGCCCTCTGACTGACCATAAATACTCCTCTAGGTTTGTCTCATTCAGTCACTCTTTCATTTGTCAGAGGTTCATTAAACCTACCAGCAATGGTGTCGAAAGAAATGAAACTATACACACTGCTAACTACGAAGAGAAAGGCAAGAAAAAGGAAGACAAACAAATACTTACTCTACATGAGTCACTCTCCTATTATTCTTATAGGGCGCTTCCATTTCATTTGATATCTTATCTGACCACCTGATGTCTAGGGTCTTCTCTGACTTTTTAAATTTTGTAATCATCATAATCAATATGATATTATATATATATATATATATATATATATATATATATATTCTCATACAATCCTCAAAGTCACTATAGGAAGAAAATATCAGTTCTATTCTCTGGGTTTAGAAAAGATGAATAGGGGCTGGGAATATGACCTAGTGGCAAGAGTGCTTGCCTCATATACATGAGGCTCTGGGCTCAATTCCTCAGCACCACATATATAGAAAAAGCCAGAAGGGGTGCTGTGGCTCAAGTGGTAGAGTGCTAGCCTTGAGCAAAAAGAAGTCAGGGACAGTGCTCAGGCCCTGAGTCCAAGCCCTAGGACTGGCAAAAAAAAAAAAAAAAGAAATAAAAGATGAATAAAGTTGTTCAAGAACTTGAACCTAATTCCAGCTCATCCTAACTTCAAAGCTCTGGTATATTCCACTTCATCAATTTTTAAAAAGAAAGGTTGTGATTATGTTGAAGAGTATTTGATCATCTTTGTACTTGCTTATAAAGAAATTATTCTGTGCCCACTATACCAGTTAGCTAGGATGTGATAACAAAGCCAACACAAATGGGTTGGGCTAAGCAACAGAAATATACTGTGTCATAGTCTGAGACTGTAAGTGATCACTGTGTCAGCCAGATTGCATCCTTCTGAAGGCCGAGGGGGAGAGCTTACCCCACCTTACTCCAAGATTATGGTAGCTTCTAGTGTACACCTTGGCTTGGAGATGCATTTTCACATCATCTTCCTTGATATGTGTCTGTGGATCTGTCTAAATTTCTGCCTTCTCATATGGAGAAGCAGTCATATTTGAGTAGGGCCTATCCTATGTCATTTTTATTTGAGTCTGTAAAGACTTTGTTTTCCAATAAGATCATATTTTGAGTAGTAGATATTAGAATCTTAATTATGTATTTTAAGAACTTTGGAGACAGTTCCTCCATAATGCTGAATGAGTACTTTTACTTCAATAGAATGTACAGACCGTCGCTGGAACTATGATAAGTGCTGAGACATAAGCTCACTGGAATTAAGTGGGATGTGGATTTAAAAAATGTTGTTCATGTTTTTCAGGAGAAAGAAAGGCCTTAGGAAAAAATGGGCAACTTCAAGATGTGAGAAGAGTATGGTAGCAATGTAAGTTATATTGTGTGAGGCCCTGGGTTTCATCCCCAGCACCAGAGGATTAAAGTCTATGAGTGTAGCTTCAGTTATCTCCATTGTGAAAATAAAAATAGAGGGGCTGGGAATATGGCCTAGTGGCAAGAGCGCTTGCCTCGTATACATGAAGCCCTGGGTTCAATTCCCCAGCACCACATATATAGAAAATGGCCAGAAGTGGCGCTGTGGCTCAAGGGGCAGAGTGCTAGCCTTGAGCAAAAAGAAGCCAGGGACGGTGCTCAGGCCCTGAGTCCAAGGTCCAGGACTGGCAAAAAAAAAAAAAAAAGAAAAGGAAGGAAGGAAAAAAGAAAGAAAGAAAGAAAGAAAGAAAGAAAGAAAGAAAGAAAGAAAGAAAGAAAGAAAGAAAGAAAGAAAGAAAGAAAGAAAAGAAAAGAAAAATAGAGGCTCCACGAAATACAAAAAAAAATTGACCTACCTATGATTTCACCATGCCACTATGGGGGCATACACCCAATGAACTAACTATAAATAAATCAATATGCTCATGTTGATTGCAGCTCTGCTTACAATGGCCAACTGTTAAGTTAGCCTAAGCACCCAACAACTGAAAAATGGATAAAAATTTAGTACACACACACACACACACACACACACACACACACCATGGAGTATTTCTCAATCAAAAAAATGAAATTATGTCACTTTCAGGAAAATGGAAAGAGCTGAGGAGTATCATGCTGGGTGAGAAAAGTCAAGCTCAAAAAGCCAAGCAAATATTGCATGTTTTCATTCATATCTGCTCTATAGTCCTAGGATGATGATGATGGTGATGATAATAATGACACATGAATATAAAAGAAGGTATAGTTTAGGAAGGTGATAAGGTAAAGATTAAAAGCCAGGATAAGGAAGATCATACACTCTTATGTACAGCATATGGAAACTTATCAAATGCTATTTGCAAAGGGGTGAATGTTTTTTGTTCAAAGTGCATTGTGTTCATGTATTGAAATATGAGATGAAAAAACCTGATACTACAAATGCATAACTCAAAAATATTTTTTTGTTGGTTGTGGGCCTTGAACTTGGGGCCTGGGCACTGACCCTGAGCTTTTTTTGGTCAAGGCTAACACTCTTCCCCTTTGTGCTACTTCCTGTTTTCTGGTGGTTAATGGACTTTAATGCCAGGGCTGGCTTTGAACTGTGATCCTCAGATCTCAGCCTCCAGAGTAGTTAGGATTACAGGCATGAGCCCCCAGTGGCCGGCTTCAAAAATACATTTTGTGCCAATTCTGGGGCTTTAACTCAAGGCTTGAGCACTTTCCCCAAGCTTTTTTGCTCAAGACTAGTGCTTAACCTCTTGAGGCACAGCTCAATTTCCACCTTTTTGGTGGTTAATTGGAAGTAAGAGTCCCATGGACTGTCCTATCCAGGCTGGCTTTGAACCACAATCCTCTGAGTAGTCACAATAAACAGGTGTGAACCACCAGCACCCGGCTTAAAATATTTTTTTTTAATCCGTGGGTCTGGGAATATGGCCTACTGGTAGAGTGCTTGCCTCATATACATGAAGCCCTGGGTTCAATTCCTAAGCACCACATATACAGAAAAAGCCAGAAGTGGTGCTGTGGCTCAAGTGGTAGAGTACTAGTCTTGAGCAAAAAGAAGTCAGGGACAGTGCTCAGGCCCTGATTTCAAGCCCCAGGACTAGCCAAAAAAAAATCTGTGAAGTGGAGATATTTGACAAAGACAAGAGGTGTGATGCTAAGGGGAGAGGGTATGAATTGTGAGAAAGAAGGCAGGTTCCACTTCTTTTGAAACAAACTAAAGATAAGTTTCAACCTACTACAATTTACGGTAATGCTAGAAAGTTTTTCATCATCTCAGCCCAAATCTCATCCTAGATTCTCCAGAGGAGGCCTGACTCCTATTTCTTCAGCAACTCACAGCCAACCTGTATAACTTCCTAACTGTTTTATTACTTTGCTTTATTAGTGGCATTACAGTTCCCAGGCACTGCTCAGCAATTGATAGAAGGTACCATGGGCTATTTTATAGATATTTCTAGAAAAGTGTTTTTGAGTGAGTAAATAATGAATTCACAAGCATAAAGAAAAGGCACTGTCACACAAAATAAGTCTTCTCTTGCTGCCACTTAACCTGCCCATATCATGTTGTGCTTAAGGGGTGCCATTAAGCAGATCTGATACCAAAACCTGCAGGCAAACACAAATTAAAGTATTGAGCAAGGGTGTCAGACATGTGACAGACAGGAATCCTCTACTTGCTGTAGCCATTACATGCCAACAACTGGATACTTTGAAAGAACAACCACAACCTCTCTCAGCCTCATTTCTTGCTAGGGTAACAGCAGCTAAGTGCAGATCTGCAAAACTTTAACATATGAACAGTTAGAAGAACAAAGATACCTTACTGCTTAAAATGTCACTACTTATAACCATTTGCCAAAATCCAAAGCTCTAGACAAGAGACAAGACGTACAGATGAGTGTGAAATGGGTATTGGCTAGAAATAGCCATTTTGGATATGGTGATCTACTATCCAGGAGAGTTCAGTGTTTTCAGTAGTGCTTAGTGGGGTTGCCCCTGATACCACTGAGTGGGACACTCAATAGAGCACAGCTCTTGTCAACAAATCATGTTCATTGTGGCAAGCACAGAGAATTCATTAATGAAAAATATATTGTTTTTTCCACATGCATGTATCAAGTGTGCACAGGGAGCAGATTATTCTCAGAACACCAAGTGCCCAAATTGTCTCCTTAACTATGAACCTCAGTGGGACAGCACACAGGGAACATATGATAGCGTTATCAATATTACTCTCTTCTATCGCCATTTCTTTTGGACTTAAGAGAGAGTATTTATAGAAAGTTTTTATATAGCTTACCTGCCTAAAAGCCTGATTGTTCCAGACAACATATGATCTTGAAATTGAGCATGTATTCTACATAGCTTTTTTTTTTTGGCCAGTCCTCGGGCTTGGACTCAGGGCCTGAGCACTGTCCCTGGCTTCTTTTTGCTCAAGGCTAGCACTCTGCCACTTGAGCCACAGCGCCACTTCTGGCCATTCTCTGTATATGTGGTGCTGGGGAATCGAACCCAGGGCCTCATGTATATGAGGCAGGCACTCTTGCCACTAGGCCATATCCCCAGCCCTACATAGCTTATTTTTTACTAACTTGAAATTTTAAAAAATACTCATCAACCAGAACTCTGAGTTTATGTCCCCATATGACAGTATATATATGTAATAAACAAGAAAATCTTTTGGTATGTAAAACAATAAGGACCTAATTTGATAAGCCTATCCTCAAAAGTAAATGAAGGTTTCAAGAACCCTGACACATTCAACCCATAAGGGCATTGTTCATAGAAACAGCTTTGTGATATTTTATATCAAACTATGAAAAAATGCACAATCCAACAGCTATATTACCTGTTCATAATTCCAATATTTTATTTTCAAAGCTGAAAAACAAATCCCAGAAACAATGCTTGGATTAATTCAGTCAGCCCATTCATGGCTTTGCTTTGTTCTTCCCTGGCCCTAGCATCCATTTGGGAGCTAAGAGGCAATTAGTGCTGTCTCTATGCAATCTAGTTAACCATGGAAGAACTCAATTCACAAAGTCCAACTGTTGCTCACTCATGCCAATTAAAGGACTCTGTGCTTAAATCTGCTCCAGGCCATCTTTTAGAGATGAGCCTTTGTGACCAAAATTCTCAGGGGGGGGAAGGTAGTGAAAATTAATTAGTACTATTCCTAGTTACCAGCAAGGAAGCTGCTATGCCACTGTGCTTTATAAAAACTCACCAGGGAATCAAAATTCTGCTCAAAAATTGGACTACCTCATTTATTTTCTATGTTGCTTCTTCAAAGTGACAGACACTGGAAGGTCAGCTCAGGTAGGCAATGTAAAATTCAAACAGCCAAAAGTTAAACAGGTAAAACCTTCCATTCATGATATTCATAGCCTTAACCTTCTCTCAAACAGATCTGTGGATCAAAAACGAGTCGTCAGACAAGCAAGGGTTTGGAATCTGCTTTTAATTTGTTATTGCTCATGACATTTAATGGTGACAAAGGGAGATAGCACTAAGTCCTCTTTATGTGATTTGTTGAGTGTCAGAATAAGGGATATTATGTGTTTAAATGATATTTTTCCCTCGTGCCAATTTATCTATATCTACTCTGTGCTTCTCCTTTCCCACACAAATTGGTAAAGTACTAAATCGACCTGTCATGATGATGGAGTACAGTAATGTCTTAATTATAACATATTGTATTGGCTAGACCAAAAAGTGGTTCCATTGTAATATTTTCTTTGACATGCCATCACTGCTCAATGGTACACTACAAAATTGTAAGATTATCACTCAGCAAACTTTAAAAATATATGAGGTAGGGTGAGCACAGAAATTGTGGGACAAGGAGTGAACAAATGCAGCAGTGATACTCATTAGACAGTATGTTGGAAATGAAATACACAATTTGTTATTACCTGACTTATGTAACTTAATCCCTCTGTATATCACCTTTACTGGAGAGGGAGACAGAGACAGACTCAAAGACAGACACAGACAATATGTGTTTGTGCCTATGTATGTATGTAGGTAGGTAGGTAGGTGGGTATGTATGGAGAGAGAGAGAGAACGACAGAGACAGAGAGAGAGAGAGAGAGAGAGAGAGAGAGAGAGAGAGAGAGAGAGAGAGTGTCTCTGTTTGGCACCAGTGGCTCACACCTCTAATCTTAGCTACTCAGGAGTCAGAGAAGCCAGCCCTAGCAGGAAAATCTGTAACACTGATACCTCCAATTAACTATGAAAAGGCAAGAAGTGAAGCTGTGGCTCAAGTGGTAGAGCACAAGTCTTTAGCACAAAATCTCAAAGACAATGCCCAG
Organism: Perognathus longimembris pacificus; assembly: GCF_023159225.1. Taxonomy (NCBI): domain Eukaryota; kingdom Metazoa; phylum Chordata; class Mammalia; order Rodentia; family Heteromyidae; genus Perognathus; species Perognathus longimembris. The sequence continues at coordinate 10,071,559 of NC_063188.1, read as the reverse complement.
GCCCTGAGTTCAAGCCGCAGGACCAGCACAAAAATATAGATGAGAATGGCTAGGAATGTGGCTTAGTGGTATAGTGCATGCCTAGCATGCATGAAGCCCTGGGTTCAATTCCTCAGCACCACACACACAGAAAAAGCCAGAAATGGTGCTGTGGCTCAACAGGTAGAGTGCTAGAGCAAAAGAAGCTCAGTAACAGTGCCCAGACCCTGAGTCCCAACCCCCAGGACTGGCTATGTGTATATGTATAGTATACAATTGACACTGAAGTCCTTTCAAACCTTGCAGGGGGTCAAGGCCTGATAGAGTGATGGGACTCTATTTTCATTGTACAAATTTCATTCTACATTTATACTTTTTTAAAGAATATTAGCGGGGCTGGGGATATGGCCTAGTGGCAAGAGTGCTTGCCTCGTATACATGAAGCCCTGGGTTCAATTCCCCAGCACCACATATATAGAAAACGGCCAGAAGTGGCGCTATGGCTCAAGTGGCAGAGTGCTAGCCTTAAGCAAAAGGAAGCCAGGGACAGTGCTCAGGCCCTGAGTTCAAGGCCCAGGACTGGCAAAAAAAAAAAAACACACACACACACACAAAAAAAGAATATTAGCATATGTTAATTGTATGATGGAGGGTTAATTGTGGCTCTTCCACAGAATCATACAGTAATCATTCTCACATTTCCATCACTCTCTCTCCTCCCTCTTCTTAGAACAGTCTCAACAGGTTTCAGTGATCTCTTTTCATACGTGCATACAGAGTATATCAATTATATTCACCCTCATTCACCCTCTCCATTAACCCTCCTTCTTCCTGTTAGTACCCACCCCTGAACAAAACCTGCTTTACTTTTTTGTCTTCTGTGTGTGTGTATTAAATTGTGTGTATTAATATACCAAGGTGTTTCACCCTGGTATTACACACACACACACACACACACACACACACACACACACATCAGAGTAACCCTCTCCACTGCTCTCTCTTTGTCCATCTCTCCTACTTTCCTATTTTTTAATCACTTGTAGAAATCCCTTGTGCTATCATCCTACAAAAACCCAATATATGATTATATTATTCATCCATTATCATTCTCCTTCCCTTTTCTTGCCCCCTCTCATCCCTTTAATTCTCATAGTTTTGTATCTTATGTGTTGTGTGTTTCTGTGTGTGTCTATGTATAATATGTGTGTGTTTTAAAAAAAAATATGTGTGTGTTTTAGGTATAGATTCTACAAATGAGATAAAACATGATGTTTGGAATCCTACATTTACTTATTGTCAGGCACACACACTTGGGACCTCTCAGACCACCTCAGCATCTTTTTTAGTAGCTATTGATAAATGTTCCTTATCTCCCTGGCGTTTAAAGTGTTAGATACCCCTAATCTTCAGACAGCTTCCTTTTTTATGCTCATGCTCAGTCATAATGGCTTTCAGTCCTATTAATACAGAGACAGCTCCCAAATGTAGACACGTTTTCAGAAGCCTCGATGTGCATATCCAGCTACCACCACAACAGCTCCTTCTGAATATCAACAGGTATCTCTAGTTCTACATCTGCAAAACTCACACCCTAACTTTTCCCTCAGAACTTGTGAGACTTCAATCTTCCCATATCTGAACTAATGACAAGTATACTTTCTAGTTGTTCAACCACACCCTTTAGAGTCACACCTTACTTACACTTTATCTACAAGGAAGTGTTCAAAATACTTTGAAATACATCATGTTTTTACCTCCTCTTTCATGACCACCCTGATCTTCCTCCTAGATGGTTGCAATAGCCTCATCATTGTTCTACCTCTACTCTTGTCCCGTCAATCCATTTCCTATGCAGTAGCTACAATGACATGTTGACAGTTAACACATGTCAAACCTTATATACGACAAAACAATAAAAAATGAACCCACAGACCTATAGCCACCCAATATCTGATAATGGAGCCCAAAATACAAGAAGGAAAAAGACATCCTCTTCAACAAATGGTGCTATTTGAATTTGCAGAAAACTGAAGCTAGATCCTCACATATCACCCTGCGCCAGAATCAATATCAAATGGATGAAAGACCTCAATGTAAGGCCAGATACCATGAAAGTATTACAGGAAGGATTAGAGGAAACACTAGGGCTCCTGACATGGGCCAAAACTTCCTAAGAAAAGATCCAGAATCACAACAAATCACAGAATGACCAGATAAATGCGATCACAAATCATTTCTACATGGCAAAGGACATAGCTAACAAGATAAATAGAAAGCCCACAGAATGAAAGAAGATTTTTAGTAGCTATGCATCAGACAAGGGTCTCCTAACTACAGTATACTTAAAACTCAAAAATTTAAACCTCCCAAAAATAAATCCTCAAAAAGCAACAAGTCAATTAATAATAAATGTGTTAAAGACTTAGAGACTTCTCAGAAGAAAAAATAAGAATGGCCAATAGACACATGAGGAAATGTTCACCATCTCTGTTCATAAAAGAAATGCAAATCAAAACAACATTGAGATTCCACCTTGCCCAAGGTACAATGACCATTATCAGAAAATGAACACTAACAGATGCTGGAAGGGATAAGGAAAAAAAAAAGTGGGGGGGGGGGGACCCTATTACACTGTTGGTGGGAATGTAAATGTTCAACCACTCTGGAAAGCAGTATGGAGGTTCCTTAAAAGACTAAACATTTAGGTTGCCTATGACCCAGTAATCCCACTCCTGAGCATTAATCCAGTTGATCAAGGCGGCACTAAAGCTAGTAATACAACGATGTTGATTGCAGCATTGTTTACCATAGCCAAGATATGGAATCAACCCAGATGCCCCTCAGTGGATAAATGGATCAAGAAAATGTGGTATTTACATAATGAAATTCTATGCTTCCATCAGAAAGAATGGTATTGCTGCATTCATAGGGAAATGCAATGACTTGGAAAAAATTATATTAAGATAAGCAAGTCAGACATAGGATGGTTTCCCTCATTTGTAATAAGTAGAATTTGTCCAGGATCTTGTTTGCAGAGGATCACAATAGCTCAACAGCTGTGTATATACGACCATATAAAATGTGATTTATAGAAATTAATTCTAAGAAATAGAAATGAGGGTTTTTTTGTAATTTTTTCTTTTTTTCTTTCCTTTTTTCCTTTGATTTATGTTCTGTTGTCACTTTATCTTTTTATTTCTGTACCCTTTGTCTTGTATATAAGTTTATCTGATTTGGAGAAGGAAAGGGGAATCAATGTAATGATGGGCAAACGATAAACCAATTCAACAGTGATTCTCACTAGACACTATGTTTGAAATGAACTTTACAACTTGAGGGGAGAGGGGGAGTCAGAGAAGGAAATGGGAGAAAATGAAGGAGAGGTAACACTGTTCAAAAAGAAATGTACTCAGTACCTTACTTATGTAACTCTAACCCCTCTATCAATAACCTTTCTAATATATTTTAAAAAAACAATAAATACCTTTTAAAAAGAAATAAATGTTAAATAATTAAAATATAAAGACAAATACAAAAAAATCTTGCAAACCTCATGATAAAGTATTATTAACAACTCAATTTTCCATTTCAAAAAAGGCAGATTCACTGACGACCCTGATGAAAGTTTTCATTTTATTGCATAATGTGGCTATAATCAGTTATAGATATAAACAACATTACCAAGTCTGATTATTTCTTTTATCTGATAGTATACCATCAATAGCACAACAGACTAGACTCAATAGGAGAAAAATATAGTTTTACAATGAATTAATAATCATGTTTTTCCTTTCTACTATAAAGCCTTGCTTTCCTCAGCTCTCATTTCTGTCATTTGAGTAGAAAAGTTATCTTGGCAAGAAGTTTTTAAGTCAAGAACTTCATCTCTACTTGCATTTTCTTTACCTTTGATATTTTCCTTCCATGACATATTTTACCCTGACAGTATTTCTTAGATGAAAGCAGAGTTCAAGATAGGTTACTGCACAAATCTAATTAAATATTTGAGAAAATAGGTCTTTTGATCCAGCAAGAACTCAAAAATGTATTTATTCATTTCTTTCCTAGTATACTAAAAGTTTAAAGGTGGAAAAATTATAAACAAGAATAGCAACTCATTTCGGGGAGGATGGCAAAATTTGAGAATGGTTAGATCACCACCTAGAACTTGACTTCCTCACAGGAAGTATTGCTACAAGACTCAACTACAAAAACAAATGGGAGTAGGCTCTGTCCTTTGTAAAATATTGTCCATTTATATGCCAAACTACTGGGAAAATTAGGGAGCACTTTTTTCTGCTTTGTTCTCAAGCAGAGTGGGAAACGGAATTGTTAAACTGTATTTTTTTCTCAAATTTTTATTATCAAACTGATGTACAGAGAGGTGTTAAACTGTATTTTTAAAAAACCATTTAGTCCTTGCTTCTATCAGAAATAATGGCATTGCCCCATTCATAAGGAAATGGAAAGACTTGAAAAAATTCATACTAAGTGAAGTAAGCCAGACCCAAAGAAACATAGATTCTATTGTTCTTTCCTGTGGTTTATCCCTTGTCACTGTATTTAGTTTCACCCTGGATATTGTATATATGTTTCTCTGAATTAAGGATGGAAGGGGGAACATCAAAATAGTGAGACAAAGGACAAAGGGCAAACCAATGTAACAGAGATACTCACAAGGAAATATGTTGGAAATGAACTGTACAACTCAGAGGGAAAGATTACAAGGGAGGGAAAGTGGGAGAAAATAAGGAAGGGGGTAACAAGTTTGACAAGAAATGTACTCATCACTTTACGTGTGTAACTATAATCACTCTGTACATCACCTTGGTAATATTTTTTAAATTTTTTAAAAAGACTAAGGAATCCTTGCAGATTCAAGAAGACTAGAAAAATCTCAACCAATGTCACATGTGATCTGGAACAGAACATTAGTGGGAAAACTGCTTTGCTTATTTTGCCGATCAGTTCTCATACTTTTGACCAGCATTGGCTTCAGACTGTCACCTTTCTACTTCCACCTCCCTTTTGCCTGGGAGGGGAAAACCTGGGAAATAATGAGGAAGGGGATGACACTGTTCAAAAGGAAATGTACTTATTACTCATTACTCATGTAACTGTAACCCCTCTGTACATCACCTTTACAATAAATTGTTTTAACCCTGATAATTTATATACTATTTTGATGTCCCAAACTTTATCATCCAACAGGTATAAAGGTGTCCTCTCTGTTCCCTTTCATCCCTATAGTCAGAGTATACCAGGTAATTGCATCTTGTTTTCCCTGAGCTCCTTTGCTCATGTGAAGATTCTTAGAGAGAGCCCATATAGTGATTGCCATCATATCATCCACTTTAATGCATAAAGTACCAATTAACATTTTTGTGCCATTGACATCTAAGTATGGTTATTTACAAATCATCCACTAGTGCCAACTGAATCACGAAACTGTAATAAAGGAACAAATCTTTAGGTTTGCCTTATGTTGTAAAAGTCTGAGCTCCAGCAAATCTGCAGAAGCAGGAGAAAAAATAGTACTGCAACTTGTTTTCTCTGTTGCTTTTCCTGATGCTTTCTCCTGATTCCCCCATTGAGAGGCAGGCAAAAATGGGTGATATATCCTTAACAGAAAACAAATTTTTTAAATGGACAAGGTGCATGTATGTGTGTGTAGATGATAGCTAGATAGCTAGAGAATTGGATAGAGATCAATAGACAGACAGACAGACAGACAGACAGACAGACAGATAGATAGATAGATAGATAGATAGATAGATAGATAGATAGATAGATATCGATAATTAAAGATGTGAGGCACTGATACTAGTTATAGTTTAAGATTCTGAGCAACTTCCATGCTTATTTCCATAGTTGTTGTACTAGTTTATATTCCCATCAACACCGTATAAGCATTCATTTTTGTTTTTTTCCAAGCACTAGTGGCTCAAGCTATAATCCTAATTGCTTAAGAGGATGAGATCTAAAGATTGCAGTTTGAAGCCAGCATGGACAGACAAATCCGAGACACTTATCTGGAGGTATAACTCAATTGGTATAGCACCAGCTTTGAGCAGAAAAAGCTAAGACAGAGCACAAGACCCTGATTTGAAGCCCCAGTAATGGCACAAGTTCCTTTTGTTCCCTGCCCACCTCCTCACCAGTATTTATTGTTGGCTTTTGATGCACTATATTTCTGACTAATGAAGATGGCATAAAAAATGAATAGGAAGCAATAGTAGGGATGGGGAAATTTCAGTAAATGAAGAGATCAATTTGACTAAAATGCTGTATGAGCTTGTGTGATCTACCCTAGAGAAACCCCTTTGAACAATTAGCACACACTTTAAAAATTAATGACAGGAATGTAAAATAGGTCCTGTTTGGATTATGGCTACTCGTGGGAGGGGAGAATTCTAACAAGGAGGGTGATATAGAGTGAATACAGTTTTAATACTTTATATACATGTGTGAAAAATGGAACAATGAAGCTTAATGAGATTCGTTTAAGAAGAAAAATGGAGGATGAAAGAGTGACAGAGATGAGTGTAATAAAGATATATATATATGGACATATATCGTATATATATAGTTTTAATATATATGGACAAGTCAAAATGAAAACTCTATGTAAAACTAATTGATGGATATAAAAAAATTCGTATGTCCCTTGGCAACATATTATTCATCATAGCCCCAAAATATTAACAATGTAAATATTCATCCATCAATGAGCAAACAATATGGGTTATGTTCATATAGGCAACGTTTTCCAGCATAAAAGATTCACATATGCTTCAAGGTAGATGAACCCTATAAAAGTGAACGATTCCAAACACGAAAACTGTATTTTATGCTCCCATTTACATTAAATTTTCTGACTAAGAATTCCATACATACAGAAAGAAGATTAATGATTGTGAATAGAATACTGGAAGGGACTTGCATTCTATTAAGGGTAATGAAAATGTTCTAAAATTAGATAGTAAAGGTCCAAAACTTTGATTTGCTGAAAATCATTGAACTGTGCACATGAAAATCATGAATGTTAAAATGTTGAAATTATATCTTAATAAACTTGTTAAAACATTAAGGCTAACTGTATATTGCTTACAATAACATATAAAAAATGAAAGGGAGACAGAAAAATCAAATGACTTTTAGTGTCAAATTACAGAAAAGACAAAGCGCTCAAACACTAGCAAAAAGAAAGCTGATTGCTATAATTGCTCTAATAGCAGATAAAGTAAATTTAAGGCTATATGCATAATTAGAGATAAATGGCAACATTTCATATTGAAAATAGGTCAAAATCTTTTAATACCTTTGTAACAGCTGCAGAATAGACCAGGAAAAAATCAGTATACACACAAAGGTTTTTGAAGTGCTCAATTAACAGATCTGATGAAAGATGCATTTATAGAGCACTACAGCCAAAAGGCTAAAATTCACATTTTTTCCAATGGACTATTTACCAAAACCCATTATTGCTGAGCTATAAAGGAAATCTCAATGAATGTTATAATATTGAAACCATCAGAATGTTTCTAAAACAAAACAGACTTAAAATATAAATTGACAATAGCAAGAAAACTAGAAAGAAACCCAACAGGATGGATATGACCAATGATACAGTGCAAACAAAATTATTGCACCCCATGCCACAACTTGGTTTCCAGGTCAACCAGCAACTCATGCTGTTCATTCACAGGATTAGATGATCTTTTCCATTCTCTCTCTCCTTTGCTTTCCAGTCATTATGGCTTAGATTTCTTTCTGTCAGTCTCACAATGAGAAAACCGCTTTTTTTTTTTTTTTTTTTTTGCCAGTCCTGGGGCTTGGACTCAGGGCCTGAGCACTGTCCCTGGCTTCTGTTTTGCTCAATGCTAGCACTCTGCCATTTGAGCCACAGCACCACTTCTGGCCGTTTTCTGTATATGTGGTGCTGGGGAATTGAACCCAGGGCCTCATGTATACGAGGCAAGCACTCTTGCCACTAGGCCATATCTCCAGCCCGAGAAAACCACTTCTAACTTGAATTTTTCTGCCTTTCCTTTCCTACCCCACTGAACAACTGAAGCGTGCTCTTAGGTGAAAGCCATGCAAACAAATACAGCCCAAAAGTCATGTATATGCCCTCTACTTCAAGTTTCCATTCTCTTCCACAATTTGTCTATCTACATTTTTTTCCTCAGAATCTTCAGGTGTTTATCCTTTTATTTCATATAGAATGAATAATTAGCAGTGAGTAAAGTTGATCCATTGAGGGGTTGTAATAATGTAATAAAAGCTAGACATCTTGCATTGTGATTTGAATTTACTATTTTATCTCAGGATAAGGACCCCTACTTTCTCATCAGAAAGTGTTGAGGATATAACATAGTGTAATAGCAAATTTAAGGGTATAAAAACAGTTGCCCAGAATTCAACCAGTATAATCCACACAAAATATTTGAGAATAAAAGTGTAATATATCTTCAAGAAGACAATAACTAAGAAAACACAATGCAGTGTTCCTCAAACCAAAGGAAAGGAAATGATGGAGAAAAACATGCATCGCTGACAACAAATGCAAAGCATTAAAAATTGTTTACTTCCTGAATTCTTTCAAGTACATATTGTATTTGAAGAAAATGCATAACATTTTTTATGTAGTTTGCAATGTAGGTAGGTATAATTGATATGATCATTACACTAAGGATATTTCTAAAGATTAAAGGGATATATATGATTAAACATTTCTATATTTTTATGAAATTATATCACTAATTTTCAGTTACACTGGTAATATTGAGATATATATATTTTTACTTGCTTTCACAACCATCAAAAGTAATGAAATAACGATGCTAAGAGTGATTGATTTGTCCAAGTTCACACAGCCATTAAGAACCTAAGTAAAGTTTTGAGCTCATTAAGTCTAAAGCACATTCTCCCTTCACCACTACAAGCTGCCTCTCTAAACTAGCTGTAATCAGATCCATAATCTTTGAATTTCTATGCACGAAAGCACAGAGCTCCTTCCTAAGGCAAGACAGGAAACACTACTATTTGTCTTATAAGCATCAGTTCACTGCCACTCAGACCTTTTGATCACTAGATGTTCTGATGCCCTAGTATATTGTTGTACATGTGAGGAATGGTTTTTAATATTTCTATGCATAAAATATCATAAGATTTTATCTTTCCTGGGACAAAGAGCAGTTCACAAAATGTTCTCACAAAATGTTCTCTCGGCCAGGTACTCTTCCTACTGCTACCATGTGGTAGAAAACTATGATCTCCTTCCATTTTTACAGATGAGGAAATTATGATTCAGAAAATGATGCACTTAGTCAAGGTCACACATAGTGAATGACAGAGCTGAAAAGTGAACCTATGTCTTTGCTCACAATAGTCTGCCTCTAATTTACTAACATATCCTAAATAACGAGACTTGTTACTACATGGGGTGTAAAAGAAAAACTTGCAATTCCTATATGCGATCCTAAGAGAAAGACAGTTGCTACCTGTAATTTGAAAAAGCAATAGTTTCCTGCTCTGTCATATGACAATGACTCTGGCATGTGAAAAAGATAGACAAGTGTCCACTTATACACAATGACCAATAACCAGTGCAAGTTCCCTGCAAAGTGTACATGTGTAAAGAAGACTGTTCCAGACATTCAGAGTTCTGATCCTTGAACAGAGTAGTTGACAATCCACTACACATAGCCCATAGAGTCATAGCACCAATTTCCATAGGCCAAGACAGCTGGCCACACATATTAGCATGTCTGAATTTAAAACCATGAGCAGCTGGCATTATAAAAGCAGGCTCCCAGCTCCAGGGAAAATGTAAAGGAGACTGAGGATTGGCAGAAAGAAATGGAAAGGAAAGCTGGTGAGCCAGGTACAGGAAAATGAGGCAAAAACCCAGTAAAATGATGTGCTTGAGGGGTTTGCCTCACTGACACAGAGGATATACCAGGCCCCAGTAACAAAAGAAAACCCATGGCTCACCTGATGACAAATGGCACTTGATACTGTTTCTTCATCATGAATGGTTGACGATAAACCCATAGGCCATAGGCTAAAGAGAACAAACACTGATAGTGAAACCTTCCTGGAACAGAACTAATGTCCAGTAATTTATTGAAAAGGAAGGAATATGGTTTTCCTATGGAGTCTGATGTATGGGAATGGAGCAATTCAAAGATGTACCATTTTGCTCCTGTAACATAAACTCATGACTGAAAAAACAGCACACTTAGATTTCTGAGAGTCGCCTCCACCTCTTCTTTGTTGGAGAAATTCAGGAGGGACTCTCAACTAATTGAGCATGTTTGAAGTTGTCTCTCCCTAAGCCACGTAAATTCTAGAAAGAAACAACAATAGGATGAAATCTTGAAAGCAAAACCCTCAGAGATTACTAGCCCAGCACAGACTGGATCTTTTGTCTCTCCTTTTCTGAGAAAATGAGATGGAATCAAATGACTTCTCTTATTAACCAAGAGACTATCTGACAGCCATAATTATTTCCCAGGTATCCTTCAGTGTGAGGTGTCTTCATTTTGTGGTTGGCTGAGTGAATCTAGAAGGATGAGTCTAACACCATTTCTTTGTCACAATGCAGTTGTTCAAATGCAATTTTCAGTAATTGTTTTCTGCACCTCAAAAATAAAGGGTTCTTCATTTTAGGCTTTTGTACATTTAGACATCAAATTTGTTCCATAGGATTTGGTGCATAGTAACTAGCTACCAACTGTTTTTTTTGTCTCATGAGTTATATTGACCACAAAAGTTCATTGTGGAAATTTTTCAGGACCATAGTTTGAGTAGCTCCTTGGATACTGAGCAAGTTCTGACAGCTGTGTCCACATTAATTTTCATACCATGCACAGATCCTATTTTGCAGCCACATGGATAAGACAAGACCCAAATTCCAAAATTTTCTACCCATAGAATATGTCATTTTATAGAATAACTAAGTCAATTAGTTTGAATAAAAGTCAATATAGTCGTTGGAAAACTTGCAGTCACAACCAAAAGTGACTGTAGTGGGAACTCAGTGAAGCATATAAATAAATAGTGGCCTGGTGCATAGGGGATATTTCTGCAGTGTAACATTGGGGTAAAGTATAAAGAAAATATGTTAACACTTTATTGTTGAAATTATAGGGAAGTGAGTAGAGTTCAAAAATCATAGTTTTAGGAGTCACAAAAACTCAAATCTAATTTCTATCATTTCCTAGGTGTGACTTAGCAAATTATCTTCCTCTATCTGAATCTCAGTTGCTTCATCTGTAAAGTAAGAAGGGGAAGAACGCCAACTCTGAAATATTCTAAGTATGAAAAAATAACAAGTATGAAAGGAATTTGAGAAATGTTCTGCTTTTAATGGTTCACATTTGATAAATGAGCATTACTGACATAGCCAGAAATACTTAATCATTCACAGAGTCTGCAGTGGGTTAATCACATTTTCCCTTTCAGTCATCCTCAAATACTACTTGGATTGCTATTTATTCCTATTTAATCCTGACAACCGCTCTATTGTAGAGCAGTTGTACAGTAACTTACAGGAGTTTTACAATCAGAAAGACCAGGGTTTGAATTGGGGCTCTCCACTTAAGAGCCATGTGACCTTGGACAAGCTATAAAACATGACTTTGCTACAGAGCATCAATTTCTCCATCTGTAACAAAAATGTAATTCCTATTTCATGGAGCAGTTATGTGGATTTAAGGGCATGTTATAAAGTTACTGACATATAATGGATATTTTATGTTAGAAGACGTCCTTTGCTTTTTACAATTTAATAAAAGGACGTATGAGTGAGTTTTTACATTAGTGTATCACTCTTCAAATCTAAAAATTAAACCAAGGTTCTTGAGAAATATAGTAGTAGATGAAGTGGAAAGAATGAAATGAGATTTTTATCTTCACTCTTTTGAATATTACTCTTGAAAATTGTACTGTTTTAATTTGCATGTGATGTTATTCCTCATCTTTATTCACTTGCCAACTACTTCAAGTAGTTCTTCAGTGAGGTTATTTTTACTGAAAGAAAGCATATTATGACATTAACAGACCATTTTTAGAGCCTCTATTTTAGCCAAATACAGACAAATATAGATTTCATCCTATAAGCAGTCAGAATTCAACCCATTGGCTAAGTTCATCTGAATGGTAACAATCCTCAACTGTCAATTCCCAGAAATGTTCGAACTGGCCTCTTCCCAGCAAGAGACAGGGTTTATCTCTGTACTGAATATTCACAAGCTGTTCTTGTCATATTGTGCCACATGCCCAGTTCTCATAAACTTGTTCTCTTCCTTTACCATTGTTCTCTTCCTTCACCATTCTCTTTGCTCTCACTCCCTGACCACCCCAACTTCAAATGGAGGAGAGAGGAAAAGAGAAAACATCAAAGGGTACAATATTTCATTTAGTTGAAATATTTTCTGGTGATACATTTCACAGCATTGTGATAATAGTTAATAAATTCCAAAATCCCTAACAAGTTTATTTTAAATGTTCTCACCACAAAGAAATGATAATGATATAAGGTGATGGATACATTTATTACTCTTATTTGATCATTCTATTATACATATTTGTCATAACATCATACTGGATCCCATAAATATATGCTATCATTTTTTTTCAATTAAATAGGTGAAATATTCAAAAATATTTACTACTTCAGATGGACCAATAATGTAGCCCATCTAAACTTCCATTCTTGGCTTTGTATTGGCTGGTGTGTTTATTATGTTCATATTTACACATTGGGATAGATTGAAGGAGCAACTCTTTTGGATTACGCAGCTCTGCAGAATACTTTGCACGAAACTGCCCCAACCAGTTCTGCCATATTCTGGACTGTTGGAGGTGCTTAAGTATAGAATTAACAACCTAAATATCAACCATGCAAAAAGCCTCAATGTGATGACAAATAGAACTCTTCTTTTGTTTGTTTCATTTTGTGTTGTATACCAGTACTAGGACTGAACTCTTGGCCTCTTACTCTCACTTGGGTCTTCTGCTCAAGGCTACCACTTGAGCCACATGTCCCCTTCCCCCTTCTTGGTTGTTAATTTGTCTGCCCAGGATAGCTTTGAACCAGAATCCTCAGATCTTAGCCTCCTAAATAACAAATTAACAGGCCTGAGCCACCAGCACCTAGCATACAAACAGAATTCATACAAAATAAAACTTCCTCTGCAGGCACCTCCATCCCTTATACTCCATTCATCATCTTTACATTGTCTCAGTCTCAATTTTTTCTTACTCTCTTCCTTTTTTCTCCTTTTCTTTATCTTTCTTATATTTCTTTCTTTTTGTTGGCCACGGGGCTTGAACTCAGAGCTGGATCACTGTCCCTGAGCTCTTAATGCTGAAGGCTAGCAATCAACCACTTTGAGCCACAGCACCACTTTTGGTTTTCTGGTGGTTAATTGGAGACAAGAGTCTCATGGATTTTCCTGCCCAGGTTGGGTTTGAACTGCAACCCTCAGTTCTCAGCCTCTTGAGTAGCTAGGATTGCTGATGTGAGCCACCATCGAGTTCTTTGTTGAGAACAATTTTCATAACCACCCAAACTTAGTGTTATATCCCCGATTCTCTTTTTCAGCATCAATTTGGATTGGCATTAGCTGGCACAAATGAATCATCTTTCTAAGTTGCTTCTGGTCACAACAGTACCTTTTAGAAGATCCAGGTAAGAGGAACAGTGCAACAATATTCACATCTCCATGAGTGGACTTTGTATCTCAATAGGTTTCCCTTCTATTTTGGACACTTCATATAAATTCAAATATCAACACACATACGTATCTATCGGCCTTTCGTGAATGGTTTCTATTAATTATAATTTTTCAGGGTTTCTCTATATTTTAGCATCTATAAATACTTCATTCTATTTCATGGGTAGTCTACTTTTTTTGTATTTACCCATCTTGTGATAAACATTAAATTTTTTCTGCTTTGGGGCTATTGTAATAACTATGATAAATATACTTAGAAGTAAATTTTGATTCTTTTATAATTCACAGAAGTGGTAGGAAAAGTTACCATACTATTCATTTTTACAAATTAAAAACGTAATTCAAAAATGGGCAGAACACACCAGCACAACAATGTTCATCACAGCACAATTTATCATAGCTAGAATCTGGAACCAACCCAGATACCCCTCAGTAGACGAATGGATCAGGAAAATGTGGTACATATACACAATGGAATTTTATGCCTCTATCAGAAAGAATGGCATTGCCCCATTTGTAAGGAAATGGAAGGACTTGGAAAAAATTATACTAAGTGAAGTGAGCCAGACCCAAAGAAACATGGACTCTATGGTCTCCCTTATTGGGAATAATTAGTACAGGTTTAGGCAAGTCATAGCAGAGGATCACAAGAGCCCAATAGCTATACCCTTATGAACACATAAGAGATGCTAAATGAAATGAACTCCATGTTATGGAAACGATTGTTATATCACAGTTGTAACTACTTTCAACGTCCCATGTGTATCTGTAGCTTCTATTACTGATGATGTTCTTGTATCACCTTCCTGTGGTTGTACCTACAGTATCTCTGTAATCTTGTCTGAGTATATTGGAAACCGTGTATACTGGTATTAGAAGTAGGAAATTGAAAGGGAATGCCAAAATTGAGAGACACAGGGTAAAAAATGACAAACAACTACAAAAGCGATACTTGCAAAACTGTTTGGTGTAAGTGAACTGAACACCTCACGGGGGGAAAGGGAAAGGGGGAGGAGGAAGGGGGGTATGAGGGACAAGGTAACAAACAGTACAAGAAATGTATCCAATGCCTAACGTATGAAACTGTAGCCTCTCTGTACATCAGTTTGATAATAAAAATTTGAAAAAAAAAAAAAAGACTGAGTGCGAATCCCCTTCAACAAGTAAAAAAAAAAGTCCCTGAGTTAAAGTTCCAACATTGTGACAAAAATTAATAATCATATTAAATGGCTGTAAAAATGTAGGAAAATTGCATCAATCAAATATTGCTGGTAGAAACATAGAGTTTACTGCCCTGTGGACAAAAAGGTTATTAAAAACCTAGATGGCCAGGAAATTGTACTCAACATTTATCCCAGACAAATTAAAAAGTTATATCCACACAGATGCCTGTACATGAATGTTTATAGCATGTGAGCACAACAGCAAAAAACCGGAAACAAACTCTATTTTAGTAAGTGAACAATTCAATGGTGCTACATTATGGAATGCTAAGCAATAAAAAGATATTTACAGTTGAAATCTATTGCAACCTAAATGGATTTCAAGAGCATTGTGCCAAATGACCAAAAAAAGAAGCAATCCCACAAAGGTAATCTCCTGCAACATTGACATTGTAGACACAAATCAGATTAGTGGTGCCAGGATTTAGGAACAATTGGGGGAGGGAGGTATGTAATTATAAAGTAGGAGTACAAATGAGATGTTAATGAGAACAGAATTTCTCTGTATATTATTTGCAGTGATTTTTACACACATCTATCTATATGTAATAAAATGCCTACTATATATATATATAGTTAGGCATATATTATATCAATGCTCATTATCTGGTTTTTAAACTGTGCCATATTTATATAGGAAGGGAATAATGGGAGTCCTGCAAATTACAGAAAATCTCCATGCACTGATATTGCAATTTCCTGTGAGTTCATAATTACTTCAAAAAATTCAAAGTCCAAAACCTTTCTATATTTTATTAAAACTATTAAGCCACAGATTAAAACATCTCAATGAACCCTAAGAATATATTGGTTTAATGGAGTCAAGTTTCTAAATCTCAGTGATAAAACTACTTATAGCCATCTCATCAGAAATGAAGCTAGAATGCAGTGGGATATCATCTTTAAATGTGTTAAAAATTTAAAAATCCCCAACCTAGAATTCTATAACATGCCAAAATACTTTTTTTAAAATGAAAGTAACATGAAGACATGTTCAACTAAACACAAGCTAAACAAATGTATCATGAGGCTTATACAAAATTGTGAATGAAAATTATTCCATCATGAAAATATAACAGATTGGAACTTAGGTCCTGCACAACAAATGGAGAATATCAGAATGGAATATCCATATCTAAATACAATGTTCCCTAATTTTTAAATTTCTATGAAATGGTTCTGATTGCTTAAAGCAAAAGTAACATTTCAATATTGGAATTATAGTATATGCTGAAGAAAACTGTTTCTAAATGTGACAAGGAATGGCAAGCAAATTATAGTATACTCATAAATTTTTAATACTATATCTATTGTGGTATACCACCATATATTAATATATATTCTTATGTAAAGCCATTCACAAAATTGTTTTCCCTATAACATGTATATTGCTTGTATGACTATGTATATGTACAGATATATACATGAGGATCCTGTATACACATGCATCTATCTATATATACATATGTAAATATCCATACAGGCATGTTCTGAGGCAGAGTACACACATATTCCCATATAGATACATGATGCAACAAAGGTTACAACTTCTTGATTGGGAGGAAAAGCATAAAGGATCCATCCATCATATGACTCAGAGTATATACACATGTTAACATATTTTAAGACAAATGATCAAATGACTCATTCTAATCTTTTTACCTTGAAACAGTATGATATATTGTTCCCAAACACAGAAAAATTGGTCCATCCAACGTATTTTGTTACCAGAGCAATGTATCCCCATTCAGAATTCATATCCCTTTCTTTTTTTTATTATTTCTTTCTTGTCAAAGTGATGTACAGAAGGGTTACCATTTCATACATAAGGCAGTGGGTACATTTCTTGTATAACTTGTTACCTCATATCCCTTTCTGATGTAGCCTTGAGTCACAGTGCAAAAGCCTTTGAAATCAGAGGTAGTTTTAATGACTACTGCCCATGCAGAGGCCATTGGAGATAGCCCAGAGGTCCACTGAGGGAGATGGACATTACTTCCCAGAAGTAAATAGAGCTCAGCTTGTACTTTGGAACAACTGATCAGCCCTGCCACTTGCAAAACCTACTAACAAAGGTCATGCAGTGCTTGAATGCAATCATGGCAGAATCACGGAGCCTCATCACCATTTGCTTTCTTGGATATCTACTCAGTGCTGAATGTACAGGTTCGTTTCTACTCTAAAAGTACATTGAGTATGATTGTTGATATATAGAACTGTCTGGAATTGTCTTTTTCCCCAAATAGTGATTACAGGAAATGACAGTAATATGAAGGATTCTAGCAGTCAGCATGTGGCTTGGTAAGTTCTGAACATTTAGTAGCTGAGCTATTTTCTTCTTCACTTTTAATATTAACTAGATTTACAATGGTTGTGATGTATTTTTATTTAATGGACACTGTTAGGCTTATGATTAAACAATGTAATTCCTCTAGGAAACATTTGGCTCTTCAGTTGAAAAAATGTTCAAAGTGGGGGAAAATATCTCTTAACAGAGAAACTACAAAAATGTAGAACAGCTTGTAAATTTTGAGTTTTTAAGTATCACACTTTGAAATCAAAAGGGAAATCATCAAAACTACAAGCAGTGATCTTATTTACATGAAAAGTCTTATTTGAAGACACATGACATGTTTCTGAATTTGAAAGCTATGTGAGACTTGTCTCTAAATTTTAAAAGTATATGCATTCGATTTAAAATTTTAGTTAAAACAGGAAGACCAGTTTTATATTAGTAACTTGCTCTCTGTTGTGAGAGATTTTTATGGATTGGGTAAGTCATTTTGTTTGTGATTCCACATGTCCTGTGTCACAACTGATATTTGGGGAAACGCAATACCAAGCTGAGCTCCCTAGGGGAAAGAAGCAAGTCTACAACTTGATGCAGAGGGTAGAAACTTAGTTAATACAATGTATATCACAACCATAGTGACTTTACTCCCCAGGGGAAAGCACATAGGGAAGAACGTGGCCATTTACACAAGCAAGTCATTCTCACAGAAAGTATTTATCATACTAACTTGTCAATCTACTGGAATGAACAGAGTGACAAGATCAGGGGTGCCAACCCTAAGCATCAACAGAAAGCAGACTGGTCCTCTGCCTCCCACTCCAGACATGATGTCAGCTATGGAATCACACTGAAATGCTAAAATAATGATGTAAGAATGCAAAGGTTAAACTGAACTAGCAAAGTGAGCGGAGTTAAGATATTAAGAAAATACATTGGAAAACTCCCCAAACAGACCATAAAACCAGGTCATTAGACATACATCATCAGTGTGACATATGGCATCCAAACCCTTTCTTTCAAATAAATGGTCAAAGTATGGAGGTTATAGGAGGGTGGTGCCCCACTAATAACCTCATGTGTCAGGAGAAAGGATAAAAAGAAAGAGGAAGCAGGATTTCAATGCTGGGGCCATCATTACTAGAGATAATTCTGGAGGGAGGTTTAAATCTGTGACTCCCAGACAATAGTGAAGAGAAAAGTAGTGGGATTCTGGAGCCATTTTGGTGAGGGATAATAGGCCTAGGAGAAGGGCTCAGAATTTCCCTAAGGATGGATGGTATAGATACAGCATTTGCTTCTGTTGTAGAACATCATTGGCTTCTAAACTAGAAGGGAGTCATAGTGTATGCTCATGGTTGTTACTATCGGGCATTATTGCACCAATTTGAATTTTTTAATTGCTTGGTCAAACCAATTCAGTTTTGTGAAGTGCATGAATGGAAACTGAACTTCATTCATTCAGACATCAATGAATTACTATAATGTTGCCAGTTACTATAGCGACGTTTGAGGGACATGGGAATCAACTTTTATCTAAAGCACCATGAATCAGGTAAGATATTTCAATATACTGATTTTTTTTAAGTGTGATCAGTATATGTAACAAAATATGTGCCACATGTTAAGGGAACACACAAGACAGTATACAATAAATGCAGAAATACATGAAAGAGTGATAATATTTGAATACGAGTCTCAAGAGATTAGTAGGCGTTTACTGTCCTTACGTGTCTAGAGCATTCTGTACAGACAGAAACCCTTATGTCCAAGGATCTACATCTACAAGTCATAAGGCCTTTCAGGAGTTCCATCTGGTTTGAGTATTGACTGTTACAAGTGAGGAAGAAGAACTAAGCAGGACTGGGTCCTAAGCTTACGAGATTGCATAATACAATGCAGTGTGGAGGTATCAGAATTGTAGACATTAAGAAATATACTTGAAGTTAGGTTCTTCAGTGTGGCAACACTCAAACTGATGTGGAGGCCAAGAATGACTAGGACCAAGACCAGTCTCCAACCTTGGAGCTATTGGAATTGTGTAGAGAAAGTAAAACAGCCAGAACCTGGACAGTAGCTACTGAAAACAGGGGGATTAAAACGATATTAAAGTAGAATTGATATGATTTATTGTTCCACATGGGTATAGAATAGAAGGTTTACTGGATGTGTAGAGAGTATGGCTGTGGGTCTTGAGTATAAAGACATAGCACAGTGCTCTGTGGTCCAGTTGTCTAGCCTTGGCTCTGAATCTCTACTACGCAAATGACCTCTCTGAATCTCAGGTTTCTCATTTAGAAAAATGAGGAAACAATACCAACCTCATAGTTTATTGTGAGGAATAAAGTGAAGGATTGGATGCAAAGATGGGAGCTCAGTGTCTAGCACAGCTGAAAAAGCAATTTCAAATACAGAAGATACACCTCTCTGGAGATGTGCATTTGGGACTCAGTGTGGTTTAAGCAGTCGTCATAGCCATGTGGATAAGAGTGTCCAAGGAAAGCTAGGCACCAGTGCCTACCAATAATCCTAACTACTCAGGAGGCTGAGATCTCAGGATCAGGATTTGAAGGCAGCCCAGGCAGGAAAATCTGTGAGACTCTTATCCCAGATTACCCACCAGAAAACCAGAAGTGCTGCTAGGGTTGAAAGTGGTAGAGTGCTAGCCTTCCACAAAAAGAGCTCAAGGACAGCACCAACAGAAAAAGTGTATCCAGAGGGTGACCATGGATTCAGATCACCTAATTCAGTACTGGAAGTAGTAAATGTTCTTGAAAGAGTCAGGATCACACTGGGATGTAGCAAGTGAGACTCGTGGGGCAAAACACACTCGTATACACTGAGAAGGAAAGCTACCTTAATGCTATGACCTGTACATCTTGCAGCCCTCACCCTAGTGCTGGCCCTGGCAAAGATATAAGGAACAAAATGGGAAAATGCTGAGAATGAAACCTAAGAGAAGTTTGAACAGTTAATAGTAAAGCAGGGCCAAAGGAGTTAATTGATCTAGTGAGAGATGAACAAGAATGAGAGCAAAGATGAAGGACTATGTTACAGGGATTTCATGGAAAGATTCCTGAAAAAGGAGAGATGCATAATTAGTAAATGTCCTAAAAGCAATCACGGACTACATGAAGCAAAACTTATACTTTAGAAGGTTATTTCTGATTGAGACAATAGACAGTTATTTTATCAGATAGAAGGGAAGACAAAGAACTATAAAAATGTGTTAAAGAGGGCTGGGAATATGGTCTAATGGCAAGAGTGCTTGCCTCGTATACACGAAGCCCTGGGTTCGATTCCCCAGCACCACATATATAGAAAATGGCCACAAGTGGCGCTGTGGCTCAAGTGGTAGAGTGCTAGCCTTGAGCAAAAAGAAGCCAGGGACAGTGCTCAGGCCCTCAGACCAAGCCCCAGGACAGGCCAAAAAAAAAAGTGTTAAAGAGCTAAAGAATGAGAGAAGGAGGACTAGCATGATAGGAGGAAGGAGAAAGAAACAACGAACCCATATTGTCTTATATAGCATCTTACTGATTCTGTCAAAGAGGCAGGGAGGTAGAATTATAGCACCGAGGTAGAATTATAGCACCGACATACCCACGTTACATTTGAGGAAGTTAAGTTTTTCAGATTATGTGACTTGGGAGTCAGATATGTGATTCAAGCTCAGTTCTGTCTAACTTGAGTGTAAACCAAGTTACCCACACTAAAAATGGATGCTATTTAGGAGTGCTCACAGCTAAGTAAATGAACTGCTGAACAGAAAGGCAGGCCTAGAGAAGCTAAGATATATCAATATCCAGTAGTATTCATAGGCAACTTGGTGATCTAATGCCTCAGGGTTCTCAGCTGAGTCACAAGAGAAGCAAGAGGCAGATGGTTTCACTGTTCTACAGCATGGGATTGCAGGTCAGGAGCAGCATTAATACAGAGTAATGGAATGAGAGAGTTTGCAATAAAGAATGGAATCTAGATTCAATTTAGGAAAACAAGTGGGCCCCAAACAAACATGTCAAGGCATTAAAATGCCCCTGTAAACAGATGGAAGTGAAAACAAGGCAACAAAGTTTGTTTTCTTTTCTTTCTGAAGTAATAACAAATTATTATTGTCTGGGCACTGATGGCTCAAGTCTGTCATCCTAACTATTCAGGAAGCTGAGATCTGAGGACCACAGCTCAAAGCCAGCTCAAGCAGGAAAGTCCATGAGACTATTGTCTCCAATTAACTACCAAAACACTAGAATTGGAAATGTGGATCAAGTAGTAGAGCTCTAGTCTTTAGCAGAAATTTCAGAGACAGCACCTTCCTGAGTTCTAGCCCCAGGAGACACACACGTGCGCGCGCGCACACACACACACACACACACACACACACACACACACAATTCTCAAATGTCCTGGAAAAGTCAACTTGTAAGTACTTGGTCCTGATGAGATGTCAACAGGAACACTGCTGATTTGCTGAAGAAAGGAACTATTGTAGGCATCTTCAAGAGTTCCTGTTATTCATGAATAAACACAAATATACATATATATGTACATATATATGAGTGTATGTGTCTAGGTGTGTACATGTATGGATGTACATATCCAAGAAGAAAAAAAAGCAATATATACAGAACCCAGACACAGACACAAAGACACTAAGACAGACAAGGAAGGGAGGGACAGAATTCAAAAAAAGGTCTCACTCTTTCAGTGTTTAAAAGAATCCCTACAGACTAAGCAGTCCTGGCTACACAACTGAAGGCATTGTGGTTCTGAAGATTTTTGAATGCAGTGATTTTTCTTTACTATGCAGTGAGAGGTGCAACAGTCGTATTTGCAACTGGATTACAATTAGGCTTTCAGTTCTTGAAGAGATGTTTGTTGCAAGTCATTGGATAACTGCATTCTGACACTGCCTGGCCAGGGTAATGAATCACCTTGCAAGGAACTGCAATGAGCTATTTTCAAATGATGACAAAGTGTGAAGTTAACTGCTTATTGGAGAACTTTCATTTCATCCAAAGAAAATTCAACTAGGATTTTTCAAATGTGACCCTTTATGATTGGAGATCTTGTGACTGAAAGTAAAATTTAATTTTAATTCCTAAATCCCCATGGGTATGCAGTACTATGGTAACATTACAAATTTTGCCTCTACATATCAGAGAAAAACTGGCTTTAGGATTACTTGGATTAAAAGCAAAGCCTTTCTTAAGAGATGTACTTAATTTTCATGATGGTTTCTTTTTCCAACCCTAAACAACAGTTCTTTTAATTTTCAGTTTTTCTTGATCAAGAAAATGCCACCAAAATTCTGAGCCGATTGAAGAGGTATAATTCAGGGAAATTGGAAGAATTTGTTCGAGGAAACCTTGAGAGAGAATGTATAGAAGAAAGATGTAATTTTGAAGAAGCACGAGAAGTTTTTGAAAATACTGAAAAAACAGTGAGTATGACCACATAGCAATGGACAAAACACTTTCTAAGAGAGAAAGAGGGAGGGAGGGAGGGAGGGAGGGAGGGAGGGAGGGAGGGAGGGAGGGAGGGAGGGAGGGGGGAAGGGAGGGGGGAGGGAGGGAGGGGGGAAGGAAGGGAGGGAGGGAGGGAGGGGGGAGGAGGAAGGAAGGAAGGAAGGAAGGAAGGAAGGAAGGAAGGAAGGAAGGAAGGAAGGAAGGAAGGAAGGAAGGAAGGAAGGAAGGAAGGAAGGAAGGAAGGAAGGTTGTTTTGGCCAGGCACCAATGACTCACACCTGTAATCCTAGCTATTCAGGAGGCTAAGATCTGAGGGCTCAAATCCAGCCCTGGCAGACAAATCTGACAGACTCTTACCTTTAACTAACCACCGAAAAGGTAAAAGTAGAGCTGTGGCTCAAATGGTAGAATGCCTTGAGTGAAAAAGATAAGGGACCATGTCCAGGGCCTAAGTTCAAGCCCCTGGCACCACAAAAGAAAAGAACATATTTCTCTTTGTAAATTTAAAATATTTATACACACATTTACATCATAAATGCTATAAACGAGGAAGAATCACCTCAAGACACGTAAATGCTATCATTAACTTCTCTTCTTCCTCCCTGTAGACTGAGTTTTGGAAGCAGTATGTTGGTAAGCAATTCATTTTATCCTTTCACTGGTTAGAGACACAGTAGATGGAGAGTTGTGTACTTTAAGTGTGTAAATAGGTACCATATTAAATTCTGTTAAGCATTCTCAGAAAAATCCGTTCAACTCTTTACTTCAATATCAAATGGTACTGCACTATAGGTTTAGGCCAGTGTGGGAGGTATCAGCTAGAGGATAAGTAAACGCTTTCCCTGGGCTCCACAAAGAACATCATTCTACCCTCAGAGAGCTGGAAGGAGGAGGCCAAAATGATAACATTTTACAAGTGAATGACATTTTACCATCCCCAGTCAAAATGAAGAATGCTAGATGACAAATGTTTATCGCTTTAAATCCTCTTTCCTCTGATAGCCTACATGACCCTCCTTGACTGCCCTTCCCCGCCCTTTGCATTGCTTTTCTGACCTTTTCTGCTCTCTGCTTACACAGTAGATTCCTTGCACACTCCAGCAATGCTGTCATGCCAAAGGCTTTAACTGACTATTCCTTTTCGATGGGCTTTTTGAGTTTCCCCTAGGCTCAGTCCCTCACCTCTCCCTCATCTCAACTTTGGTTTATGCCCAAGTGTTACCATGTCAGTGAGGCCCACCAACTTAGACACCTGTATCCTACTCTAGTTTATTGTACTTCAGGTGGAGTAACCCTATGCAATAATAGAATGTTTGGGATCAGAATAGTTTATATGTTTCTATTTTTCTTAGGTATTAGACTAGTTGCATATATAATTAGATATCTTGAGGATAAGATGCAATGTAAACACAAAATTCTTTTATGCTCTATATATATAATATTTCAATCATTTTGTGAGTCTAAGAGACTTTGAGACATGGAGTTTTCCATTTCTGGTGCCACATTGGTAGTCAAGAAGTTTTGCATTTTTGAACCATTTGGACTATAGATGTTCATGTTGATGATATTCAACCATCTTTTGCCATCTAATGTAGCACAGCATTTGCCTTTTATTGCGTAATCTTGTTTTAAAAAATTGCCCATTTGCATAAATTAATTGTACAAGAGGTTTCTCTGTGATATTTACATGTCTGCATATAACGTACTTTGATCAAATTCACTCTTACCCTTTTTTACCATCTCCCTGTTCCCTCTTTTTAATAGTCTTAGTGAGTTTCATTATGCTATTTTCAAACTCCTATATAATATACTTTAATCACATTCACCTCCTAGCATTTTCTTAACTATACTATTTATCATTGATTTTTTCCCCACTTTCCTAGGTAGCTAGCTCCAATTTGGTGCAGAATCAATTGTTTTGTTTTTTGTTGGATTTCTAGCACATAGAAAAATATCTGTAACAGAGGCACACACTAAATATTTGTCTAGTGGATTCACCAGAAATTATACCAAAGGAGAAGTCACCCTTTAATGACACCTAATTTTCATTTTATAATTTTCAACTTTTCTATATTTACATTCTCTATCTTGTCTACCACTAACTTGAAAATTAGCTTAAAATTCAGCAGGGGGATTTTGAGAGAAGGGAAATTGCATAGATTAGACCATCTCCCCTCAGACCATCTGCACAGAGAGAGATAAATTAACCTCGACACTACTTTCACTGAGTTCAATCTCGTTGAGATACAATTCTATTTTCCACAGTTCCTGCTCTAGAAACAACACTGACCATTCCCAAACTCTCACAGACTTGCAGTTCCCCAGTTTTGTTTGAAGTCATGAGAGAAGAGGATCACTCTGCTATATTACTTCATTTACCCTCCTTGTTCTTAGGGATGAGTGTTATCATGCCCATTTCCACTGAGTGCACTCCAGCAAGCCTTTTGATTCTCTCTGCCTACTGAATTAGTCTGTGCTGTGCATGTAATCCCAGCACTCAAAAGCAAGGAAGGAGTATAATGAGTTCAAGGCCAGAAGTGAACTACCAACTTCCAGTGAACTACTGAGTTGCTCTGTAACCCAGGATGTCCTGGGCAAAACTCTGTCTCAACAAACGAACAAACATACCTGTTTATCTTATGGCTTATTTGTGTGTGTGCTGGTCCTGGGGCTTGAACTTGGGGCCTGAGTTGTGTCCCTGAGCCTCTTCGTACTCAAGGCTAGCATAGGTCTACCACTTGAGCCACTGTGCCCTGTGCCGCTCCCTGCTTTTTCTGAGTAGTTTACTGGGGATAATAGTGTCATGGACTTAACTGCCAGGGCTGGCTTTGAACCATGCTCCTCAGAGCTCAGCTTCTGGAGTAGCTAGGATTATAGGCATGAGCCTATAATGAGCATGAGCACCTGGCTTATGGCTTATTTTTTAAAGCAATTATATCTACTTTTTCAAAGCCAATGCTCCTTGGCATATTTAAACTTCCATAATCTTTTCTTCACTACTCCCAAACTCCAGGCTTCTCCCTGTCCCCATAGCATATTTTGAAGTTGAAGGTACCATGTTTTCTATATCTTGGGTATAAACACCTAAGAAATACCAAAAGACTGTTTCTGTCACGATCTACAAGAAAATATGACCAAAAAGAAAACAAAGTCCATGCCTCTTTTCACTTGCACTTGAAATTCCTAATGGCCACAGAAGCGGCCTATGCTGGCTACACCTCCCATACAGGAAGGACACAGGCTACTCACTGCTGTCTTGTTCCCTACCATGAGCGCACTTGCTTGAAGAACCATCACCAGGTCACTGTAATTAGCCTCTGCCCGGTACCTTATGCATACGAATGCAGTCCATACAGACAGTGCATGCTATGCCTAACCTATGTAACTCCCATGTAATCCTTGTGAACAATGTATTATGAATGTCATTTTGAAGCTTTGCAGAGAAGGAAATTGAGGCTTCCTAAGGTCAAGGAACTTAATAAAAGGTCACTCACCCAGGGACTTATAACCAGAAGAGAACTTAACCCATTGCTTTCACTCTGATAGCTGATGGCCTTCGAATCTAAACACGGCTACTCATTAAACAGAAACTAGCGGCTTTACACAGAAATCTCTTGCTTGGCAAGGTCTTGTCTCCTGTTGTATTTGACCCCTACTGGCTAGGGCTTTGTCTTAGCACACAGTACACACAGACACAACCCAAGGATTATAGGATAAAATGACACTCATTTTGAAGATATGTCTCAGCAAATGAGTTCCTGTGCTGCTGGCTGCAAGCCCAGACCCTTTCAGTGAAACATCCTAAATAATTCAGATTTGTTAGTCCATAATATAAAGTGCAAATGTAGCTCGTTTTTTAGACCAGTTCTGAACATCAATAATAATAAACCAGAGATAACGTATTTTGTTTTCATAGAATTGGAACAAATTGAAGTATCTGCACTAAAGCACATTGGATCAAGGGGCAGAGGGAACAAAGGTCTAATTTTTACAGCAAGCTGATTTTCCACAGGCTATTTCTGAGAAGGGGATATTAGCTCTTTAGTCAATGAAACCTGGACAACAGCTTTTGTCTGAGACAAGGAAAAAGAATGAGCAGGCATCTGTGCACTAGGTGTTAGGAAGCATTGCTATAAAGTATAACTGATAATTCAAATTTTTAATTTAATTTTCTTCTTTCTTTCCTCCTTTCTTTCTTTCTTTGATCCTTATGATCATCATTTATTTCTTGCTCTTTTCTTTCTTATATATTGGGTCTTACTAATGTATCTCTATGTGGCAATTTTTCTTGGTTTGAAGTACATAACACACTTCCTTCTGGTTATATGCATCCCTTTCTCCCTATTCCTTTCTCCAGTTTTCTTATTACCATTGTCTCCAAGGGCTGACAATAATTCTGTAGATGTAGAAACTTCAGAAAACAGAGAATGGAAAAAGGCAATCTATAGATCACACTGCAGTATCTTTTTAAATACGTTATATACTTCTTTTTATAGAATTGGAGCAAGTTGAAATATCTGCAGAAAAGCAGGTATTTGGTTCAAGGGGCAGAGAGGACTGTATCTAATCTTTACAAAAAGTTGATTTCTCATTTTTGTCTAAACCATTTGGAACCTAATTTATAAACAGCAAATTACCTTTAAGCCATAAAAGATGCATCTGGCATCTTGCCTATTTGTCTTGAATCTTTACTTCAAATGATACTTAAAACATGAGAACACAGTACAAGAAATACATGCATTTGTTCCATGCTAACCCACCCTTTAGTTGAACAGAAGCACCATTTGTCATCTAGCTCAGCTTGCTTCACAACACTCCCCATAAAGCAGGCCTTGCAGGACACATAGATAGTATTTGTTGAAGTGATTCGATTTTATTTTATTTAAAATTAATTCTGCTATCGTTCTAACCCTATGCAGTATATTTCCATGCACTCATTTGCTCACTCTTTCCTTGATAATGTAAATTATGTGCATACGGTGCTTAGGACAATTCCTGGGACAGTGTTAGTCTCAAAAATTTAGCTGGGGTGGCTGTTAGAAAACTCTGAGACACACAAACATCACTTGTCTATAATAGGTCTTAGGTAGCTGGCTTTCAGTACTACTCTGGCCTTAAAATCAAACTCCTGTCATCTTAAGTATATCCAGGGGCATTCTAAGCAATGTATGTAATAATTCAGTTTCTTAACCTATCTCAAAGATGGAGATCAATGTGAGTCTAATCCATGTTTAAATGGCGGCAGTTGTAAGGATGATATCAATTCCTATGAATGTTGGTGTCGACTTGGATTTGAAGGAAAGAATTGTGAATTAGGTAAGCAAATTTTTTATTCAAAGTTTCCTTTTGAAATCCTTTTGAAAATGCCATATTTATGCATCATGTTTCTCTTAGGAACATATTTTCAAAGCTTATAAACATTCACTTAATCTGTATTTACAGTCTCCGGATATAAATTCAAGAAACTATATTTAGAGCACTAACATTTGGTAGCTAATATAAAGTAGCAATGTCTTTCCATTCATGTTACTTACTAAGCCTTAATATAGCCATATGTGGTCAATACATTCTGTATAGATGAGAAAATTATAGTTCCAATAGGTCAAAATCAGTCATTTGAATGACTGAGCCAGTACTTGAACTTCGGTTTGACCAAAACTCAAGTTTCTAATGACTGCACTCAAAACTCCAAGAAAACTAAACTGATGAAACTGAACTTGTAATTAAATTGCTAACAACCTAGAAAGGAGATGCATAACATAGATAACATAGTGAATTGGGGCAAGATGGTTGGGAATATGGCTTAGTGGTAGCGTGCTTGTGTAGCATGCATGAAGCTGTGGGTTTGATTCCTCAGCACCACATAAACATCAAAGGCTGGACGTGGCACTGTAGCTTAAGTGGTAGAGTGCTAGCCTTGAGCAAAAAGAAGCCAGGGACAGTGCTCAGGCCCTGATTCCAAGGCCCAGGACTGGCACAAAAAAAAAAGGAATTGGGGCAAGATAAGTCAATGATTGCAGTAGAATAAGAACTGGTCCACACAAGCAAACCATTTCACAAGGAAATTTGTTAAGAAAATGCAGGGGTCATTCCTGAGTTTGACTTTATTGTTTACATTTTTCAAAGGCAACATAACAAATTTAAGGTTACTGACCCTCTTCTCTTCTCACAGTCTAGGAATATTTTTAAGTCTTTGGAACAGTAAACTTTAGAGTTCTTTACATACTGATCATTATATGCACATGCAACACTATTGATATTTAAACTGCAAAGCCCCCAGTGTTAAGATGAGACGGTCTACTCAGAAACCATAGGAGGATAGAGAGGAAATTCTAGAAGAAGTATTTCACATCATGGGCTTGGTAAGGAAGGATAAACTGTAGAAATTAGCAGGACCGTTGGTAAGGCACTATAACCTTCCATTTGACAGATAAAAAGGACATGAAAGGAAATGAAATTAAATGAAATGTAGCAGCCACACTTGTCCTGTTGAAAATGGAAAAAAAGTTAACTGTAATGTTCAAAAATCTTTCCAGTACTTAGAAGGAATTCATTGATCATCTTCCTTTGAAATATAAAAGATGTTAGAGGAAAAGAAAAGTTGACAGAACAAAAGCATTTAAAAAAGAAGAAAAGAGGGAATGCAAGTGAATGAATAAGTATTTCTGGGTTGGACTTAAATTTCTTTAGGTTTCTCAGTGTGAGAACAAACTAATACCTTGGGTTAGCTTTCCTGTGGGTGTGTTAATTGGTTTAACATCTCTATAGTGCTAGTTTCCTCTGGAAGGTTCTAACTTCAAATTTAGATTTCCCTACATAAATTTCATCTTGCTGGGCTGGGAATACGGCCTAGTAATAGAGTACTTGCCTCCTATACATGAAGCCCTGGGTTCGATTCCTCAGCACCACATATATAGAAAAGGCCAGAAGTGGTGCTGTGGCTCAAGGGGCAGAGTGCTAGCCTTGAGCAAAAAGAAGCCAGGGACAGTGCTCAGGCCCTGAGTCCAAGCCCCAGGACTGGCAAAAAAATCATCTTGCTATTATAGACATATACAGAAATTCTTGGATTACTTGCTCATTATTGGCTTAAATAATATAACCATTAAGGCTGAGGGAATTAATAATGTAATTAGTTTTACTTACAGCTGCAGGATACTATGTAGTAAACTATCTTTATCTAGTTTCAAAAATCAAATGCTTTAAAAGGAGTAAGAGAATAGCTTCAAGGAATGTGAGTAAACACACAAAAATTCTTCTAACAGGACAGTGAATGTGTGAGGTCATGGCCCACAGAGAAAAAAATGCTGTCTACAACTGACACCTTCTGTAGACTTTTAGGTTTCCACATTTCTGTTTGGTGAGGACTCTGTAGCTGTACTGAAATGACCTCCACAATTGCCCTCTAGAGCACATTGATATTTCCTAACCAATCTGATCAAAGGTTAAGAAAATCTTTTTGGCTCTGTTAGTTCCAAAACAAAATGGAAACTGTCTCAGAATGCTCTTTATCTCAGACACAGATGAAAACAACAACACATATATGAATTCCTATTTAAGCTTATTGCCTCAAGCTCAAGTAAGGATTAATCTCAAAAGCCACTAAGAGTATGTATGCCCCAAGTCTCTTGCCTTCCTGTGTCATGAAAATTCCATTTTTTTTTCTTTTTCCCGTGTTCGTGATACTTGTTTTAGGGGAAAGACATACAAACACCCAAGCATTATTATTTGACTAGTAGGTGGCTTTGGCTAGAATAAATACCTTTGTATGTGCTCAGCTACACATCAAATCCGAATCTCAAATCAGAAAGAATTTGGTCATCCTTACCTCTTGTGAAGGATTACAGGAAGCATGTGCCTAAAATGAGGCAAGATGGAAAGAAAGCAATTGTAAGCATAGAAATGTTCCCTTTCTCTCTCTCTCTCTCTCTCTCTCTCTCTCTCTCTCTCTCTCTCTCTCTCTCTCTCTCTCTTTCTCTCTCTCTATTATTTTTTCATTTTTGGCAGCTCATCTCAGACAGCATTGTCTTATTTACTGTGTAATTTGTGGCAGGAAAAACGTTAGATTTAGCTGAATAAAAACACATATTATAGTGAACTTGTTAAATAC
This sequence comes from Perognathus longimembris pacificus, assembly GCF_023159225.1. Classification (NCBI taxonomy): domain Eukaryota; kingdom Metazoa; phylum Chordata; class Mammalia; order Rodentia; family Heteromyidae; genus Perognathus; species Perognathus longimembris. The sequence goes on along the minus strand of NC_063188.1, from coordinate 10,040,747 downwards.
AACAACTTTTGTTTAACCTGTGGTTGGCAAATCGGGGAAGATGTACGCAAAATAAAAGAGCAAAATACAATAACTTTTATAAGTCAGCATGAAGGAAATTAGAAATAGTGTTTTTGCTAAAAAAAAAGATGCCTTAAGAAATTCTTCATCAGATGGCCTAGGCATTGAGACCCACCTCAGGACCAGGGAAAGCCATGCTTAGCATTTTGGATGATGTCTAAGTGCTCAGGAATTGATGAATGAGTCCCATTCTGACTGTGCCCTACTCTCCTGACTTCTCTCCTGGAGTTCCTTCTGCTAGTAACCATTTTACCTGGGAGTTTAAAAAACCTGTTTATTAGGCAGCAATATTTCCTACTATATGCACAAACAAAGATGGACACCAAGAGCAGCAACAACTATGCTGAGCCATACAGAACAGTGACAAATGAAGAAAATGATTCACAGGTCTGGTTTCTCATCCAAGGACACCAAGTCAGTATTGGGACAATCACATACTGTTTACTCATTCCCATCTTGCATGCCCTGGGCAAAAGAAGGCTATTCTCAGCACTCACATCTGTTAACATCACAATCTCATATTGACTATACATTTTCTACTGGTGGTATTTGATTTGGCTGAACACTTTAGTCTTGTTTTGTGGCAACATTATGATAGTGAGTGATATGAAAAGAACCAGGGATGTTATCATCATTCATTAGGCGAAAGGCCTAACAATAAGTAAAAAGACCAGTACCACCTTATTTGGTCTTGCAGTTAATTGATTATTAGTGGATTATTAGTAGCAAGAACTAAAGCTAATACTGGTTCTTTTCTTCACTCAATAACAGGTTATTCACCTCCTTCACATTGTGAAGTATCAGTAGAGACTATGAATTAATTATTACTTTACTTGGAAGCATATATAACACAAAGTTTTACAATTTATATTCATCACTTAAAAATGGATGCCAGACCCTGCAAGGAATCAGTGGCTCCTGCCTACAATCTTAGCCAATCATGAAGCTGAGATTTGGGAATTTTTGTTGAAAACCAGCACAGGCAGGAAAGCCTCTGAGACTCTTATCTCCAATTAACCATCAAAAAGCCAAAATTAGATATGTGGCTCAAGGGGTAGAACATTAGCCTTGACCACAAAAGCATGGGGACAGGTGCACAGACCCTGAGTTCAAGCCTTAGGACTGGCAACAAAAATTTACACCAGGTGTGGTGGTATGTCCTTGTAACTTCATTACTTGGAAGGTGAAGGTAAAAGATAGATAGATAGATAGATAGATAGATAGATAGATAGATAGATAGATAGATAGATAGATAGATAGATTATAGGTAGATAGATAGACATAGAAATATAAATATACTCATATAGATATGGTGATATAACATCTATATATTTGTATAAGTATATAATATAATACAGTATATGTGGTATATATGTATATGTACTATTATATGTGTATATTTAAATATATAAATATAGACATAAAATATTCCCCAATTGTGTAGTTATTCTATTAGCATGCATTGTTCCATAGCCAAGAGACCAGTTGTCCCATAACTAAGAACAAACTTATGTATTAGACTCCACAATCTTAGGGCAGGCAGTGAAGGCAGTCAGGCAGAAAGACTGAGGCAGTGAGGAAAGAAAAACAATAAGATAATGAGTTTTCAAAATACTTGTGTATAACTGCCACTGATTGCTTGATCTCCTGGAATGGTCTCCAAAATGCCAGATGAATGGATCTCAGCATACTCCACCTGAGTGGGAAGGAGAGGTGAAATAATTTATCTATCAGCATCTGCCTGTCATTGATCAAAAGTTCAGGGCATTAACTCCCCTAGATGACCCAGTTGGGGTCTATGCTTGGACACTCAGATAGTCACCCAACATCCCATGCTTCAGCATCAACAAGAAAACCCCAAGGCAAGAGGTAAATTGTACATAGAACAGAATACAACCCAAAACCATTCAAGGTAACACTTGTGTGAAGTTCATTGACATTTATGTAGAGCTGATCATCACAGTATTAGAAAAAGCCACAAGAGAGGCTGAGAAAAACAGTGGTGGTACACAGGAGGTGTCAACTCCAATCACTTATTTTCAAAATTCTTATAACTACACAGACATTTTAGCATTTCTATTAAAAGCTGGACTGTAGTTGAACACACAGGGAAGGGGGAGGTGCCTTATATTCATTCTGTCCCTGTCCTTAACCTGTTTCTCTTGACTCAGCAAGACTCAGCTAGCAAGCCCTAAACCATGCTACTTCCTATTATTCAGATTGTATAATAGAAACAAAGGAAAAGCACAGGAAATAGACAATGCAAACCATATGGCAAGAATAAGCCAATTCTGTCAAGAATTGCAAGTAATGTGAACTGGGATTAATACAATCTATTAGTGACAACTTTCAGTTTGGAATTAAAATCTAATTGCATACTGTGGAGAAAAATACTCAAAATATAATTGCACTTGGAGGTTAAAATAAAAAGTTGCAACTGTTAATAGAAACTGGCAAAGCAATCTTAATATCAGACAAAATAGAACCCTAAGGAAACACTTTTACCTGAAACAAAAAACAGTTTGACTATCACAGACTGATTTCATAGGAGAATAAAGGAAGTGTAAGCCACTAGAATGTTTACCTCTGTTAACATACATCTCTAGCATTTAGCTTCTTTAAGAGACACTCTTTCATGTCCATGTTTGATACATATTCACCACAGCCAGCAAGCTGATTTTAGTCTTACATGGTGATTCAAGACTGCAATTTCTAGGGATCTCCACATTCTACTTTTAGAGGTAGTTATTAACCTGTCTAATTCTGGAAGTCAAATATCTTCTAGAATAATAAAGCAACAGAGGATATCCATCAGTAAAGACAGCTAGTGATAACATGAAAATAGAGAATTGCTTTTATCTTTGCTAATTGAAATAAGTACAAAATATAACTTTCAGAGAAATGATTATACATTTAGACAATGCAAAGCACCTAAATAATTTGAATAAAGAAGTGTACCAAGAAAGGCTGCTATAGACTCAAGATACAAATAACAATTTTGGGGCTGGGAAAATGGCCTAGTGGCAAGAGCACTTGCCTCATATACATGAAGCCCTGGGTTCGATTCCTCAGCACCACATATATAGAAAACGGCCAGAAGGGGCACTGTGGCTCAGTGGCAGAGTGCTAGCCTTGAGCAAAAAGAAGCCAGGGACAGTGCTCAGGCCCTGAGTTCAAGCCCCAGGACTGGCCAAAAAAAAAGAAAAAAGAAAAAGAACAAATAACAATTTTGTGCTTATGCTAATGACAATTAGACAATAAAAAATTAGAGGCTTGGGAATAATAGAAGGTAGGATACACAAGAACTGGGCAACAATGGCTCAAGTAGATGAGATCTGGAGTATTGTATTTTGAGGCCAGCTTTGGCAGAAAACTGTATGAAACTCGATCTCCAAAATAACCCACAAAAAGCCAGGTTGGAATCATAGCTCAAATAGTAGAGTGCCAGATTAGCAAATATGAGGCCCTGAGTTTAAGCTTCAGTACTAGAAAAAGGAAAAAGATGAAGAACACAAAGAGAAGTACAATGAGAATAGGGAAGAGGAGAAAAAGAAGGAAGAGAAGAAAGGGACTATAAGAGCTCTACATAAAAATATGAAACCTTATTGAGAAAAAATGGTAAAGATCAATGGATAAGCTAGGTCCATGAATTAATGAACACAATATACAAAATATATCAATTATCTCCTAATTCAGTCAAGGCAGTACTAATCAAAACCATGGAAGGACATATGAAAATGCAAAGGTTCAAATATAGCCAAGACAATTTACAGGATGAAAAAAATGGAGTATGTATATTATAAAATATTATTATTTACAGAGATATATTAATTACAATAGTATGGTATTGATCCAAAAGTAACCATGTAACAGAATTACAAATCCAAAAAACATCTGTGCACATGTGTAGAGACTTGATTTACAGCAGAGGTATCTCTGCAATGAAGTAGGGAATGCCGGTTATTTTCAATAAGCAGTGATGTGCCAACTATAAATTCACATAGGGAAAGTACATATGTATCCTTCTCTCATACCATGTTTCATAATCGAATCCAAAGGGGCTAAGGACCTAAATACATCTAAATATACTGTACAAGTGTCACCTTGGGATAAGCAAAAATCTCTTAAGCAGATACAGAAACCACCCACCTCAAAGAGCAAGATTGTCTGATTGGATCATATTAAAAACTAAGAGTTTCTGTTCATCAAGACATTAGAGAGAGAAAGCAAGTCCAGAGGTATGTATCTTCAATGCAGATATTCAATAACTAAAATGTTCAGATACTGCTGATGGTAACATAAATGTATATCATCACTTCAGAAAGTAGCTATTGAAGCTGAGTATATGAATCAATAATTCAACTCCTTAGTATAAATCTAGTGAAAATGCATGCTTGTGTTACCCAAAGATATGTGTACCATATCCATTACAGTATTGTTCATAAGAGCAAAAGTTGGAAACAATACAGAATCGATGAGTAAAAGTTGTAAGATAAATACAAGGAAGTACTACACAGCAATAAAAATGGACGAGTGTGGGGTTGGGAATATGGCCTAGTGGTAAGAGTGCTTGCCTCCTATACATGAGGCCCTCGGTTCGATTCCTCAGCACCACATATATAGAAAATGGCCAGAAGTGGTGCTGTGGCTCAAGTGGCAGAGTGCTAGCCTTGAGCAAAAAGAAGCCAGGGACAGTGCTCAGGCCCTGAGTCCAAGGCCCAGGACTGGCCAAAAAAAAAAAAAAAAGGGACGAGTGCTCTACTAAATCACATACCAGAAACTCATAAAGAAAATGTCAAAGAAAAGACACAGAAGAGTGTATATTATTAGTTCCTATTTGTATCAAGTTCATAAGCTAGTGCACAACCGTTCATTGTGTTGAAAGTCCACGTCCTGGTAACCTTTGAAAGGAGGTAGGGTAGAGCAATTGCAAGGCAGCCTTCCTTATGAGAACTCTGGCAGTTCACATTGTCCCGGCAGTGTTTAAACGAAGGTTCAATAGTGGTAGATACTTTTCCATATTCATGGCACACTTCAACAAACAGGTGTTTAATTGCAGCCTATGATTTAGTGAAAGTAGAATATTTTATCATTTAGTCTTATATGAAATAAAAAAATATTGCTACCATGAGATCGTTATGTCTTACTGAAATTTTTCTTTTACTTTTCTTTCCATCTTACCTCAAGGCTCCAAAGTTACTTACCATGAATGCTCCCAGCTAATATTTTAGCTATTCACAAGTCAATAGTTTCATGTGCTCTTTAGAAGAATATGTTAAATAATGCTATTTCTATTGATTTTGCTTTATTTCAGATGCAACATGTAACATTAAGAATGGTAGATGCAAGCAGTTTTGTAAAAATGGCAATGGAAACCAGGTGATTTGTTCCTGTACTGAGGGATACAAGCTTGCAGAAAACCAGAAGTCCTGTGAACCAGCAGGTCAAACTCTAACTTTTTAGAAGAAAATTTATATTTAAAACTCTTAATTTTACTGACCTAATTTCAATCCCTAACTTGCACCTACTTCCTTGTCAAGTCAAACAAAAGATTAGTAGCTTCAACTGAACAAATTAATTTTCCAAATCACATAATTTTAGATGTAAATTACATAATTATCTATAGCCTGAATTCTTTTGTGTATTCAGTATTTCCTCTGACTTTTATGTCATGAAGCAATAGATTCATGTGACTTCCATATATGATATTTATAATTCAGCTGGGCACTGGCGGTTCACTCCTATAATCCTAGCTACTTGGGAGGCTGAGATCTGAAGATCATGGTTCAAAGTTAGCCCACACAGGAAAGTCCATGAGACTCTTAGGTCCAATTAACTACCAAAGTAGAGCTGTGACTCTCGTGGTAGAGCACTAGACGAATAAAAAAGCTAAAAGGCAATATTCAGGACCTGAGTTAAAGCTTCAGTAACAACACCAAAAAATTATAATTGATGAAATCTTACAGTAAAGTAGTGTTGGATTATAAGAGATACACAAAAGGTTGACTAAATAATAGGTTTCATGTGAAAGGAATGTCATTTGCAAGCATGAGTCCAGCCAAGCCTGGTTAGTTTGAAGAAACTCTTTCCTCACTTTGGCACATAAGTCCAGTGTCCGTACTTGGTGTTAGAATAGTTCTAACAGCTAACTGGCTATATTCTGCTAGGCTGAACAGCACAATGTGTACAAGAGGAAGAACAGCCATATTTCCCAGCAATATGAACTATGCCACCATGTTGATAGCTGACTGGTGTATTTACAATGTCTCCACACATGTCACCCTCCTCTAAAGAAAAAACAGTAAAAAAATTATTCTAAAAAATTAAGCTCAGCAGGTACTAATGTCTCACACCTTAATCCTAGCTACTCAGGAGGCTGAGATATGAGGATCAGGGTTCAAAGCCAGACTGCACAGGAAGGTCTGTGAGATTCTTAACTCCAGTTAACTGGCAAAAAGGTTAAAGTAGAGATGTGGTTCAAGTTGTAGAGTGCTAGCTTTGAGTGAAAAAAGTTCTGGGACAGTGCCCAGACCCTGAGTTCAAGCCCTAGGACCAGCACAGACACACAAATTAAGCTTAGCAAGATCAGCTGTTTTTGATAACAAGGAAAAATTTGAAAATAAACTGGACTCTACTTACTTTGTATTTTCCAAACCTGGTATTATTAAATGGGTACATTAACACATATATTATTCCTCAGTAACCTCATCAATATACCACAAAAAGGATGTTAAAGAACAGAGCATAATCCAGGAGAATACATGCTACAAGTGAAATGAAGGCACCATAATGCTGAAAGGTCACCCTCCTTGTGCCTGGTTCATTCATGGACTCTGCTTTAACACTTAAATCAACTTATAATAGATGCTTTATAGGGGCTGGGATAATGGCCTAGTGGCAAGAGTGCTTGCTTCGTATACATGAAGCCCTGGGTTCGATTCCTCAGCACCACATATATAGAAAAACAACAACAAAAATGGCCAGATGTGGTGCTGTGGCTCAAGTGGTAGAGTGTTAGCCTTGAGCAGAAAGAAGCCAGGGACAGTGCTCAGGCCTGGAATTCAAGCCCCAGGACTGGCAAAAAAAATGAGAGATGCTTTGTAAGTGTATGTGTGTGCACAGTGTGTACTTAACTTTAATAAAGCTAACTTCCAGTGTGGACAGGTGACATAGTAGCTAAACCCACACATACCTTTCTATGTCAGAGGAGGAAAAAGACTTGTGAACCATCTCCAACTAGTAAGTTATATTTAATATAGTCTTGGCTTTAGTGGAATAAGTAGACCAAGTCTAAAAGCTTTTCTGCCTTTTCAAAGATAATGGTCCCTTTCATCTTGCCATTGTTGATTGCGTATATTCATACAATAATATTTCGAACTAATTTCCTGCTTTCTCAATGGCATGCTGCCTTTATGATACCCAAGTATCACGAAGCAGCTGGTTGCTATAGAAATGTCTTTTCTAAGGAACATGTCTAGTAGTACTGTGAGAATTGAAAATGAAGAATAAAGTGACTGTGTTTGACTATACATTACTATCCTTGATGTATCCATAGATGATTTGGGGGTGGGGGAAATAAATCAACCACGTAAAAAAGGTGGTTAGGTCCTAGGTTATGTGATCATGGTAGTCATTGTAGTAACCTATTGGTTTACTACTATACAACCAGGTAATTGAATCACAATAATCTTTGCTCAACACATCACTAAACTCCAACTTGGAGTCTTAAGGGTATTATTATCTACAAAGAAACCTTGTTAAAGACAAGCAGCAGAAGCATCATTTACCTAATTCTAAATTAAAAGTTACTGGACACTCGTGACTCATGCCTGTAATCCTAACAGCTCTGGAGGATGAGATCTGAGGATCACAGTGTCATGATAGCCTTGAGCAAGGAAGAACCAGGGAAACCCATAAGACTGTTATCTCCAATTAGCCACAAAAAGAAGCCTGGAGTGGAGCTCAACTTGTAGAGCATCAACCTTGAACAAGAAAACAAGAGGCCCCTAGTTTAACACCAAGTGCCAGCACTAAATGAATGAATGAATGAATGAAAGTTACAAATCACCAGATTTTCATTCAGGAAAAAACCACACCAAAGATCTGATTCTAGAACTTCCAACTATTTCTATAAAAAGGATGAGTTACATAGCCAGACTGTTCCCATGATGATGTTGAAAACGATAATGCAATCAACCTTTTCATTGGATAATATATTCATCGATTATTTAGATTTTTTCCCAAAGTGACAGGCTTTAGGCTTCATTTTCAGTTTTTGTGATACATGTTCCATTTGCCAATGAGAAATATGAAAATCCTATTTTTTTTCCTATTTTTGCAGTGCCCTTTCCATGTGGAAGAGTTTCTGTTCCATTCACTTCTGAGAAGCGCACTCGTGCTGAAACGATTAGTTTTAATATGGACTATGAAAATTCTACTGAAGCAGAAAGCTTTTTGGATAACGTCACTGAAAGCACCCAACCATTTAATGACTTCACTCGGGTTGTTGGTGGAGCAAACGCCAAACCAGGTCAATTCCCTTGGCAGGTACTCTATACGAACAGTGTGTCAAAATTGGGGCTCCACTGGCAAAAAAGACAATGCAAGTAGCAAAGAGAGACATATACTAGAAAGACCTATGGGGAGGGTGGTAAGAGAAATATTTGGGGACATTTTAGCACTAGTCAACATGAGAAAGTCCACAGGTGAGTGTCTGTGAAGAAAACCTCCAGGTGAAGAAGAATATAACACCAAAAAAAGAGCACAGTGGGATTCCAAACATCCTGTGAGCTCCAGGGAGGGCTACAAGTGAGGTCTCAGGTACTGGGGTTCAGGGTACCACTTCAGCATCAGCCCCTAGGAATGTGGTTCTCACCCTATAGGTAACTTCTTTCAGTCTATTCAATGTATCTTCTTACCTAATAAGATTTCCTATTGCTTTTTAATTTTTTTGCCTTTATTGTCAAAATGAAGTACAGAGCGGTTACAGTTTCATATGTAAGGCAGTGAGTAATTTTTTGTTCAACTTGTTACCTCCTCCCTCATTTACCGCCCCCCTGCATCCCCCTCCCCCTTTCCCTCCCCCCCCACCCCATGAGTAGTACAGTTGGCTTATACCAAATGCTTTTAAGAAAGTCTCTAGGTCCAGAAAATATGGATTATCTTGAAGGGAGTAAAAGAGAGGATTCATTGTTGAGTGCACTCAACAATCTGAGGATTATGGTGCAAAGCCAACCTATCCAGGAAAGACCATGAGACTATTACCTCCAATTAACTACCAAAATAAGCCCAAGTGCAACTATGCAAGTCTTAGTGTGCCAGCCTTGAGCAAAAATCCTAAAGGATAGCACTCAGGTGCTGAGTTGAGCCCCAGGACTATCTCATATGGAAAATAAAAAGAAAGAAAGAGAGTGAAGGTGGAAGGGAGGGAGGGAGGAAGGAAGGGAGGGAGGAAGGAAGGGAGGGAGGAAGGAAGGGAGGAAGGGAGCGAGGGAGGGAGGAAGGAAGGGAGGGAGGGAGGAAGGAAGGGAGGGAGGGAGGAAGGAAGGGAGCGAGGGAGGAAGGAAGGGAGCGAGGGAGGGAGGAAGGAAGGGAGCGAGGGAGGGAGGGAAGAGAAAAAGGAAAAGGTAAAGGACTATGTGGAAAGAACAAAGGCAAGTATTAGGTTCTCATAATGAGTACATGTGGTAGTAGAAATGCAGTATCATAATCCACCCCAGGCCTACTGCATCAGAGTGACCAGGGGATGGGTCTAACTATGTGTTTCAAGCAAGCTCTCCAGATGAGTCTGATGTGCAGTACATTTTAAAAATTACTGGTCCAAAGGAAATAAAGTAATAAACATATAACCTAACTCAGCATTTAAAACACCAAAAAATGGACTCAACCCACCTAGATGTGCAAAAATACATGTGCTCATTGGGCCAATAAGGTAACCAGTAGCCACGTAGCATTCACCCTAGTTAACTATGATGCCAGCAAAGTCAAAATTTAATTCCTCACTCATGTCTGCCACATATCCAATGTGTAAGAGCCACATATGGTTGGTGGTAATTGTATTACACAGAACATTACACAGAACATTTCCATCAGCACAGACATTTCTATTGAATAGTACATAAAATAGTTTAAGACTCTAGAGTGGCCACTGTGATCATTTGGTAGTAATTTGAAGGTTGCTTCAACTCTGAAATCTCAACTGAGATTTGAACTTTTGCCACCAGAGACTGATAGCTTTAAAGACTTTTCAATCACCAGTGCAGTAACAATTGAGCCAAGATCAATTAAGTATCTCCAAGTTTAACACCACTGGAATTTTCTGAGACAAGCTATGTATCTATCCAGGATTCTTCACAATGCCAGCCGTTCTGCCATTTTCCAATATAATAACTGAGAGACATTGAACAGATGCACAGGAATGGAGGTGAACCACACAAATATTGTCGAGAATAGTACTAAAGGGTAGCAAGAGATCACAAACGGGGTCTAGACATTTTCTTTCTTTGTTTTTTTTTAAGATATTTATTTACTCTGATCACATTCCAGTAAAATACACTATAGGTCCCTTTATGTACCCTTTATCTTACTTAGGCGCATCCTCTGAGAGTTGCTTTCCTTATCCACCATAATCTCTTTCTTCCCTCATCTATCCACATCTTTACTGTTCTTTACCAAATTGGCCTTTCTCCATTGTCCCTTCTTTGAACAATTTATGCTGTCATTCTTTTCAACATCTATGTATGTAATTTCATCTAATTTTACTTGTTTGCTCATGCATTTTCATATGTCCAACTTCCATGAGTAGGGTGGTCATAATAAAATACCTCATTTGATGACAATTATTCTCCACAAGCTAGTGGGATGTACAGCAGAGCTTAGAGTAGAAGAGCCATATTATCAGATAAAATAATGTTTCCCTTTATATCTTAGTATTTTTAATGATAAAATGCTTGCACTGTGGGCTTAGCATTGAACAACTAAGACAATTTAATAAGAATAAAATGGAGAGGTAGCCTCAACTTGGTCACATAATCTCTTTCCCACCAATTCCCTTTGATTTTTGCATTAGCATATATTATTGTATACAGAGGTTTCATTGTGATTATTTCCAGCATATGATATACTTTGGTTATTTTCCCTCTATCACTCTTTATTTCTCATGACTCTTTCCATCTCCCCCCTCTTTTAATTTTGTTTCCAGTCCTGGGGCTTGAACTCTGGGCCTAGGTGCTGTCCTCGGGCCTTATTGTGCTCAAAGCTAGCATTGTACCACTTGAACCACAGCACCACTTCTGGCTTCATCTGAATAGTGTACTAGAGATAAGAGTCTCACAGACTTTTCTGCCTGTGCTGGCTTCAAACTGCCATCCTAAGATCCCAGCCTGCTGAGTAGCTAGGATTAGACATGAGCCATCAGTATCCAGCCATTTTAAATGTTTTAAACTGAGTTTCACTATGCCATCTTCATATGTACAAAATCAGATCATAGTCACTTCCAGCCACTCCTCTTAAAGCACTGCTTGTAAATATTTTAACAATTCAGATATTTCCTAAGAGAAAATTTTAATAATTCTAGTAGACATTGGATTTTCTTTTCAAGCAAAGGACAGTATTAGATGGTGGCTTCAGTTCTGTGAAGAAGATGATGTCATGACATGCATCATTTAAATTCTTTTTTTCTGAATAATTATTTATTGTCAAAGTGATATACAGAGGGGTTACAGTTTCATACATAAGGCAGTGGGTACAATTTCTTACCTCCTCCCTCATTTCCCCCCTCCCCCTTACCCTTACTCTCTTCCCCCATGAGTTGTTCAGCTGGTTTACACGAAATGGTTTTGTAAGTATTGCTTTTGGAGTCATTTGTCTTTTATCCTTTGTCTCTCGATTTTGATATTCCCTTTCCCTTCCCTAGTTCTAATACCAGTATATACAGTATCCAGGGTACTCAGATAAGATACAGTGATTGTGCAGGGACAACCACAGGAAGGGGATACAAGAGGAACAAAAAAAAAGCTATGATTTCACACTGCATGTTGAAAGTAGTTACAACAGTCATTGTAACAGATATAAGTCGTTTCCATAACATGGAGTTCATTTCACTTAGCATCATCTTATGTGTTCATAAGGGCATAGCTATTGGGCTCTTGTGATCTTCTGCTGTGACTAGCCTAAACCTGTAATTATTTCCTATGAGGGAAACCATAGAATCCATGTTTCTTTGGGTCTGGCTCATGTCACTTAGTATAATTTTTTCCAAGTCCTTCCATTTCCTTACTAATGAGGTAATGTCATTCTTTCTGATAGAGGCATAAAATTCCATTGTGTATATGTACCACATTTTCCTGATCCATTCGTCTACTGAGGGGCATCTGGGTTGGTTCCATATTTTAGCTATGACAAATTGTGCTGCAATGAACATTGTTGTGCTGGTGGCTTTAGTGTGTTCTTGTTTGTGGTCTTTTGGGTAGATGCCCAAGAATGGGGTTGCTGGGTCATAGGGGAGCTCTATGTTTAGCCTTCTGAGGAATCTCCATACTGCATTCCAGAGTGGCTGAACAAATTTACATTCTCACCAACAATGTAGTAGGGTTCCCTTTTGGCCACATCACCTCCAGCATGTGCTACTGTTAGTTTTCCTGATACTGGAGATTCTTACTGGGGTGAGGTAGAATCTCAATGTTGTTTTCATTTAAATTATTTTATGTAATTCTTACTGCACCTTTACGGTTATTGGGACTGTTGTCTTTTTCATGTTAAGCCTAGCTAAGATCATTGGGAAGACTGGCATTCACAAACATATTCAAAAACTATTTCATCCAGATGAACTGAGATTACTGGCCACAGAAATACAAAGCATTAGATTCTCCTTGTTTCCAAAGGAAGGTGCTGAGCAATTTTTTAATAAACTTAAGAAAGGCTCTGCCATACTTTCTCATCGTTTCCTTTGTCAATTCAGAAATCTTTCCAATTTCTCTCCATCTGGTTAGGAAGGTTAGTAGTTTCCAAAAAATGGAGATAAATAGAGTATACAAAAGTCATTGTTAGATAAAGATAGTACAGAAAATTATAGTAAACAGAACCTCTTCCCATTGATGGAAAGTCTAGCTTCATTAGACCCTGGTTAATCTCTAGGGTAGGAATACTGGACTTTAAAAAAAAGCTGTCAGTACCAGGGTTTGAACTCAGGGTCCTGCATTTGTTAGGCTAGTGCTCTATCAGTCAAGCCACAACTTACAGCCCAGAATAATAGTTTTGATTGTAGGCAACAACCAATTGCTGTGGCCAATGCCTCAGGAGCAAGCAAGCAAAATCTGGGTTTCATTTGCCATCCTATTGTGTCTCTGGCTCTGAAACATGAAATACTTTAGAAATGTCACCTAGAAAAGAGCATTGAAAATGTTCATGCTTTCTAAAAGCCATTCCTTTTGGAGTGGATTCGTTTATCTTGCCAGTTTGTGGGAGTGAGGAATAAAGGGATCACTCAGGTGAAGAAATCCTACAAAGAAAAACAAGAGTTCACTTCCATCTGGACTAAAGAACAGTTTGAATGAATTGGGCATGTTTATTTCAGTCTGTTAAAGAACAGCTTTATGGGAGCTGTCTTACAAGAGCTGTGGGGGGAGGAGAAGGAAATGACTCTTTTCTTGGTGGGTTTAACAGGTGAAACTTGGAGCCAGACCCTCATTAGGAAACCTCTTTCTAACCACTGAGTCTGTTACTAGGATGGATAGCTTTGGGAAGAATCATTGATGGGACGAATACTTGGGGAATTGTTCAATCAAATTGCTGTTCTGTCACAGGGGACAGCGGCATTAGGCTGGCCCCATCCAGGGACTGGAGAGGGGTCTGGTGACAGATGTGTGCAGGGCTAGAAACAGCAGGAAGCTGATACAGCTTTGAAACCTTGCATGGTCATGCTCATTTCTTACCTTATTTTAAGGCTTTTTGCTCCCACTTGCTGGCAGGAATCAAGGGCCAACTCAGGCTCGCAGTACTGGCAACTTCTGCTGTCCTGGAGCTCCCTCAATTTCTGGAGCAGCTCTCCCCAGCCCAAGGCACAAGACAATCAGGAGCAATATTCCCTTCAGTTTCTCTCCACAAGTCTTTAGGTTGAGCTCAGAGCTCTTTGTGCACCCACAAAAGGAAACAGGGACTTGGAAGGGACTCTTCAGGAGAAGAGAGAGCTAAGTGTACTATACAGGAACAGACAGGAGATTTTCTTAGCTATCTAGAAGAATGAAGAACTGGAGTCTTGAAGTTCCTTTCAACACTAGGGAAATCGTATTGCTTCTACTATGAGATTGCTTTCCTCAACAGCTCAAAAACTGGAGTGGTTTCCTGGATCAACAAAGGGTCTCACCTGTGTAAAGCTTTAATTGATGATTCTGAGCATGCTCAAACTGGCCCCAAGAACTGTTCTCACCTTTTCTGCATTGGGTTATCATCTGGCAAACCCTATCTGTGATGTCCTGGATCTTTTTATTTTCTGTTTTGCCATGATCCTCACTTCTCTATGAGACATTTCTTCCACATTGACTAATCTGAAGATTATTCTAGTAGATTGATAAAAAGAACACAATTGAAAAAATATAATGACTCCACTTTCCTTATCATGGTATCATGTGTAATTTATCAGTGCTTAACCATTTTGGATTTTTTTATTATCAAAGTGAAGTACAGAGGGGTTTCAGTTTCATATGTAAGGCAAGTACATTTCTTATCCAACTTGTTACCTCCTCCCTCATTTTTCCCCCTTTAAAGCACAGAAAATATCTACCAAAAAATCTGCCCATTCCTTATTCTATCCTTGGCCTACATATTCTCCATAGCTTAACATTTCCCTCCATCTCGGCTTGCCTCTACTTTGGCCTGAAGCTATCCCTTGCCCTGTACATCTTGCTATGCCGATCCAATCCTTTCCATTTGATGAAGACACAGCGGTGGCAGACTGCATGCAAACTTACCATATGTATGAATCAGAGCTTTCATTTTGTTAGTGGAAGGAGATGTTACATGAAGGTCTTAATAGTACAACAATTTCATCACTTGGGGAAAAAAGGCAACCCTCTATTATTCATAGCTCTAATGATAAAATTTCAATTAAGAGAAATAAAAACATATGTAATCTCACCCAGCTTCACAGAGCTATCTTGCACAAAACATTTCGATAATTGTCCTCTAAAATTCTTTGATGAATACATTTATTTCAGTGACCACTCTGTTTTAATGGTTATAGTTATCCATTAAAAACCAAGTTGAGCCAGGCACTGGTGGCTCACACCTATAATCCTACCTAATCAGGAGGCTGAGTTCGGAGGTGCGTAGCTCAAAGCCAGCCAGAGCAGCCCAGTCTGTGAAACTCTTACTTCCAATTAACCACCAGAAAACAGAAGAGGTGTTATGGCTAAAAGTTGTAGCACACTAAACCTGAGTAAAACTGCTCAGTGACAGCACCCAATCCTTCTTGAGTTCAAGCCCCAGAACCAACACACACACACACACACACACACACACACACACACACACACACACACACACACACACACACGCCCTCATAGTCTCATCTTCGCAGGATCTTGCTTCTTTTGCTCAAGGCCAGTACTCTAACCACTTGAGCCCGGCTGCACTTCTGGCTTTTGGGTGGTTAATTGGAGGTAAGGGCCTCACGGACCCAGGCGCCAGTGGCTCATGCTTGTAATCCTAGCTACTAAGTAGGCTGAGATCTGAGGATCATAGATCAAAGCCAGCCCAGGCAAGAAAATCTGCAAGACGCTTATCTCCAATTTGTCACCAGAAAACTGGAAGTGGTGCCAAGGCTCAAAGTGGTTGAGTCCTAGCTTTGAGCAAAAGAGCTCAGGGACAGTACCTGGGCCCCAAATTCAAGCCCCACATCTGATCAAACAAAAAACAAAAAAAAATTAAGCATCCCCTGTGTGGCTAACAAAGTAAGCTAAGAGGGAGAGTTAGTCAATGCATATTTTTGGGCATAACAAGGTAGCTGAACTCATGGAAAAACGGTTTGGCTTTGTGTATGAGAGAGAAAATGTAGTAAAGGACGTTAAAGGGAAGCTAGGGTTGGAAGGGAAGGGGAATAAGGTCTTTATTGGAATCACACGGAAAAGTTGGCTGGAATGAAGGTTGGAAAGAGAACAGGACGGTAGCTGTTCTTCTGGGGTGGTATTGTAATGAAGAGCATGAATAGAGACTGTGGATGTGTATTTTACAGAATAATGTAGGTGTATGTGATAGATGTAAATGTGTGTATCTGAAAGAGGGAATACAGCTTCCCATTAGGCTGTGACATCCCTGACAGTATTGGACAGATGAGAACTCAGATGCTCTGAACACATGCTGGCCGCTCTTCCCCATCGTGCTCTGCATTGAGACATTAATGTCTTACAAGACTTGGTCCTTGGCCAAGCACACAACTCACCCTCCAAATAGCTAATACTTACATAGCTGGGGTCCGGAAATGGCCAAGCAAACTTTCCAAAACTCTGCCATTTATAATATCTTTAAATGCAAATATAGTTTAGGCCATTTGCTTGGCAAAAATGTTTGCTAAAATTTATAGCACCAATCAGGGATTCACAAAGAATGTTCTTCAAGATTCAAAGAACAAGAGCCATATTTCTCAGTCATCTACTGGACAGCAGTAGAAACTGTACACAGCAAGCCTTTGGCAGGAGTTAGACGAACTACATCATAGTCTCTGGGCCCGAGGGCTGTATTTGGCCTAACTAGCCAACTAAGCTGAGAGATGACCAGTACCACCCCCTCCCACCAAAAATGATGGCCGTTAAAGAAGCAATAAAATGACATCATTGCCCAAGAATTCCACTTGTTTGAACAGATGCATTAAGTTGGAAACATTAACCGTCTAGAACCATGTTGTTAAAATGTGTTTGAAACAAAAAATATAATAATCATCACTTAAGATCATCAGAATCAGCCATGAGGTCCTGCAACCAACTGCACATACACAGAGCTGTGTCCTTAAGAAGAATCCCACACCAGGGATTCAACATTTCACATTTGTGTTGTATAACCAAAGCCTGAGAAAACCACAGTGTGTGAAAGAGACCTGGAACCTCAGGTTACTGCATTCCTATCTTTCACTGTCTCCAAGGATAGCTTGTTCACCTTCTCCTCCCCCTCCCCGGTGCCTTAGCTTGCTCTACTTGTCTTCCCCAATACCTGTTCAATAACCACCTCAGCCCTCAGGCTATGATGCTCAAGCTAACTGTTCCTTCCTGGTGTCTACCCATTCACCACTGCTGCATTTTACAAGGACCCCAGCTGATTTTATTGCACTTGGTCCACAGACTATGCACGTATGGGATGTTCAACAGCAGCAATACTGTAGTGGGGCACACTTGAGGTTGTACTATAGCTTGACCACGAAGGGGTTGATGTGCATGTCCAAACCATAGCTTACTCATATGTGAATGGATAGAGTAAAATTTATTCCATAAGAATGTTATGATTATTAAATGTATTTAAAATACCCTAATACTTGGCCCCAAATACGCATCTGAATGTTCAAAACATCAGGAAAATTGTTAAATCTGAGTGATAGACACACACGTTTGTTTATATGAGACTCTTGTGTGGCTTTAAAACTTAAAAAAAAAACTGCTAGATAAAGAAGGAAAGGAAGTCAGAGGTCTGTGGTTAGTAGCCCGCAGGCCACGTTTTACTTGAGTGTTTAAGACATTGTAGGTGTACAGTCATTTGAATTCAGGACCAGAAGACATTTCAAAAGAGCATGCCCCAAGAATAATCTGTACACCACCCTTGAAGATATTAGTTCCCTCTTTCCCTTGTTTATAAATACATAGGTCTACTTGTGTCTCAAGATAAAGGCATCAGTTCACAAAGAATCAGTGGGTCCCCGCAAAGGGTTTACTGAATGCTCAGTGCGCCCTCTAGTGTTCACATTTGTCAGCTTTTCCCCCCTGAAACTGTAGCTCACTCAATGAAGCCCTTGCTTGCACTGCAAATAAAATTTTCTAAATCGATTTGACAACAAGGTGATAAAAGTACTTATTGTCCTCTGTGATTGTACTAGTAATATACAAATAAAAGAATGAGTTTGCTTTTAATAATAGTGTCTAGGCTCAATACATCACTAAAACACCTTTGTCACATTGCCAAAAAAAAGCAAGCACAGCTAAGTAGACCTTTTATGACAAAGGCAACTTACATTTCCAGCCAGGGGGAACTGAATATGCTAAGAAGAGAATGGAGGGAGTGTGTAAGTCCTGCTGGTCCTCACTGCCTGGATGGCTAGAAGCACAGGTCTGTGAAAGCTTTAGGCCTTATTTCATGATGGTCTACATTAGAAGAGTTTTACAAGGCCCCTGGGGGGGGGGGGGGGTGAGGAGAAAGTCCTTTTTCCCTTTCAAGTGAACTATGCCAAAGAAATTTCTTCATGCAAAGATAGAAGACCCAATAATAACTCTTCATCTTGAAGAGCGGAGTCAGCACATTTCCTAAAAGAATTACTGTGTCTCCAGGAGGCAAATTTGGGCCACCAGAGTCTCTATTTCACCCCAGAATTCAAGGGCTACAAATCACAGAAAGAATTCACTCCTCAAATTAGTCTCAGCTTCACTTCACAAGCCTCACCCCTGTCTCATGGTGTTCAGTCTCTCCCTGATCATTACAGAAAGGCCGTTTGAGTTTGTGCTCTAGAAACACTCATTGATGTGTACAGCTAACGAGATTGTGAAGCAAAGTCTCCACCTTGGCCACCAGGTGCTATGCTGCTCCACAGGGGTAACACCCCTAATTCTCCCTCTTTCCCAGCAATCCATGTTACAAATCTTTTCAGGAATCTTCCATTCCTTCCAGCACCTATCAATCAACTTTTGACCTTCTCCTATAAATAACCCATGGATTTGTTTTGTTTGGGATCAAGTATATTACACAATATGGTTCTTACTTTTATTTCTGCAGGTCCTTTTGAACGGTAAGATTGCAGCTTTCTGTGGAGGTTCCATCATTAATGAGAAATGGGTCGTGACTGCAGCCCACTGTATTGAACCTGGGGATAAAATTGAGGTGGTCGCAGGTAAATGAACACTTCATTTTTTTTTTACAAAGGTCCAGTAGGTTTGTGGTTGAGTAACTGGGGCTAGTGGTAGAGTGGTCATAATTTTCAAAACCTCTATCATTCCATTCTTGGGTCCCTATAGTCTTTTTCGTGAACCATTTTTATGGATCATAATTATTTATTGATGCATTAATTTTCCCACAAATTATCTAAGATTCAGGTCATTAAGACGTGGCTGTCAGTTTTCATTAATACCAAGTAGACACGTGGAAAATCTGTTCATATGAAAGACTGTGACTGAAGATATTTATTTTCAACAGGTGAATATAACATTGATGAGAAGGAAGATACAGAACAAAGGCGGAATGTGACTCAAATCATTACTCATCAGAGCTACAATGCAACTATTAATAAATACAGCCATGATATTGCCCTACTAGAACTGGACAAACCCTTAACATTAAACAGCTATGTGACACCTATTTGTGTTGCCAACAGAGAATATACAAACACATTCCTCAAACTTGGATCTAGCTACGTGAGTGGCTGGGGAAGAATCTTCAACAGAGGGAGACCAGCTTCGATTCTTCAGTACCTTAGAGTTCCATTTGTTGACCGAGCCACGTGCCTTCGGTCCACAACATTTACTATCGATAAAAATATGTTCTGTGCCGGCTACCATGATGGAGGGAAAGATTCATGTCAAGGAGACAGTGGGGGTCCCCATATTAGTGAAGTGGATGGAACCAGTTTCTTAACTGGAATTATTAGCTGGGGTGAAGAGTGTGCGATGAAAGGCAAATATGGAATCTACACCAAGGTATCCCGGTATGTCAATTGGATTAAGGAAAAAACAAAGCTCACTTAATAAAAAATGTATTTCTAACCTGGACTTATTCAGACTGAAAGGGGACAAGCTCCTTTCCTAATGAATCCTATGCCCAACTCATATTACATTGAAATGCAGACATTCTATAAATATTACTTTTTCTCTCCACATGAGAGAATTCCTAGGATTTATATTGGACTAGAGGAAGTAGATTCGGAAACATAATTATATAGAAATATAATCTCAGTGAATACCTCTTTACTCTTGCAAACAGAAGTATCAATAAATGGATTTTCAAATTTCCCCAAGTATTTCTTGTTAAGTAATTCACAGAGAGGCATCCCAAACACTACACATAACAAAGCACTCAAAAGATATGGGTCTAAAGCCAGGTGCTGGTGGCTCATGTCTGTAATCCTAAGCAACTGAGGAGGCTGAGATCTAAGAATTGCAGTTCAAAGCCAGCCCAGGCAATATAAGTCTGTGAAACTTATCTCTTTAACCTCCGAAAGAGCTGGAAGTGGAGCTGTGGCTCAAGTTAGGAAGAATGCTACCCTTGAGCACAAAAGCTCAAGGACAGTGC